>NC_047676.1:29646349-29946349 GCF_011762505.2 Arvicanthis niloticus
TGCCATCCACTGTAGGAAGAAGGAGAAGAAATAACAAATATTAGCTTACAAGGTGAAACTGTTGTTGGACATACCATTGTAGAATACTCATGGTTCTGAGGAAATATTCATTGGAGCAGGCTATAGGAACAAGGGGAATTTTCAGAAAATGCAATAAGCAAACAAGGCACTGGAAACTGGCCTTGCTGGACTCCTGTCTCCCAGCAACTCTACTGTTCATTATCAAGTAGGTTATGGCCCTGAGTAGCCAGAGAATGATCCTTCTGGGTTTCAATGTAGATGGTATTCCTTAGAGTTCTGTTGTCCCAGAAGTGTGTGGGCTAGAGTCTCTCTCCCTGCTCTTCCCAGTCACATGAGTGTGACAGTGGCTCTGGAGTGCCCAGGATGTCCTACAGAAGACATGCTGGTGTCACCCGTTAGTAACTGGGCTATGCAGTGCTGATGTGGCAAGTGCTCAGGTAGGGTAACATTATCAACATTTACCATGGAGGTAGAGGACATTTGGTCTAGTGAAGCAGGCTGAGTAAGCCCCGGAAAACAGTAGAGTAAGCAGCACCTCTCCATAGGTTCAGTTTCAGCTCCCACCTTCAAGTTCCTGCTCTGACTTCCCTTGGGGTTGGACTCTAAGGTGGAACTGTGATACAGACCTGAAATTAGCTCTTTCCTCTCCAGGTTGATTTTGGTTATGGTGATTTATCACAGCCATGGAAACCTTAAGGATGAACTGAATTGATGTTCAGTAAATGAGACTGGGCAGGTGGAGAACAGAGCGAAGGTGGTACTTTATTAGCAGTTGAGAGTTGTTCTTACTCTGGGTGAGGTCTTCCTGTCTGCTAGACTGATGCTGAATTACTCCCATGAATAACAACTCCATCTCCGCCCCCATCCCTCCCTGTTTTCTTCTCCTCCTCTCTTTCCCTCTCCCTCTTTTGTTGGGGGCCGACTTTTAGCAGAAAGCGGCTATCAGCTTTGCAGCCATCTTGAGCCATATACCCTGACATGAGATTTGGATTACAATAGCCTACAACAGCTGAGCACACTCCGATAATCTTGGTTTAGATACCTTGATATTAAAGGTGTGTGAGATTAAAGGTGTGTGACTTAAGAGTGTGACTTAGAAGTATAGAGATCAGAGTTAGAGACAAGACCTAAGGGCATGATTAAAGGTGTAACTTAGAGGCGTGGCTTAGAAGTAAGACATATAAAAGGCAGAGGCAGACAGTAGAGATTGATAGTATAGAGGGAGAATCAGACAGGAGACACTTAGAGGAAGAGAGACTGAAGAATAAACGGGATTGAATCACACCCTGTCTGGTCTCCATTCTTTGAGTCTGCCCTCACCCTCACTCTTGCTGAACCCCGACCCGCAGACCGGAGCAGCAGCTTGGGCCGGGATACAGTGGCCACCCAAACGTGGGTCGGCCCGGGCCTCAACATTTTGCCTGGGCTGCAACATTTATTTTGGCCGCCCCAACGTGGGGCTAGTGTGGACCCCAACATTATTTTGGCACCCAAACAGGGACTCGAGCTTGGGCCTCAACATTATTTTTCACCTTTCCTTTTGGAGTACTTACTGTATTGCTAGTCACTGGTTCTATTAATTTATACATTAATTAGCTAATTGCTATGCAGATGACAGAACCTAGTACCTTACACAATGCCAAAAAAGTATTCTAAGATTGACCTGGATTTCCAGCTCTCTTTTCATGTTTTGTTTTTGGAGCAGAGTCTTCACCCTGTCTCCCAGATAACACTTGAATTCAAGATCTTCCTGCCTCAGCCCCCAGAGTGCTGGGATTGCAGGCATGTACCATCAAGCTCAGCTAAGACTTCAGTTTTATGACAGTAGGATGCTTTCCTCCTGTACTTACTCTCTTACCAGATGCTGACATCCAAAGGCAGTTACTCCCACATCCCTTACAGCCCTAGATTACCTGAAAAATCTATTTGTATTAATTCCATGAACAATAACAACAATTACATTTCATAGAACAAGTATGTGAATGGTCTTGATAACCATCAATAATGCCAATATTGATATCAATATCAAACTTATCAATATTTTCCTCTTTGAAATCTTTTTTTTTCTTTTGCATTAGGGAGGGAATGGAGGAATACCACTTTTGTTTTTAGTATGGTGTTTTAGTCACAAATAATAGGAGGCAGATAAGTAAGTAGATGCAGAGATTACTATGAGAACTGGCTTATGAGATCATGGAAGTTAAGATGTCATTCCATATGTCATCTGTAAGCTAGAGAACACAGAGACCAGTGGAGCAACTCAATTTGAATCCAAAGAATGGAGAACCATGGTAGCCAGTGGTAAGACTCAGCCTAGACTAAAGGCCTGAACATTTGAAGCTCTGATGCCCAAGGGCAGAAAAATAAGTGTCCCATCTTCAGAAGAGGGAGAATTCCCTTTCCTTTGCCCTTTTTCTTCTTTCCAGTGTTTTCAACAAGTTCCCTCATAGACATACTAGAAATTGTTTTACTAACTGCCTAGGTATCCCTTAGCTCATCCAAATTGGTACCTGCAATGAACACTATCATGTATGGTAAATGGGAATCATCTTTGCTTTTATAATTTGATGTAATTGCACAGGAAGGCTGAGTCTAGATGCTTTAAAGCACAGGCAGTGGGTTCCAGCATTAGGGAGTGCATCCCGCCTCTTTCCTTTTCTGGGAGGTTCTTACATTCCTGGTTCACAAGGTACCACATGCTTCAGGGCATCTCCCCATTGACTATTCACAGCATTGGTCCAAGACACTACTTTGTATTAAATGTTGGCTTCTTGCCCCCTTCAGCCCTCTTATCTCTATCCAGGGATGCTTTCAAAGAGGTTCCTGTGGGTTCACAGAGGCCTAAGTTCAATTCTTAGTGGTTTTGCAATCCAATTATTCGATAAAGACATTATAAAAATTAATTACATGAACAAGCTTAAATGAGTTTCATCTTAAACAACAGTAGGATGCTAAGAATCCTTCATCATCTTCTCCTCTTGTGATGTTACTGTTCTAGAGGCCCCTGGGCTTACTTAGATCTGTCATGACTGTAAGGAAGTGGGAAGCAATCGTGTCCTGCTGCATCCTGTTTTTTTCAGCTCTGTATTTCATGCCATTCTGTGTAAGTTTGAAATCAGCCACGGTTGAAGTATGAATACCATGTAAGTTGGTAAACATCGAAAATGGGGACTGCTTCCCTCCCCCAGAGATCCTGTTGTTAATGTTCACCAGCACGCCACTGTTTATAGTTCTCTGGTCTTCAGCTCAGGGTTTCTCAATCTTAGCATTACTGACATTCTTAGCCAAATAAATGTTTGTTATTCAGGGCTGTTTTGTGCCTTGTAGGTTACTGAACAGTATCTCTGGCCTTCAGCCACTGGATGTCCATAGGACACCCTCTCTACTGTGCCAACTAAAAACATCTATGTTGCCAAATGTTTCCAGGGGAAAAAATTATCCCCAGTTAAGAAACCCTGGTTTTGATGACATGTTCTTTCAATGTAGAGAGCTTGCTTTTCTCTCTTCATTAAACTTGAACAGGTATTTGATAAATATTTGCCAGTGTCACTTCATAGGTTCAATGGCATAGAACCCTGGATCCGTTTTGCAGAAGTTCCTTTCTCCCGGAGTCAACTATGGCAGCTTTTTCAACATCACCATCGACGACTTCTTAGGCTACATCTCTTTTAGACCATTTGCTAATAAATAAATAAATAAATAAATAAATAAATATCAGTGACTGCTAAATGTCTGTGCTCTGAGTACTGGGAAGAATTTTATACATGAGTATTGTATTTACATCCCTCTAACCCACAGCAAGGTCCTTCCTTTATCCTGCCTCTTGCTTTTACACAATTACTTTGGGGATTTATATGCTGGGCTGGTGACTTCCCTTGCCATAACCACCATAGTAGCAAATGCTTCTACAGAGAGAAATTTGAGTGAGCTTCACTCTGAAGTGTATAAGTCCTGGCATCTTATCCAGGGCAAACGCTGGACTCAACACAGACAGGACCCAGGTTTTCACTTGCTCATTCGCACTACCAAGCTTGAGTGCTCAGTTGTATGTAGACTTCGGGAAGGTGAGAGAGAGCTTGAATGTTGTGAGGGCCACGGCCCACTTCTAAAATGGCCAGGCCAGCAAGATCACCAGTGATGATGCTCAAGGACAACTCTAATTGTGCGTCCAACTTGAGAATGCTGGGTGTCCCTCTGCTTGCAGTAGCTGGTACTCTGTTCTCTATGCAGGTCTAGGAACTCTGCTTTTTTCCTATAATCCTTCAGGTGCAATTGGATTGCTAGTCATGGTTATTATTTTTGAAGTGATCATGGATTAAAAATTGTTGAATTTCCACAAGTTACAGAATATATGCTAATGTGCTCAGATAATGATCTGTATTAGCTCTATTAAGATTAATTGCATAATTATACAATAATGATTCTGTGTATAATGGGTGTGCTTACCCTTCAGGTTATTGTCATCTCCTGAACACAAAGTTGCCAAGAGATATGCCTCTCAGGGGATCACCAATAGCTCCAGGATGACAGATTCAGTGTAGTGGTTGGCAGGGCCCTGCAGTGAGAAGTCACACCCAAACCTACTGAGCAAGTGTGCTATGAGTGCCATGGGCATCTCTGGCTGATGAAAGTTCCAAGAAGCTGCCGCTACAGGGATTGCCAGAATAGATATTAAATGTAAAAACATGGGCCAGAGATAATGAGAGTGGGTAGTTAGTTCATGGGCGGCTGAGGCAGCAGGTCCCTGGCTATGCCAGAGAGCACCCAGAAAATGCTGCTCAGTCATAGACCTCAGCATTGAAGGCTTCCTGAGTAGAGGGTAAAAACTAAGGGATTGGATGCTATGGGGGCCTGAGGGTGGGACATGCAGACCAAGTCCTCTCTCCTGTCACCATTAAACTGATTCTTCCTCAAGAATTATCTTGGGGAGGGATGTGAAAGTCGGAGAGGGAACCCGTGAGACTGAGTGATCTAGAAGACTGTTCAATTTGTTATTCAGACCTTCTGTTACTGAGATGAATAGACAAAAGAAACCACTTAAAAGGAAGAAAAATTTGTTTCTTGCTATCAGAAGTCATGGTTCATGGTCTTCTGGCTCCATTGCTTTGGGGCCTGAAGTAGGCAGAATATCATAGCAGAAAGATGTTGAAGACTGAAGTTGTTCATTTCATGGTGTTTGGAAAGGGTGGGAGAGGAGAGACAAAAGAGAGAGAGAAAGAAAAAGAGAAGAGGGAAGGAGGAAAGGATAGAGAGAGTACTAGGAGAGAGAGAGAGAGAGAGAGAGAGAGAGAGAGAGAGAGAGAGAGAGAGAGAGAGGTGTCATGGGACAAGATGGCCCCCAAGGACTAGAATGTCTTTTCAGGAAACTACTTCCTTCAAGTTGGGCATCCCTTTGTAACAAATGAGTCCATCAGTGGATTATTTCATTGATTAGGTTAGAACCATCACGAATGATCCAATAACCTCTTGGTGAGTGGATCTAGTATCTGGGTACTTGTTATAATAAAGAAGGATGAAGTTATGTCGCTTGCAGGGAAACGCATACAACTAGAGACCATTAGGAAGTCAAGCCAGCTTCCTTCAGGAAGACGAACGGCATGCTTTCTCTTATTTGTGAACTTTAGACTTCACATAGTTCCATGCATATGCCGTGAAAGTAGAAACAAAACTCTTAGGACACATACGTGGAGAGAGCTGAGAAACGGGAGGCTAGAAGGGCCTGGGCATGTGCTTAACATATATATTATATGTATGAAAGTGTCCTTACACAACACGGTGCCAGGTACAATGGATCTACACCATGAAAACTTAAAGTCTCGCATGACCTTTCTGTAGGAAACAATGTACTCGTCTGGACGGCGCTTGCCTTTCCTTGTCTATCTGCTAGTGTCAAAGGTTCAGGAGGAGGGTTGGATTAATTTTAGAAAACAAGCCCCATGTCACCATCCACCAACTGTTCTCCTGAGGCTGTTGCAGTCCCTGTTGGCTGCTTTTCTTTCTGTTTCTTTTTGTTTTCTGATGGCCTATGACCGATCCCATCATACAAAGCTGTCTGTTTAGCGAATATAACAGGGCCACACATGTTCACATTGTCGGCCTCAGCGTCCTCAGCTGTATTATTCAGACATGTAGCAGACTGATGACAAATTCCTTTCACTTCTCTTGTCCAAAGTCATTTATTTTCCTGGTGTGTGATGCACTGAAGAACGATATGAGTGGTAATGGAAGTGTGATATTTACAATCCGTCTCTGTGGTTCAGTTCAATACACAGGTGACTAATAAATGTGATATCTTGTGAAGGATGTCAATAATGGCTTGAGCAGCTAAGGTTTGGTACATCATTTCTTGAGCATCATCTGATTTTAGTGTCATAGAACAAAGGAACAGGACAACAACTAACTATCCTCCTAATGGGTCTGTCCACCTTACTTCTTGGCAAGAGGCTTTTGTCGAGCCAAGCTAATCCTTACACACAGGAGGTAATTATATCAATCTGCCTTGGAGGGGCTGGGGCAGCAAGAGGATCTACACGTGGGGCAGCCACGTTTGTGGACTCTGGTCCCAAGGATCTGGAACTGCTGGTTCCAGCTGTTGGTGAAGGGGATTATCCAGCTAGACAGGTCCCTGTGGGAAAGATGGGGAAGGAGTGGTGGCTTCCAGGGCAGACTGATGTTTCCTATGGGTTTTCATTGAGTGTGTTTAGATATGATGTGTATATGTATACGTATAAGTTTATATGTATATATACATATGTATATATATATGTATATGTATATCTTGCAAAATTGAAGATGTCTCTCATGCACATGTTCTTTGTATAACTAAAGTAAAAATGGAACTCTCTAGTATTCTTTGCCATGCAGCTGTCCATAGATGCACAGATACACAAACACAATCACAAGCCTTTCCTGCTGCTACCTCCCCTCAAGAGTCTCTCTCCCCCAAATGAGAAATGTCAACATTAGTGAAGATTTCAAAGGGGCGATGAGGAGAGTGTCATTACAGAGCAGCTTCCTAGCCAACTCCATCCATGTCTACACTGCCTCCACATACACGAATGTCTAGTTTCTCACTGTGAGGTGTCTCCTGCTTCCTTTCCTTGCAGTACATTAAAGAATGTGGCATCTTACCCCACTAGTTGCTTATATATTTGGTCACACCCTTGCAGTCATTGACAAGTGGATATCAGCCCAAAAGCTTGGAATACCCAAGATACAATTCACAGACCACATGAAGCTCAAGAAGAAGGAAGACCAAGTGTGGATGCTTCAGTCCTTCTTAGAAGGGGGAACAGAATATTCACAGGAGCAAATACAAAGACAAAGTGTGGAGCAGAGACTGCCCCACCTTGGGATCCATCCCATATACAGACACCAAACACAGACACTATTGTGAATGCCAAGAAGTACATGCTGACAGGAGCCTGATATAGCTGTCTCCTGAGAGGCTCTGCCATAGCCTGACAAATACAGAAGTGGATGCTCCCAGCCAACCACTGGACTGAGCACAGAGTCCCCAATAGATGAGTTAGAGAAAGAACTGAATGAACTGAAGGGGTTTGCAACCCCACAGCAAGAACAACAATATCAACCAACCAGACTCCCTAGAGCTCCCAGGAACTAAACCACCAACCAAAGAGTACACATCGAGGGACCCATGGCTCCAGCTGCATATGTAGCAGAGGATGGCCTTGTTGGATATCAATGGGGGGGGGGAGGCTCTTGGTCCTGTGAAGGCTTGATGCCCCAGTGTAGGGGAATGCCAGGGTGGGGAGGTGGGAGTGGGTGGGAGAGCACCCTCATAAAAACAGGAGGAGGGAGGATGGGATAGGCAGTTTCCAGAGGGGGAAACTGGAAAAGGGGATAACATTTGAAATGTAAATAAATAAAATATCCAATAAAAAAGAAATGTAAATAAATAAAATAACCAATAAAAATCCATAAAAAAGAATTTACTTAATATGCATATATGAAGATGACTTGGTGATTTGATGTGGGACAAACCACTTCACCCAGGTTAGCTTTTCAGAGTTAGAAGTACCAGCTCCTGAAGTCATTTCACCTCACCAAAGTTTATAGCCACAGCCTTGTGTTTCTCATATGTCCTCTGCCATGTGGTCTTCTGGAGGCATGTGGACCAGCCTGTACCTGCCCACTTCTCAAAAGTTGAATTGCTGACATCGCAAGGCTTTCTGGGTAATGTGAGACTTGTAGATGATCCAATGTCTTTACCTAAATGAGGGTCCGGCATGTATCAGGCTAGTGGAGAAGTATTTTGGGTTACAGGGTCATTCCGAACTCAGTAGTGGCCAGACTACACAGACCAACAAGGAAAGGCTCAAGGGAGTTGAAACAAACAAACAAACAAACAAACAAACAAGAAAAGCTTGTCTTTCCTCAACATGGGTTTTGAACTTGCCTCTGTGATTTTTGTTTTTCCTCAGTGAGGAAAGGAAGGAACAACAGCTTTGTGTTGGAAGGACAGGTACCAGTCGTCATAAGCATTAGGAGCCAGATGGGAAAACTGAGGAGAAAATGGAGTATTCTTTCCATAGTTGGCCTTGGGGCCAACATCTGAGTCTTCCAGAACTTAGCATATACTTTTATACAAGCATAAAGCCAAACCCAGGGCTAAAAGATGTCGAGACACAAGTGTGTTGGTCATTGGAAAGAGCGGATTCTGAACAGCTGCCCCACTAACAATTCCTTCAGAGGATTCGTTTGTGCTGGCTACTTCTCTCCGTCATCTGATCCTTCCCGGCTCTGCAGCACAGATGTGAAATATGAAGAGAGCATGCCATTGCATTTCATTTCTAAAAAGGGGAAAATATACAGTTTACCATGGGATGTTTAAAATATGAACGCCCTTATCCCCACGAGCACCCGCAACTTCCTGTAGCGACAGCTCTGGGCAGTTGAGTGTGCCTGCCAATTACTCCTGGCCATGAAACCCTTATACCTGACTAGGGTTTGGGGCTGGCTTGAGGGCAGCAGCTTGTAGGTGCTTAGTTCAGTTCATTTCAGAGTTGCTTGGGATTAGGGGCTACGCCTCTCTCCCTTTATACTAGAAACTCTGATTTACTCCTTATGATAATTTGCTGACCTGGGAATCCCAGAAGTCGGGGCACAGCCCATTCGGTGCTTCTAGCATAGGGGCAGACATATAGGAGCCTTGTTTTAAAAGTAAGCTTGCATCTTTATTGAAAAAACAATCACAAAGACTCAACCACATATATTTCAAGAGTTCTAATTGATGAGTTTTGGTAAACATTGACTCCCAGAAAGCCAATACTATGGTCAAGGTAGTGAACGCATCCACCAGATTCAGCTGCTCTTAAGAACTTAAGCTAACCTTTCCTACCTCCTACCACCGTTCTTAGATAACCACCGCTCCAGTTCTGTCACTATGGGTGAGGCTTCATTTTCTAGAACTTTATATCAACACACACATACACACACACACACACACACACACACACACACACACATACACACACACACACACACACACACACACTCTAGGTTTTGATCTGCTTCTTTTCATTGAGCATACCTGCCTTGAGACTCACTGATATATTACAGATTAATAGTTTCCTTTTTACTGCTGCATAGTATTCCATTGCATGAACCCCAGCAGGCACTTGACAGGCCTGAAAATTAATTCTTGAAGCTCTAATTAAGGAAGAGGAGATGAGACAATGGGGTATGACTCTATTCTACGAATGTAGGTTCACTCAGGAAGCCAGAATGGTATTGGTAGGTGAGTAGGCATGAGGGAAAATTTTCTTGTCATCCAAAATCTGTTATGTCTTCTTTTTATAACTGATTTTTGTCTGTGCACTGAACTTTCTGAAATAAAGATTCTATCTGCCAGCCTCCTATGAAGTTATGTGTGGTCATGTGACTGAGTTGTGGTTGACAGAATGAAAGCAGGAGGAGAGTGTGAAATTCTTTAGAAGTCTCCTCGAAGGAGGAAGGATTTACTCCTCTTCGTATTCCTGCTGTCTGGAATGCAGCCATGATGTCTGGAGATCTTGCAGCCATTTTGGGCCTGAAAGGACCTTGAGAATGGGAAGCCCTCGTGGCAGAGAAATAATGAAGCGCAGGCTTGGGTTTCTGATACTGCAGAGTGCCACACCAGACCTGAACTAATGACTTCCAGACTTGGTGACTGCGGGAGAGAAATAACTTTCTCTTGTTTAGTTCCAACCCCTTGAAATGACTTCTCCTCTGTGTGTTTCTGTTGTTTACCATGGAACAGTTCTGTGTAACCACGGTAAGGACAGAGTGAGTTAGGCTGAGGACAGAGAGACCTAGAGTAAGAAGCATCTCCATGCTGCGGAGAGACACTTGCATCAGGTGATGATGCCCAGCTCTACCACAGGGAGAGGTCTGACTAGAAGTGTGGTATCAGCTGGTAGAATTGCTTTTTGTGAGCTCTGGAGAATCATTCTTTTACTAACTATTTTAAATCTAAAACAATATCTAGGAATAAAAATTACTTCCATGAACAGACACCGTCTGCTGTCTTGACTCATGCATACGCTGTGATATGATCAAACAAGGGGAAGCATGCCTAACTCTTCAAACATTGGGTCTTAAGGGTAAAGCTATTTGGAGTTTTAAAAACATATAGTTCTTTGCCAACTTCTGTGGTCATTCTGCTGCATAATAACATCAGAATGTCTTACAGCTCTGTTACCCATTGGTAAGCTTTTCTTGAGTATTCTCTGCCCTTAAATTCCCCCTGGCTCCTACAAACCATTGCTATACTCTCAACTCTCATGTGTCAATTTATCTAGAGTCCACATGATAGTAAGATCATGTGACACCTTGATGATATCCAGTTCTCACCCCATTGCCACAAACGACAAGACAATATCTTATTTTTATGGCCGAATAGTATTTCATCGTACAGAATACTAAGCGTTCCAAACGCGTCTGTTTTCTTTATCCATTCATTAGTTGATTGGATGGTTCCAACACTTGGCTGTGGCATGACAGATCACTCCTAACTGCTCCTTCCAACCACACAGCTCAGTCCTGTCCATTTAAAGTTGCCATTCACATTTTAGATTTTTTTATTTGATATTATATTTACATTTCAGATTTTATCCCTTACCCCCTTACCCCCACCACCCAGGAACCTCCTATCCCATCCCCCTGCCTCATGTTTCTATGAGGGTGTGCCCCCACTTAACCCCCCACTCTCACCTCTCCACCCTCGAATTCCCCCCTACTCGGTGTTCAGCCTTCATGGAATCAAGGATCTCCTCTCCCACCTATGCCCGACAAGGCCATCCTCCCCTACATATACAGATGGAGTCATGGTTCCTTCCCTATGTGCTCCCAGGCTGGTGGTTTAGACCCTGGTGAGCTCTGGTTGGTTGGTATTGTTGCTCTCCTTATGGGGCCACAAACCCTTTCAGCTCCTTCAGTCTTCTCTCTAACTTCTCCATTGGGAAACCCTTTGATCAGATCAGTGGTTAGCTGTGAGCATCTGCCTCTGACTATGTCAGACTCTGACAGACCTCTAAGGAGACAGCTATATCAGGCTCCTGTCAGCATGCACTTCCTGATATCCACATCAGCATCTACCTTTGGTGACTGCACATGGGATGGATACCAAGGTGGAATGGTCTCCAGATGGCCCCTCCTTCAGTTTCTGTCCCACACTTTGTCTTCATATTTGCTCCCTTGAGTATTTTGTTACTCTTCCTAAGTAGGACCGAGGTATCCACACTTGGTCTTCTTCCTTCTTCATGAGCTTCATGTGGTCTGTGAGTTGAATCTTGGCTATTTCAAGCTTTTGGGCTAATATCCACTTATCAGTGAGTAAATACCCTTTGTGTTCTTTTGTGATTGAGTTAACTCACTCAGGATGATATTTTCTAGTTCCATCCACTTACCTAAGAATTTCCCGAATTCATCATTTTTAATAGCCGAGTAATACTCCATTGTGTAAATGTGCCACATTTTTTGTATCCATTTTGAAGGACATCTGGATTCTTTCCAGTTTCTGGCTATTATAAATAAGGCTGCTATGAACATAGTGGAGCATATGTCCTTGTTATATGTTGGAGCATTTTCTGGGTATATGCCCAGGAGTGGTATAGCTGAGCTATAATGTACTTGACATTGGTTTATATTCAGCTTTGTGGCTTAGTGTCCTAACTTCATTAATGAAGCGTGCAGACACAAACACAGGTGTGCAGGTGTGAAGGTGTTTTTTGTACACACCTAGCCTCAGCACTTCATGTGAATTCTTGTGATGGTTGAGTCTTGGTGGTATAGTTGCTTGTTATCCTCTTGTTCTTTTTTTGAACACACACACATTAAAGGCCTGTGTGCAGATTTTTTTTTTCTGACAGACACAATGCTTCGGTGCAGGGGTCTTCAGCTTCATTTACTGATTCAGTGGTGCAACCCTTCCTCTAATGACATCCTTTGCTTATCCCGTTGTATGAAACATTTAGCAGAGTGTTGCCAGCTGTCATGGGAGTGGGAGCCAGAGGTTTATTAAGCACACCCTCCTCTCGTCCTTTCCCCACACACCCTGGTGGCCTGGAGCTTGACTCACAGGCCCTGTGAACAGGGTGGGAGCCAGATTCAGAATGTATAGAAGATCCAGCAAGGGAGCTGAGTGCTGTCATCAGTCCTGCCAAGGCAGGGACATCAAAACCATGCGGTGTGCATACAGATGGCCTCCAAGACTTGCACAGAGCTCTTCATGTTTGTTTACCTTTGTCCTGATGCAATGGCATCTTGTCTCCCAACCCCAGAGGAACGGAACAGCCAGCTCATCACAGATGGTATCAGATACAGCCACACATGGATGCTCACAGCCAGATCAGTGAGCGAGGAACAAAGCTAACCACAGGGCAAACACAAAAACCGCAGCCACCTTTGGAGGTTGCTTTAGGTCAACGTTACCTTCGTAATATTTGCTAGTGGTTCATGCTTTTATATATACATTTATATATACTTTATTTAAATATGTTTATACATTTTAATGAAGTCACATATAGTGCATATACATGGACATGTATAAACTGTGTATCTATGTGTGTGAATACATAATGTGTTTAATGAGAGTAAGTGTGTAGTTGTATATTGTATGTTCATTTATATATACTATACAAACTTATGTATTTATGCATATTATATAAGCTTATACATATAAGCTTCACTTGTGCTTTTGGTCTCACACTTCTTATTAAGTGTTCATTGACTGACTTTAGTACACATATATGATGTATTCCGACCATCATTCTCACCCCACTACCCTCTTTTGTGTTCCTCTCATCCATCCCTTTCCTCTTCCCAAGAAGTCCTCTTTCAACATTTGTGTCTCAAATGTATATCACATATAGTATTAGCTTAGAATTATAGATTCTCTATAAGAAGAAGATCATAACATTCTCCTCTCTGAGGCTAGCCTAACTGCTCATTGTGATGACATATGGTTCTGTCTAGGCTCCCCAAATGACATCATTTCATTCATGGCTGAACAAAGCTTCATTGTGTATATACATTATCTGTCCATATAGCTAACATTGTATCTTTTAAATGGTGTGTTAAGTATTTCTTTCTATTGCTGCAAAGGTACCATGACAAAAGGGGACTTACAAAAGAAAGCATTTAATTGGGGCTCATTAGAGCCCATGACTATCATGGCAAGGAGAATGGTGCTGAAGCAGCTGAGGCACATCTTAAGACACACGGGGTAGAGAAAGGGTTAAATGGGGATGGTGTAGACTTTTGAAACCCCCAAACCCAACCCAGGGACACACTGCCTAATTCAACAAGGCCATACCTCCTAATTCTTCCAAATAACTCTACCTATTGGGGATCAGGTATTCACACATATGAGCCTATGTGGGAGCATTTGCATGTGTGTGTGTGTGTGTGTGTGTGTGTGTGTGTGTGTGTGAGAGAGAGAGAGAGAGAGAGAGAGAGAGAGAGAGAGAGACAGAGAGAGAGAAAGAAAGAAAGAGAGAGAGACAGAGACAGAGAGAGAGAGAGACAGAGAAAGAGACAGACAGACAGACAGACAGACAGACAGAGACATATGTGCCCTAGGTGTACAAGTATATATGCATGCCATAGTACATGTGTGATAGCCAGAACGACTTTGTATAGCAGGTCCTTTTCTTCCCCCTTTACCTGAGTTCCAGACATTGGATTTGTGTCCCTAGGCTTGCACGGCGAGCACCTTTACCAGCCATCTTTTCAGCCTGATAATTTTGTTTGACAGTAAAATGGTAATGCTGAAATGATTTCTTTGAAAAAGAGTTGTATTTTTAAGTGTGTGTGTGTGTGTGTGTGTGTGTGTGTGTGTGTGTGCGTGTGTGTGTGTGTATACAATGCATGTAGGTATTCGGGGGGAATCCAGAGGCGCTGGATCCTTTGGAGCTGTAGTTATACGTAGCTGTGTTCTGCCATGTGAGTGTGGGGGATTGCAACAAGACCCCTGCAAGAGCAGTGCATGCTCTTAACTGCTGAGCCCTCTGTCAGCCTACACTGAAATGACTTCTCCCTGCCAGTTGAATACATTCAACATTTTAAAGTTATGTGACCTTCAACGGCTATTTTATGAAATAGGAGCTATAATTCTTCACAGAGTCACAGAGAAGTCCAGTCGCTTGCCCAACACCACACAGCAAACATGTGGTGAAGCTGGAATTCAAACTCAGGAATCCTGGCTACGGGGCCCATGGTCTTAATGGATTCCACATCTTAGGAGAACTGTCCATATTTAAACAATAAAAGCCCAAATGCATTGTGGCTACCAGACATCTTGTGTTGTCTGCGGAACTCACTTTTCCACGCTGTGGAAAATTCCCTTGTTAGCCAATAATGCTGGGGATGAGAGAAGAAACTGAACTGGGCCTGGGGTCCAGGCCTTTTGGTGTTGTAGCCCCATGTCTTCTCTCTGTCCTAGGGCTCTCTAGGAAGGCTACTGGGCCATGCATCAGTATTCTCTGGAAAAGGCATCCAGCTGCTGTCTGGGAAGGGAAATACCCAGGCTAGAGCTGTCTGTGAGACAGTTTCAATTTTGGTTGTAGTATTGTCATCTTTCATGGTTCAAGAGATGTCTGGGGGTTGGTACAAGGCTACTTTACTTTCTATAGACACATTTCCTGATCCTGGGGTTTACAGATTGTAGCAGTAAAATCGGAAACTGTGAACAGTGTTGGTCCATTGTGTTGGTCATGTGACCCTCAAGGTGGTGAGAGATATCTAGCTCTGTCTCCAACTTTGGTGGCTGCTTGAGGAAACATGACTGAATTATAGCATGAATCTCATGGAATAGTGATGACTGCAGATCCACCACCTCTCTTACCCCATGTGCTTCTTGAAGGTAGGACTTACAAAGAGTATCAACTACATGTTTGTACAAAGGAGGGGAGGTATGAACAACTGAATTCTAAGACAGCTCCCATGATGCCCTGGTGGTGTATGTATATACAGGGTATGCACATCATGGGCTTCTGTTCCACAGAAGGAGATACTTTCTCCTTGGATGTGGATCTGGGAATACAGTGGCTCTTACTTTGTGATTTGGTTATGTTATATGGATAAGACTTGAAGATAAAATTCAGGTCTCGTATTAGTTGGTGTAGAATTAATCGAAAGTGAGGGTGGGTCTGTTGGAATTGGGTGAAAGACTTTTAAAAAAGAGCTGTGCCCTTCTTTATAGAGGAGAAATGGATTCAGATGGCTTTGAAGATGCCAACAGCCATGTTTTAACAGGGCCCATGGAGGGAACCACAAGGGAAGAAGCTGAAGGAGACTTCAAAGAGTTAATTATCAGCCCACAGTTGGGAAGAAAAAAGGAAGTCCTGCTACACAGCCACAGGGAATTGAGTACTGCCAACTCCCGAATGGGCTTATGTAAGTGGTTTCTCCAGTTGAGCCTCCAGATGGTGGCGACACAGCCAACCAACACCTCAATTCTAACAGTATGAGGCCCCATGCAGAGGATCAGCTGTGCCTGGACTCCTGATATCCGAAGACTAGGAAGTAACACACACCAGTTGCTTTAAGTGACAGAGGTTGTGGTTATTCACCACACAGTGTGAGAAAACTAATACAGTCTGCAATTTGTAAATGCTTGTTGACATGAATCAGGGAAGTATAATATTTAAAATCAACCTTGACTAATGTTTTAGCCAATTGTAAGAAGGTAGACACCACAAAGAGCTGCCATCTTCCTTTGGGTCTTCTAGCTATGCATTCAGTTTAACCTACTACCCAAATTTCCATGAATCCTGGCTTCTGACTGTCTGGAGATAGGAAGCGATATTCTCTCCAGCATCGTTCAGCATTCCTGAGAGATAAAACGGATAAAAATTGATGTTGAAATGAGACCACCATCGCTCTGTCTGCTTACCATGTACAGAGCTCAGGGTGATTAGAAAATGGGAAACACATGTGAAATGCTCAGTCCTCTGTTAGTCAAATGGCATTTACATAGATCAGTTTTCCTTAGGGACACTAAGTTAGTTGAACTTAAGCAATTAGAAAAAAAAAATAAAACAAAACTAGACCCCCTTTTGCTAAAGCCAGAAAAACATGGATGAGTAAAACCATATCAGATGTAATTGTTTGTTTTGAGAAGTGTTTGGTTTGGGGTGTGTGTGTGTGTGTATGTGTGAACGTTTGTGTGTGCTCTTGTGTGTTTGTGTGTGTATGTGTGTTTGCGTGTATCTCTTTGTGTGCATGCATATGAAGGAAAACAGAAAAGCTGGCCTTGCAAGTTCTTAAGCCGCCATGGTTGAAATTGAATCCATGTGACTGAGTTCTGCCAAAGCCATCAATACTGAGGCTCACCCATGACCCAGGTCAGGGCCTCTACACACCCCTTATCCCATTATCGATCACCTTAGGGACTGTGGCAGTCAGAGGGACTGCAAACAAGGTGGAAAACAAAATTGAGCCCAACCCTGGGTTGGTGCTCTAGGACCTTGAACTGCCACTCCAGAGGCTCCTCCTTGTGTTCCTTCCATTCAGCAAACCACGCTGCCATTGCCAGCTTTTCCAATTTTGTTTGCCTTTGGCTAAACACAGCTTCCTGTTTCTAAGAAAAGAGACACAGAGCCCTCCGATGGCCTCACAGACAGTCTAGGAGGCTTTATGGATACCACACTCCGCTTAGCAGACAATAATTTGATGAGTTAAGTGTAAATGGATCAGAGACATATGGACCATATTTTTTCGGGAAATACACATGGGTCAGGGACGTAAATAGGGTTGTTGTGGGGGTGGAGGGAAAGGGATTGCTTGGAAAAATGTGGTTTGGGTCTTGCCAATTGCATAAATGTTTGAAATAAATAATCTGAGATGTTTTGCCCAGCCTAGAGTGTGGCTGGATTCACCCCTTCCTTCTATTTACATGTCACTTTTCTGCTCTGCTCACACGCCAGTGCTGGCCTGGGTCTTAGATGCATGGTTATATATCCAACGATTTGGAAGGTCATCATGTGTGACTATTTGGAAGGGGGGCCTCTGCCCATGAAGGCTGGAGAACTGCTGGGGAAGAGGTGGGCATGTGCAAGCTTCTATCTACAGGCCAAGTGCTACCGTGGGTTCTCTGGAATGTTCCATTTGTAGAGGCTGAAAATCTAGGCCATGATAGCGAGACAAGGGTAACCTGAGGATGTACTTCAAGCTTGGTTTCTTCATCTCTGAGAGAAGGACAGTAATACTTACTGTAGCTTCTACAGTGTAAATGTGTAGAATCCAGGGGTATGGCCTCTAAAGTTGTGTTTGGGATCCAGCCTTTTAGTTCTAACATTTGTATGAATCTGGGCGGTTACACTGCAGTGACAGATACTTGAGATAGATTCAAAGTAGAAAGCTTTAGTTTTTCACTCACAGTTTTGGAGGTCTCCATCCGTGATCAACCAGCTGTGGTGTTTTGGGCCTGTGGCAAGTCTGTACATTATGGTAAGGAGTGTTCAGAGAAGAGTCCTATCGGCCCCATGGCATTAGGAAACAAATAGGTGGGGGGGGGGGCATGAATTCAAATATCCCCTTCACGCCCGAGCCCCTAGTCTCCTAATTTCTACTAAGCCTCATCTTCCAAAGGGAATACCACCTCCCAACAGCACTGCCCACCAACAGTGACAATGCTTTCTATATTTGGGCCTTAGGGGAGTGTCCAAGAACTAAGCTATAGTATGGGACAATATGAGGGTCCATTAGACAGGGTTAACTTGAGGATTTTAAGTGTTCATACATGTAAAGAAATTAACCCAGGGCCTAGAGAGATGGGTCAGTGGTTAAAAGCACACATTAATCACGCAGAGGCCTCAGGTTCCGCTCCGAGGCACCCAGGGGCATCTTGCTTGTTAACTCCAGCTTCAGGGGATCCTGTGTTCATGGCCTCCTTTAAACACCTGCACTCGTGTGTACACACATGTGATTTAAAAGATAAGAAATCTTGAAACAATTGGTTATTTCACAGGATTTGGGTAGGTTTTGGGGGTTCAAATGCTCCCCTCTACCACTAGAAACCATGTGATGGTGGTAAGGCCTCTGCAGGATTAACCTGTGCTTTTGCTTTCTAACACTCTAAGCTTGGAAAGGCAAGATTAGCTACAGCTGAGCTGACTCACCGAAGGACTGGACCAGGGGCCTCTTAGCAAGATCAAATAGGCTAGCCTGTTCATCTCAACACCTCTGTCCTCTGACCGTGAAGGGGGACATTTTGTAGCCATTCTTGATTTTGGAGTTATGGCCATAGTAAGGCTGAGAAGATCTGGCTCTCTTGAGCTGTTTAACCTCACTCCAGTGTCATTGTGATTATAATCTTCTTTTATTTATTATTTATTGTGTGTGCACACCAATGTGTATAGGATGTATGTGGGTGGCTGAGGGGCACACATGCTCCATGGTACATGTGTGGAGGTCAGAGGCTCACTTCAGGTGTTGGCTGTCTACTGTGGCTTCCGGAGGCAACTCAGGTTGTCAGGGTCACGAAGCAAGTGGCTTGCACCTGCCAAGCCATCTTGCTGCCCCTAAGTGGCAATTGTTCTTGGTGTTGACCTCATTCTGTTTCTGGCAGGTATTCCTGCTTAACTCCTCTACAGATAGCCGTTGACTTATGATGATTCTATCTTGGATTCTCCTAACTTCGTGATGCTGCCTAAAGAATCCTGTAGGAATTGTACTTGGGCTATTTCATTTCGACCCTGTAGCTAGTAAGAAGTGATATGATGTTCACTCCTGGGAGTGGGCAGTGGCAGGCAGTGGATTTATTTTCTTGGTGTAGCCACATTAAAGGCATTTGGCCTTGTATTTCAATATACAATGCCTTGTTGGGAGTAGTCCTGTTGTAAATCAAACATGTGTACTTGGACCTGCTGGTTTTCTGTGGTGGCCAGTTTCCTTAGAACAGTGTTTCTCTACATTCCTAATGCTGTAATCCTTTAATACAATTTCTCAGCCATAAAATTATTTCGTTGCAATGTTATCACTATAATTTTGCTACTGCTATAAATCGTAATGTAAATATCTAATATGCAGAATATCTGATGTGTGACCCCCACTAGGCTGAGATCTGCTGTATTTGTGGTGTTCCTTTCAGGGCCTCTGCTTTTTATCAGTTACAGATGCTCTGCTTTCCAGAGTCTCTGTTCATTAACAAATCGGGCTTCAGATATAGCTCATGACAGAGCACTTGCCTAGGATGTGTGAAGTCCTAAGTTCGATCCCCAGCATAACACAAACAGCAACAATAAAAACCAACAGAAACAGGATTCTATTTTCATCTTTCACCTGCACATCTTTTCAGGAGATTTTTTTTTTAGAATGCAACTCCAGTGTGTTCTCTCATGGTTTTTGCCTGTCACTACTGTAGCTGCCCATGTAGCATGGATGGATGATGGCAGGGATGGGAGGTAGCTGACTCTGAGGTTTGTTCTTTGGAGCAAATCCCATCTGTGCATTGTCAGGAAATCAGCAGTTCAGTTCACAGGTCAGCAGCAGCAGCTTAATCTATTTGTAAACACTATGGATACAACAGCAGTCCAGTTCAGTAGTGTCGAGATAGTAGCAGTGGTGGCATGGCTTAGCAGGGAAAGCCAGGCCTCAGCCAAATTGGCATGAGTCAGGAGGAGGGACCAAGGCCAATAGGAATGCCAGGAAAAGTTCTCGTCTGTGCCTCTTTCAGCAAAGTGAAGATCAGTGAAGACCAACAAGCATTGTACAGCTAGGTCTACAGGCAAGCCAAACTCCTCTCACAGTCTGTTGAGTCCTATTTATACTCTGTCCACACATCACATGTCCTCCATGGGTCTTGCCTTACCATGATTCTTATCTCAACACGTGAATCTGTCTCAGCTGACATCACTCTGTCAATCAGCCTGAGTCCACAGAGGTGGCAAGAAGCTGCTACAGATACCATCAGGAGTTGTTTTTTTTTGTTTTTTTTTTTTTTTTTTTTTTTGGTGTGTTTGCTTCTATGGAGTCCAGACAAATTGAGTTCAACTACACATTATAAGGCGGACAAATTCATGTGCATTATTAGTAAATTCTAAATGAGTCTGCCTTAGACTTTCACCTGTGTCCACTTCATCAAAACACTCCTTCACATGTCTGCCCCAGCAAAAAACCATCCAATATAGCTGACTTTCCAAAGAACCCTTAAGTTCTACTTCAGTGTTGGCTAGTCTTACGTCAACTTGACACACAAACTAGAGTAATATGAAGGAGGGAACCTTAGCTGAGAAAATGCCTCCATAAGATCTGGCTGTAGAGTATTTTCTTAATTAGTGATTGATGGGGAAGGGTCTAGCTCACTGCAGGTGGTGTCATCCCTGGGTTGGTGGTTCTGGGTTCTATAAGAAAGCAGGCTGAGCAAGCTAAGAGAAGCAAGCCAGTATGCAGCACTCTCCATGGCCTCTGTATTAGTTCCTGCCTCCAGGTTCCTGCCCTGTTTGAGTTTCTGTCTGACTTCCTTCAATAGTGAGTGGCAATATGTAAGTTTAAGTCAAATAAACTCTTTTCTCCCCAACTTGCCTTTTGGTCATGACATTTCATCACAGTAATAGAAACCATAATTAAGATAAGTTGGTACCAGGATTGTGGGGGTATTGCTGTGATAGATCTGACCATGTTTTGGGGGATAGTGGAAGGACTTTGGAACTTTGGGTTAGAAAAGCTATTATTGCATGCCAGGAGCTCAGTGGGATGCTCTCCAGGATCTTGGAGGATAAGAGTGTTGAGAGCAATGCAAAAACACTGAGGCCTGGCTTGGGAAGTTTCAGAAGGAAGTATGAAGACTCTGAGGGCTGTGTGCTATTTTGAATTAAGACTCTGTCATTCTGGTCAGCTGGGGCTGAGGAATCAGCTGTGATTAGCAAGTGACCAGCACCATTGGAATGAAACCTTTGCATTACAGGAACAATTGATGCTAGTTAGGTGGAGCTAAGAGATTAGTGGTGACTGAAAAGAGAGCAGCACCACTGAGGTCAGTTCCTTTGGAAAAGTGTTTTCTGAGAGCACAAAGAAGCTGTGTTCTAGAGCTGGCCAAGGTTGTGTCTTGAGATGGCAACTGAACTTGGTAGTGTTGGCAAGAGTCACCCAGGTGGCACTGGTTTTGAAGGCATGAAGGGGTCATGGGGAGCAGCTGATGCTTGTCACTATAAGAGGATAGCAGAAGCCATTGGTGAAGACGGAGTCTTGGTGGCAGTTGAAGGCCCAGGATTGAAGAGGTCATATGTAGAGAGGTTGAGGCTCAGTACCAGGAAGAGATTCCATAAGAAGCTATTGGTGAAAAGTGCAGCCCAGCTTTAGCAAGGGACCCCAGCAGTTGTGGAGATGCCAGTGCCATGAGATGACCACCACCAAGAGCAGCAGTGGAGCGGAGCAGTGGAAATATTGTAACAGCTGCTGTCTGATAGAGCTAACCAGAGCCTAGAAGACAAGCTGTGTGTGCTGCAGAGGACAGAGCTGGAGAAATGACCCAAGCCCCTTGCAGGAGCCCAGAAAATCATTTGTGAATCTCAGATAATTGGACATTGAGTTATTTATACTGTTGGAGTTTGGTTTTGCTTGGTTTACACTGTGACTGTGCCCTGGTTCTTCTTTCTTGAAAAAGGTATTTAATTTAATTTTGATTTTTTTTTTTTTTTAAAAGGAGCTCACAGACGAAAGACTTTGAACTGTTAAAAGAGACTTTGGAATTTTAGAGAGATTGGAAACGTTAAAGACTGAAATGTGAATGCATTTGAATCTGTAAAGACTGTGGAACAGCCCCAAACTTCACTGGCTGCAGGAATCACAGCTTCTCTGGTAGGATTCAGGTAGGACAGCTCGCAGACAATGTTCAGCTATGACCACATGACAACAAATGTTGCTATACGATGTTCTATTCAGGGTGCTTGTTTTTAACATGGAAATATTGTAGCAGCTGCTGTCTGATAGAGCTTACAGCTAAGATTTATTCATAGCGAGAGTCCTTGCATTTAGTAAAGTTTGCAAAGCTCTTGAGTCTAATGGCTTTCCCACTCCCCCATCCCATAGATTATCCAATAGTTCTTTGTCTGTGCTTGCTTAGGAGAAGGAGTTTGAGAAATAATAAAATCCTGTAGAAAAGTAAGGACAACTCTAGGCTATCCTCTCTGGGATATCCTCTGAGGGAGGGGAAAGCGTACAGATCAGGATCTGAAGCCACAGCCAAAACTAAAGTAGGATTTTCTTCTTCTTTGAATCTTAAGTACAGACTTCTCCATAGGCATGATTTTGTTCGGTTGTGTTCTTTTGTCCACTTTTGTATTCCAGTTTGGAACGATCTCTGAAATTCCCGGAAGAAGGTGAGGGAATCACACTGCACACTGCTCCTGCTTGTGCTGTGTTTATCTCACCATGGACCATTCACTTGGCCTTAACCTCAGACTGACCTTTCTGATTCCAGACAAGGCAGCAAGGCCTTGCTTCCAAGCTGCCTGGCCAGGCATGCGTTTCCATTCCTGTCATTTGTGTCCACAGCTGCAAGTGTGGTACTTGGGAGTAACTTAGCCATTCCTAGATTGCTTGACTGTCGCAATGACTTGACTGCTTTGTACTCGGGGTCTTTAATGAATGGTGCTCCATACCAAGTTCTGAACATGCATGTTGCTCACCAACATCGTACATACTGAAGGGAGGAAAGATGGTGAGGAATGCTTAGAGGTAATTTTCAAGCCCCCCTTTGTTCTGTTTGCAGCGTGATTTTATGTTGTTAAAAATTTGTAGAACATGATCTAATCAGTGGTTCTCAACCTGTGGGTCAAGACCCCTTTGGGGGTTGAAGAACACTTTTCACAGGAGTCACATATCAGATATCCCACATATCAGATATTTATATTATGGTTCATAACAGTAGCAACAAAAATAATTTTGTGGTTGTGGGGTCACCACAACATGAGGAACTATATTAAAGGGTCCCAGCATTAGGAAGGTTGAGAACCACTGATCTAAATATAAGACTAAGGGACCTTTGGCTATTTTTTTCTTTCTTTTTTTAAATTGGATATTTTATTTACATTTCAGATGTTATCCCCTTTCCCCATTTCACCCCCACCCAGAAACCCCCATCCCATCCCATCCCTCCTCCTCCTGTTTTTATGAGGATGTGCCTCTCCCTACCTCCCTACTCTCACCTCCCCACCCTCGAATTCCCCTGCACTGGGTGTCCAGCCTTCAGAGGACCAAGGACCTCCTCTCCCACCTATGCCCAACAAGGCCATCCTTCCCTACATATACAGCTGAAGCCATGGGTCCCTCCCTATGTGCTCCCAGGCTGGTGGTTTAGACCCTGGGAGCTCTGGTTGGTTGGTATTGTTGCTCTCCCCATGGGGTTACAAACCCTTTCAGCTCCTTCAGTCTTCTCTTTCACTCCTCCATTGGGAACACCATGAACAGTTCAGTAGTTAGCTGTGAGCATCCACCTCTGAATATGTCAGGCTCTGGCAGACCTCTAAGGAGACAGCTAGATCAGGCTCCTGTCAGCATGCACTTCCTGGCATCCACATCAGCATCTGCCTTTGGTGACTGCACATGGGATGAATATCCAGGTGGAACAGTCTTCAGACTCCTTCAGTTTCTGTCTCACACTTTGTCTCCACATTTGCTCCCATGAGTATTTTGTTACTCTTTCAAAGAAGAACCGAAGCACCCACACTTTGGTCTTCCTTCTTCATGAGCTTTATGTGGTCTGTGAGTTGTATCTTGGGTATTGCGAGCTTTTGGACTAATATCCACTTATCAGTGAGTAGATACCATGTGTGTTCTTTTGTGATTGGATCTTTAGCTATTCTTGTTCTAATGATTGGACTGAAGAGAGGCCCTATCACACAGACAGGTCTGAGCAATACTTTAGAGCAGATCACAGAAGAATGGTACTGTTTCTGAGAGTCCTTGGGGAGTTTCTGAGGCCATCACAGGGCAGCCTGAGCTTGGCTGTGGCTGGACTAGGGTTGGGGCTATCTCTGTCATCAGCCCATGCTCAGGTTGTGTCTCTAGACTGATTACATCTGCATTTGGGTATCGAGTGTTTTGCCTGCTTGTTTGTATTGGATTCAGCTCCCCTGAGGACAACAGGAGATACTTAATATTTTAGAGACAGCTCTTGGCAGTGTCTGTGCCTAGGGAATTCTACTGCTCTATCCAGGGCATCTATGTCTGTGTCCCCACTGCTGTCTGGACAGAATTGCCCCCAAGATGCAAGTTATTTCAGTTGGCTAAGGGGTGTCTAGAAATATGAGCTCATTTCTTGTGTTTATTGGAAATAAGTCAGAGGAGTTGATAATAGAAACCTTTTTTTTTTTTTTTTTTTTTTTTTTTTTTTTTTGGTAGACTCTAAAATGAGTCAAAGATTATATGCCTATCTAACTAACCAAAGGAAAAGGTGAAGTTAAAAATATAAGATTAGTCTAGATTAAAGAAAGAAAATAGAGCAGAAGACAAATGGTACAGTGGCATATTGACATCTAAATAGGTCAACGCTTACTTTAAATGATAAAGTTTATATTGCAATCAAAAGGTAATAGTTATTCAACTGGATTTTAAAAACCAATATATACATTTTCTGAATAAATAAGAACACACAAGGCTTTAATCTTTGTCTATAAAAAGCAGAACCCTTTCCAAAAACAACATGGCTGTATGTGCTGAGAGCTAAGTATTCATCAATACCCTTGAGCCTATGTCACTTAAATGGTTGATGTCCTCAGAGTCTGGTCTGAGATAGGCCTTGTTAAATTTGCGTTTCTTCTATGAATGAACTGTGTGGTGTTGGGTGAATGAATCAGTTCTGTTCACCTGTACAAAGGAGATAATTGGCACCTTTCTTGTAGGGATGTTGTGAGCAGCCAATGAGGTAAGGGGCTAAAGGGCTTAGCTCAGAGTCTGGCATGTACTGCCCACTCAGTGTTAGCAGTTTGCCCTAGTTAGTTAGCATTACCTGGTGGACTTGACCCAGAGTATGGTCATCTGAGAGAAGCCTCAATTGAGAAATTGCTCAGATCATACTGGCCTGTGAGTCAGCCTGTGAGGAATTGTAATTGTTGATTGATGCAGGGAGGCTCAGTCCACTATGGGCAGCACCATCCCTAGGTAGGTAGTTCTGGGTTGTGTTAGAAAGTCAACTAAACATGAGCCAAACCCCAAATTAGTTTTCTTGCTTGGCCTCTCCTTAAGTTCCTGCTAAGATCTCCCTCAATGATAGACGGTGACCTTGAAGTGTGAGCCAAATAAATGCTTGTGTTCCCTAAGTTGCTTTTGGTCAGTGTTTAATCACAGCAACAGAAAGGAAAGCAGAGAACATTTGTAACGACTGCTGATGCTATTACCATTTCTCAACACTTGATCTCAGCCAAAAGGCCTGGTTGTGGTATTACTGGTACTGCTTTTATTAATCTCTATAAGGGAAATAATTAAGTCAGAGAAAAATATTATATACATAAAGATGTCTATTGTATCTCATCAACATTGAGAAATTAGTCTGCCTGTCTCACTAATTCATCCACTTAATAGATATGCATTAAGCTACTGCTGTCTGCCAGGCATCATGTCACATTTGGAATATGTCAGTGCTGTGGCTTGAAGGTGAGATGACTCCCTATTGACCACCAAATTTGAACCTTTGGTCTCAAACCGATGACACTGATTCGGAAGGTTGTGAGACCTTTAGAAGGCAGAACCTTGCTAGAGGAAGTTGGTCCTTAAGGGCGGTGTAACCATGGGCTTTCCCACCTATGCCTACATTCCCAGAAATAATGACCCTGAGACTTCTTATTTATGACTAAATGCCTAAGCCAATAGCTCTGACTCATTTTCCTAGCTCATAATGCAATTATCCTTCTTAAACTAGTCTAAGCCATGCCGTGTGTCTGGCTACCTCTTCTCTAGTTTCCTGGGACTGTCTTTCTCAGAGTTCAGGGTGAATCCTTCCCACTGGACTATCCCAGAAATTCCTCTCTCTGTACCCAAATTTCCATCTATTTCCTGCCTAAACTACCAGGCGGACAGCATTTTATCGACAGATGATGCTTCTATACATTGCATGAGAGATTCTCTCTACAGGTGGATGTTGAGATTTGGTTTCCACTTCTGTCTTCTTTCTACTTTGTAACTGTAGATACAGTGTAACCAGCTGCCTCATACTCCTGCCACCTTCCCTTCTCTTCTAGATGAGCTACATCTGTTTGAACTGTGAGCCAAAAGAAACCATTCTCCTTCCTTCTTTTCAGATATTTGATTACAATGAGAAAAGTAATGAATGCAGTCTGTAAGCAGGGTAGACATAGTCCTCTGCTCTCAGGAAGAGAAGTGTGTAGCTAAACGAAAGCAACATTCTGAACAATAGTAACAAAGACACGAACTAGTATCATGTACAATGAAAAAGCAGCAGCAGAAAATATAAATGGCTCAACAATATGTGTGGGCAGACAGACTGGGATGTAGCATTTGAAAACGGATGTGCCTGTTAAGAACAATGCGATTGTGTGTTGGTTTTTCAATCATTTATAAAAGGTTTGATGTTATATATCCATATATAAGAATCCATATGAATTTGCAAGCAATTGAGAAAATGAACTGGCACTAAGGCCAGATTCTTATGGTTTAGGAATCAACAGGAGGCTTTAGGCAGAAGAGAAAATTGATTCCATGACAGGGGTATTCCCAAACAGACATGACTCGTACAGCTCTTCTGTGCTCAGGGAGCCATGGAATTCCTGCCAGGGAAATGATCCTCTGCCAAGGGAGCCTTAAACAGATGAGTTAAAAAGGGCCACAACCCCTGAGAAAGGAGAGTTCTGAGTTAAGCATGTCTGTAGTGGCAGCAGGAGTTTTCCATTCCCCTCCGCAGTGTGTGGGGGTGGGGGGGGGGAAGGAGGTGGTAGGAGGGAGAAAATACAATTTGGAGGTGGGAGAAAATGAGAAAAGAGGGGTGTGGCTGGAGAAGGTAAGCATGGTAGAGGTGTACTAGTAACGTATTTTAATTCGTAAATTAATTCTAATTTTGTGCTTTTTCAATATTACGATGCTCAATGTGGCATTTCCTCCACTGCATATTAAACCGAGGATCCAATGCAACCTTGAGATCCTCCTCCCCTTTCCAACCTCTTTAAATCACCATTTTGGTGAATCACCATTCTGCATTCAGGTAGACTGAGTGTGTGGTCTTGAGTGTATGTATGCACAAGTGCTTACACGTGGGCCACGAAACCCATGAATGCCAGAGGACAACACTGAGTTCCCATTTTCTACTTTGAGACAGGGTTTCTTCTTTTCTTTCCCTTTCATTTCCCCTTCCTTCCTTCCTTCCTTCCTTCCTTCCTTCCTTCCTCCTTCCTTCCTTCCTTCCTTCCTTCCTTCCTTTCTTTCTT
This sequence comes from Arvicanthis niloticus, assembly GCF_011762505.2. Classification (NCBI taxonomy): domain Eukaryota; kingdom Metazoa; phylum Chordata; class Mammalia; order Rodentia; family Muridae; genus Arvicanthis; species Arvicanthis niloticus. Next base: position 29,674,252 of record NC_047676.1, read on the forward strand.
TCCTTCCTCTCTCTCCTTCCCTTTCTTTCACTCTCTTTCTTTCTCACTTTCTTTGTTGTTATGCATGCAAGGTTCTGTTTTCCATACAGCCATGAATGAACCCGGAGATGAGTTCTTCAAATTCGAACTCAACTCCTCCTGTTTACAGAGCAAATGTTCAGCCTTAGGTGGGTTGCCTTTAGTTCCCCATGTGAGTGATAGCAATTTTAAAAGCACTGATAACTAATATTTAGTTTCAAGATATTTGCTGTTCTGAGTTCTCCCTGAAATTTAGTAAAAGCTATGGACGAGTATAACAGGGGTTCTTTGTTATTTTGGGAATGGCATGGAGAAGGTCGTAAACAGATGTGTGCAGCAGCAATGCATGTAGACAGTGGGAAGATAGGCAGACCCAGAGTGCCTGCAAGAGAAAATTTAAAGGTAAGATGGCCAAGAGAATGCAAGTCCTTTAGGCCTTAGAGGTTTGAAAGAGAGTGCTATACACGTCTATGTGATGGGCCTCAGGTTGTTTAGTTTGCCTATTTAAAGATGGTGTCCTAGGATAGTCACAGGAAGACCCAAGAAGTCTTGGCCAGGATGTACTTTCCCCATGTCAATTCCCTTGGTACCTTGAATTGCTTCAATGCTACCACCACCCATGATCTTTCAGGAGCACACACCAATCTTTCTAGGGCCCTGCCTTTCAGGTAAAGTCTAGATGTGAAGAAGGCTTGCTCTGCCTTGGGAACCTAAGGAGAGTGATTGGAATAGATCTGCCCACCAATCCAGCAGGCGTAGATGGCAGGACCGTGTTCAGGGAGCAAGCTTGTCGATGAGTTTAAAGGCATCGAGAGGGTCTGAGGACGGGAGTGGGTAGGATCATCAGAAACATCCCATCTCTTTGCACAGATGGATTCCCTTCTTAGAGATTGTGCCAGTGGCTCTTAAAAGTTTCTAGAACAGAAGCCCTGTAGGGCATAGGTGTCCCCAGGTGTGTGTTGTGTTGCAAAGGACCCTGTCTTTGTCAGGTGTTGGCAATTTTGAACTAGTTACTTATAGAGAATTTAAAACCAGTGATACAAAAAACTCTAACTGCTTTTTAGTTTCATTATATACCAAAAATTCTAACCATCAGTGACATACTCCTACATCTGCTGGGTAGGAAGTTGAAGCTGTTCTTACCTCCTGGTCTAGCTCAGGTGTGTGGTAGAGGATATCTGTAGTCAGGGATCTTCCTGAAGAGAGTAGATGCAGGAAGAAAACCCCACTTCTCAACTGGTAAATAAGAAGCATTCAGGACTCAACTTGAAAGACTTGAGGCTGGCCAAGGGTGGGACAAGAAAATCCTCAGAAGTCAACAGGTGAGCAATGGTTAAGCAAACTTTAGTGCCAAGCAGCAAGGCAGCTTGGTAAACAGGCAGCTCGGCTCACATCCTGGGTGAGCACTTGGGATTAGTATCTTTTCAAAGAAAAGCCAGGAGCTAGCTCAGAGGAGGTGGGGGGAGGGGCAAGAAACATCTTTTATGAAAGATCCCAACAAGACCTGGAGAAGAAGTTTGAAGACCAGTTAGGAAAGGTGTCCTGGATGGGAGGGAGGCCAGATCTGACCTAAATCCAGGAGTGCACTTCCCAGAGTGTGATCCCAGATCAGATGCATCACCCGGGGATGTGCAAGCAATACACACATATCCAGTTCCTATCCTGTGTTTAGAATAAGAAATAGGGCCAGAGCTAGAAACATGTGTTTTACTGAGTAGTCTCAATGGCTCTCATTCCCACTCTGAGGACCTTGGTTTATTGGCTCCCTTGGAGAAGCAGCAGCAGCTAGCATGTCCTCCTGGGGCCTATGCTAGGCACCTGGGATATGTGAATCTTCAGAGGAATGACCAGCTAGGGCAATACAGAAGATGCAGGGTATCTTTCTTCCAGTGTGTAGCATGAATAATTTGAATTAACCACTTGGCCTGGAGAATTCCAAGGCAAGTAATTCTCTTTTACCATCTCATTCTTCAAAGGTTTTAGAAATTTAATACAATGCTATAACCCAGACCTAGTGTTTGGGCAAGGTCCTCTAGGTGTCTGACCAGAGCCCTTTCTTTACACTCAAGTCTTATGATAATGCAACCTTAAAAAACCTGTTGACTTCTGAGGATTTTCTTGTTCCTACCTTGGCCAGCCTCAAGTCTTTCAAATTGAGTCCTGAATGCTTCTTATTTACCAGTTGAGAAGTGGAGTTTTCTTCCTGCATCTACTCTCTTCAGGAAGATCCCTGACTACAGATAACCTTAAAAAATGACACCTTCTGTCCCCAAAACATGGATCCCAAAGTTCACACACAAAAGGGGGCGTGGAAGGGAAAGGGTTGTCTAGGGTGTACGTGGCCTTGGCGTGCCAGGTGGGTACTCCTGGTTGCCTGGAGAAGCCCTGTGTCCTCACATTCTATAGGATGTGCAATGATTCAGAGAGTATATGACTTGGTTCAACTCTGCTTTTTCATTATAAGCTCCATGACCTTGGGCCAATTCTTTATTGACTGAGTCTTTACTAACTCTGACTCATCAAAATACTGTTAACTCACCCTTGTGGGTGAGGGCAAGCTGTGGTGGTTCATGATAACCAGAAGGCTGGGGTGATGCACAAGGGGACCACCAAAGGTGGCAGGCCCCAGACATTGAGGGACATTGCAGTTCTCCCTGTGACAACCCTTTGTCAGAGTCGTTTTGTATTTAGCCAGTTTTACGGGTTTACCCAGACAGTCTTCTGATGTTGAGCCACCCCATACTTCTCAGAGAGGGAGGTTACTTTGCCTGTGGGTGTGAGCACCTGAGATGAAGAATGGCTTGGCACAGTTTTATCTATAGGATGTTTACACAAGTCTCCCAAGGCAGCATCATTTTACAAACTGGTTTTCATGAATGGTATTGCCTCTACTGAAGGCTGATGGAGTCAACTGGGCAAATGACGCCTGAGCTATGTGCTACCTGCCAGGATAGGGTGGGAACTCATGGCCAGCAGGGAAGTAGGGGGGCTGAGTTAAGCAGTAAAGCGCCAGATGGGTAAGTGTGAGCAATCAAAGTCATTGGGTTAAAGGCAGCTGGAAGAGGCCTTTCCCTGGCTATATCGGCACTGACTGTCTTCTATATGTCCAGTAATGGGGAAGGAATGGTCCTGACTTCTATTAATTCCTAGGTCAAGGTGGCTCCAGGCCAGAGTTGTAAAACCGTTAAGTCCTTCTGTATGTAAGGATGGCCTAGGAGAGCTTCTAGCCTTCAGGGCTTTGTGAGGGGTCAGACCCAATGGGCTCCAGACACTCATTTTTAGTTACCAAGCCCCATGAACATGTTACCTTTTATGGTGAAAGGAGTTTGCAGATGGGTTTCATGTGAGGAGCTTGAATGGAAAGACCCAACTGAACCATCAGAGGTTCCTGAAACATGAGAAGGGATACGGAGGAACGTCTGAGGGAGTGACCACGGAAGGAGCGTGATGATAGGTAGAAATTCAACTCAGTGTGGTTGACTTTGCAGAGGGAGAACTGGGGCCAAGAGCTATGGAGTGTAGACAGCTTCAAAGCTGAACAAAGGCAAGGCAAAGGATTCCCCACCAGAGCCTCAGGCAAGGAGTACAACAACCCTTAAACTACTGTAGTCCAGTGAGAACCGCCTCTCAAACAGAACTGTAAGATCTCAAAATAAAACAGGCCACTAAATTGGAGTAAGTTGTTACAGTGGCCATAATAAAACTTGTAAATGAGGCTCCTAACAAGTATTCAGGTTAATCCTGTCTATTGGGCTTCCAACTACAAGAAGGTACTGCGGTCTTTGACCCTGAAGTCTGGGGTTAGGATCTGGGCTGGCTTTCTTTGAGTGGGCTGGTTGCATTGAAGGTCCAAGATCCTGAAGATATGAGGTCAGGGATGGGAGTTCAGGCTAAGGGGTGGGATACATTTACGCTTTGGGGATGTTTTCAGGGTGCCATGTGGAACCTGGGCAACAACATGGTGGGTGGCATGGGACATTATGGTTTTGGCCCAGCTGCTAGGTCTGGGCTTGTAACACCCATCAGAGAGGCTTAGCGTCTTGTTTGGACTTGCCCTAAACATTGCATCTTTCTTAGATCTTGGACATCCCTTACTGTCATAGACAGAACCCAAGATTTAGACTTGGTACTGTCCCAGCCAAATTACTTACGGATTATGTAACTTGGGCAAATTACTTAACTTCTCCAAAATGTAGTTTCCCCGTTTATAAACATGCACTTTGCTGTGTTGTTATAAGCAGGGCTGTTAAGACGTGTAAACAGTACTGGAGAAAGCACCTGCCCCCGAGGCTGTTGTTGGGGAACATCTGGAGGGTCCTCTCCAGCTTTTGAAATGGCCATGGAACCATCTTCCTGCTGGCCCAGGAGAAAACCATAACCAGCCAGAGGTCTGGGGCTTCTGGGGATGTAATTAAGCAGGTGATTTGCTCCCCAGCCCCTCTGAAATAAGATATGCAGCTGTAGTCTGGATCCAGGGTTTAGGGAAGGTTAGGTGATGAGAAGTTTCGTAGTCCAAGGCTGTCGATCTGGTTTTTTTTTTTTTTTTTTTTGAGAGGTAGACACTGCCCTCTCAAGGGAGCAGATCAGAAGAGCTTGGTGGGTCTTAGAGACAGCCATTCTTTCTTATCTATGGTCTTACTGGAGAATAGGTCCCTTCAAGCCTCCTACTAGTCCTTGGGAAGATCATTTCCCAGGTCTCCCCAGGCCTGCTATAATTTCCCCACCTTGGATCTTGCTTTCTGTAAGTATATTTATGGGTTTTCATCTGAAGCAAGCAGAGACTTTAGGTCTATCCCTGGCTTTTGAGTGCCCCTTTGTATCTGCCAGCTTACAATGACCTCACCGTGGCTGGAGCCCTCTGTCCCATACTTCCTGAGAGCTTCCTAGGAAGGTAGATCTGTAAGATTCTTGGATTCTATCTGTGGTCCTTTCCTCCTCAAGTCTGTGGTCTCAGGCCATCCAGAGCCCATCAGGTGGACCACCACTCAGCAGACCTCTCTTGTACCTGCTCCTGAGTAAGCAAAGGCGTGCTTGGTAGTCAGTACCCCGGATGGCTAACTTCCAGTCTCTTCTGACTCCCTAAATGTGAAGATTGTGGAAATAAGAGAGTGTGTCAGTCCTTGCTTTTCTTTGGATTCTTGTTTTCACTGAGAACTGAATGTCTCTGTTCTGTCCCACCATTCCAGTCCTTGCTCACTACAGCTAACTACCTTCCCAGTGTTCCCTGAAGTTTCAACCTCCATCAGACCATTTTCCCTCCTCACTGGGCCATTTTTTAAAAAATATAGAAACAAAATCTGAAACACGGTACGCTTCTCTGAGTAGAGAGTGGCAGCCCTGGACCCCACAGTGAACGCTGTGGGCTGGCTCTGTGCCTTTGACTGTGTCTCAGGCACACCACCTCAGACTGAGACCCGAACAAAACTACAAATGGCGATATGACCCAGACTCTTGGCATTGCTTCACAATGGGACTTAGCCATGAAATGTAGCTGGGCCTGTAAAATACCTAGGGCCTTTGTTCCTTTCTCTATAACCGCTGCTGGGAAAGGCACATCCAAACTAATGCACCCCAGGTGTTTGCTCATAAATCCGAATGAACTGGAACTTGGTAACACATCAGTTGTAGTGCTTTGAATAGGAATGGCCCCCATAGGCTCACAGATTTGCTTGGTCATTAGGGAGCGGCACTGCTTGACAGGGATTAGGAGGTGTGGCCTTGGAATAGATGTGGCCTTGTTGGAAGTGACCCACACTTGTCACTGGGAGTGTGCTTTGAGGTTTCAAATGTCCAAACCAGGCCTAGGGTCTCTCTTTCTCCTCCTGCTGCCTGCTGATTGGGAGATAGAACTCTGCTATTCTCCAGCCTCAGGTCTGCCTGTGTGCTACCATGCTTCCCCTGCTCACAATGATGAACAAAACCTCTGAAACTGTAAGCCAGTCCCAATCAATGTTTTCCTTTATAAGAGATGATGTGATCACAGCATCTCTTCACAGTAGTGGAGCATTGACTAAAATGTCAACAAGGTTTCCTTTTTACTTACTTATTTATTTATTTATTTATTTATTGTTTTAACTTGGAGGCATTTCTTTTACTATTTGTGTCTTCAGTGTTTTCTTGAGGCTATGAGTTTTCCAAAGGAACACGTGGGAAAAGCATGTGTACAGTGTACTCGAAGTGAGGGAAATCAAGGAAAACGATTTGAACAAAACCTGAATTACTGAGAAGACTTTTACTAACTGAAGATTAGAGGCTGTGAAGATAGCACTGTAGATAAGTTTCTTGCTATGCAAGTGTGAGGACCAGAGTTGAACTAGGCAGAATCTACATAAAACAGCTGGGCAAGAATGGTGTTGCCTGAAATCCCAGCAGCTGGGGACAAGCTGGCAAGTTAGGATCGCTGGAATCAGTGAGTACCGGATTCAGAGAGGCTCTGATTAGTGAACAAGGTGGAGAGCATCTCCAGGTCTTCACAGACACAAATGTTCATACATAGGCATTTGCAGTACACATACATGTGCACTTGCGTATATGTGGACACAAATACATACCGCACACATGAAATGTGTATTAACCACTAGGCATTAATTATGTTATAATCTAAGATGGCAGTGCTTCATCGGAACTAATTGATGGGTTGTGCATTGTAGCATTCAGTGATGAGTGCACATGTGAGATTTTCCTCTCTGAGTCTTTAGGCTTTGTCATCATTTGACTCTTCTGTCTTTTTCAACATTGATACAGAGGCATCAGGCCACTCACAGATGGATTTCTCTTTAAAGCAATGATCCTAAAGTTACATGGCTTTGCAATTGAGGGCTTTGCTGAGGCCAGTCTGAAGAATCAACCAGAAGCTATTAGAGGCCGAAGACCCTGAGAAACAAGAACCCAAAGGCTTATCTGCATGGAGATGTGAACAGTGGCTGGTGTAATTTACATCACTCTTGTCCAGCAGTGGGTAAGAGTTTGCAATTTCCCACCTGCTTCTGCCTTTGCTCTTTCTTTCTTTTTTGGTGGCCTTCCTCAGTGGGTTCTTATGGAATACCAGTTTGCATTTGCATTTCCCTTGATGGCACGTTGAACATTTCTTTTTATAAGTTTATTGGTCTTTTGAACTTTAAAGAACTGTCTGGTTATCTTATTAGCCTATTTATGAAGTGGGTTCTTTGGCTCTTTTAGAATTAGAGTAATGGAAGGGATAAGAAACACAAGTGTTTTATTCAGCCATAAAGAAGAAGGAAGTTATGTGTCATTTGCTCCAAAACAGATGTAAACGGAGATGGTCATATTAACTGAAACAATCCAGACTTGAACTGATATCACATCTGTGGGCCTTTGACTCCATGTGGTTGCATATGTGGACACGAAAGCTTAGTGAAACTGGAGAAAAGTGGGAGGGTAGAGTTGGTGGGAGAAGGGAAGGGTTGATGGGGTGGACATAGTCAAAGTGTATGATATAGCTGAACAAACTTGTCTTTATGGATAAATGGCAGAGGCTAAGAAACTATTGTGTGTCATGAGTTATTCACTTGAAAAGCCTCTATATGTCAGGAATCATTACTGATGTCAGTGTATGGAACTGGGTGCTTGAGTCAAGAAACTCCGAGATGCTGCACTCTGACCCATGCATGAGTCACTGTGTTCCAGCCTCAAACCCAGTGGTACCCAGTAGTTCTCAACCTCTAATGCTGTGAGCCCCTGACCACGAACTTATCCTGTTGCTATATCATAACTGTAATTTTGCTACTTTTATGAATTGTAATGTAAACATCTGATATGCAAGATATCTGATATGCAACCTTTGTGAAAGGGTTATTCGACCCCCAAAGGGGTCTTGATCCACAGGTTGATAACTACTGCTCTAAGTGGAAGCCACTCATAGTTATTTGCTACAGTTTTAATGGATGAAAGGTACCAGTCCTGATTCTGACCCTGTCTACCTGTGTGAGCTTGGGTAGGTCGTGATCACCATCATGTCAAAGGCCAGCATGAGACACGGGACCTCAAGAATGTTCTCTGGTGTGCCCAGTCAGTGCAGAGAAGTGTACAAAATTCTCCCAAGGTACTGTCTTGACCTTGAGATGCTTCTAATCCAGAAACCCCCGTGTGCAGCTTCTTCACATCAAGCTGGCTTCCTCTTTCTCTCCTCCCAATGTGTGATCAATTGCTGGACCTGTTTTTTTTTTTTTTTTTTTTTTTTTCTTTAAAAAAAATCCAATTCCTAAGGCTCAAGGGTTTCAAATAGCTCTGGGCAAATTAGAGCTCAATAAATATTTCATAGTTAAATCCAAAATAGCAACCTGGCTCCTTCTTAGTATTAAACAGATTGAAAAAGTCTCCATGGTAGGAAGCAGGGAAATGAATATCATGGCAATTGGAGACATATGTGGATATGGCAGTTTTGCCCTCATAGCGATATCAAAGACAGACTCCTAAAATGCATCCAAGGAGAACCTGCCAATATCAGCACTTCATCCAGACAAATTGCGAGGTCTAGAGTCAGAAGCAAAGTTTGCATTTTAAGAAGGAGAGCTTGTACCTTCCAGTCCTGTTTTAGGCCCGTGTCTAAATAAACATGTTAATAAACCAGCACTCTGTAATAAGCATAGTCTAAATAAGTTCAATAACTGGCTCTGACTTGATTCCAAGGATCAGGACTGGAAAACATTGATTGAAACGGGCCCCATCTCTGTAAGATGACATGGGTGAGGTAGAAATATCTTTGAAGAAGTTAACAATTTTCCCATTTATGAGTGGCCACTGGAGACATGAATAAAAGCAGAACTCCAAAAAGCCACCCCTAGGAATTCATTGCTCTCTTGATTTTCTAGGAGTCAGTCAGCTTTGGCACTTGATAAAGAAGGACTGAGCCATGAGCCCAGGACGGGAGAAGGCTTTGGAAGGTACCAAGTTGTGACTTCCTCACTAGTTCATTGATCACCCAGAGCCCAGTCTTCTGCCCATCCTGTCTTAGACAGGCCTCCCCAAGTTTGGCTCATTCTAAAGAATTGCTAAGGCAAAGCCGGCACTTAGAAACAAACCCCATTTTATGGGTGTCTCAGTTACAGATTTCTGGTCCTAATTATGGGGCTGGAGAAGTGATGCTTGTTTTCTAAGATTAACTTTTACACTAGCTACTGTAGCTGGCTACTCTCAGTCTCTTACAGAGGCAGCCTGGCAGCTGGAGAGAGATGGCTTCCTATGATGGGCAGAGGCATCCCAGTGTTTGGGGAAACCTTTTGCAGAAATACTGTTTTTCCTGCATGTTTATGTGCACTGGCTAATGATTTTGACTTGAAAAGGGAAAAATAAACTAAATATAGTGATGGGTCAGTTCTGTTCTTTTCTTTCTTTTCTTTTCTTTCTTTCTTTCTTTTTTAAGGTCTGGAAGCTAATGGCTCCATGGAACTGTTAAGAACAGAGGATCTGTTGAGACCAGATGTTCCGTTTGTCCAGCACATATAATTATTGAACCCCTAGAGTATCCTTTGCCAGACAAAGTGAAGAATGGCACTGCAGAGCCTCACCCCCAACACCAGGTACTTAGTCTTAGCCTGGTCATTTTCACCTCATTTAAATGATTGCAGTGCAGATTATGGAGGGCAGTTACTCAAGGTGTTTGTCATCAGATTACCCTATGCAGCAAACTACTTCAAAATTCAGTGGCTGTAAGCTATCAGTATTTACTAATCCTATGAATATGAGGGGGTGCAGTTTAGGGCAACCTATTTGGGCAATTCTAAGCCCAGCCTGGGCTCACTATTAGCAGTTGTAAGGTTCAGCTGAATTCTAATGGACTTGGCTGGGGTACTCTAACATCCACTGAGTTCTCCTCAGACTTGTCTGAGTGTTGGCTGGCTGTTGACTGGTTAGAGTCCCTGGTTTATATGCTGCTTGTCCTCAAAGCCTAGATAGAGTCAAGCTGTCACAGAAGAGTAGAAGTAGAAGGAGACACAGCTGCCTTTAAAGCACTGGTTTGGGTCTCATCTGCCCATTGGCCTAAGTTAGAGATAAGGAACAGGGGATATGTTCTCTTTTTTGATGATGTAGCCAACTGACATGACAAAGGCTTGGAGACAACAACAAGTCAATCTATTAAGATGCTGTTGACAATACAGTTGATATTTTCTTTGTACTCAATAGACAAAACATATATATTTGTGTGTTTAAGGATGCATTATTATTGAGTAGAAATGGTTACCAATAAATACTTTTAAAATGAAAATATTTTTACAAAACTACGTTTGTAGAATACAAGCCAGGTCAGAGAAATTTGGGATAGTGAATTTCACTAATTTAGTGAAAGACAGAGACCGAGGGACCTTGGCTTTCAAGCAGACAAATTTAAACTTTTTTTTTTTTAAATGTGAATAGCAGAGAATCACCAGAAATAGTCTGAAAGCAGGATGAAAGTTGAAAACAATATTTAGGCTGAATAATGTGAAGACCTTAAAGAATCCTCTGATTGCTTTCTGAGCTATTGACACACTGTTACCAATGGGTAAATATATAACGATTAACTTTAGCTGGCTCAAGAACAAGACTCTAAACGAATGTCCCTGATCAATACCCTTGAGGGTCCCCTGGCTTTGATATTTTCTGTTAGATCTTGACACCTAATGTGTGTTTCCTTGCAAGAAGAACCAAGGTGAAGTGATGACAAATAATCTCCACGGCTATCCTTGTATGTATTCTTGCACCCAGCAAATGAATGCACTCCACACTACTCACTAATGTGTTTGTATATAACTTCCTGTTATTCAGAGTTCAGACTCATGTTCAGATAAACCTTTCTTGTCCCATTTTTCATGATCATTAATAACAAATCCAATCGTAACAGCGCTATGATGCCCAGCTTATGATATACATTAGAATTTGGCAATGATTGTAGAAAATTCCAATGCCTCCACATCTAGCCTCTACATCTAGGATGTAGGTATAAAGATTTTAGCCACTCCTCTCCTCTAGGTAATTCCCACCTATAACCTGTTGCCAGCCATTGAGCAAAATCTTGGCTTATGTTCATCCCCAGTGCTGGCTTTTCCCTCTTGTTGGGTCTTTTTTGCTCTGATGATGTGTTCTCTGCCAATGAGTCTACTGTAAGAAGTACTCCACCACTGATTGCTGATCCTCTCTGGAGCTGTGGTTTCCTTAGGAAGCTACTACAAGCAAAACAACAGTGTTTTGCATTATCCTCCCTTGCTGTCTGTTGTCCACTTAGGGATTTCCTGGTGGCTATCACTCACTTCTCACCCACAAATGAAATTGGGGCACAAAATCATGTCCTGTGCTTCTTGAAGACCAACGTACTGGGGAACAATGAGATGATACTGGAGTCTCTTGCATTTTGGCGCACAGTGAAGGCCACCTTTCAGGGGCTTTGTTGAAGAATCAGCAGGATGGTGGTGGAGAAACAGAACACCATCTCTGTTTTCTTCTTTACTATGTTATGTACCAAGCAATTGCCAGTGACGTTTCTTTCCATTGATTGCTCCGTTAGTCTTGCTATTAATGGGGTAGAAGTTGTTACTGAGGATGATGAAATGTCTGCCTCCCTCTTAAGCAGAGAAATCCACTCTCTGCATCTCAAGTACATAAGAGGAGTGTTTTTTCCTGCTCCCAAATGGAAACAATCGTGATTATTTTAATACCAGGTCCCAACTCTGAAGGAGTTCTGCTTCCTAATCTTTTCTGTACTTTCCCCTTCTCTGCTTCTGATGAGGTAAGTTAGCAAATTTCAGGTCTTCAGGTTATAGAACCAGCTTTTCCTCTTCTTTTCAAAAATTGGAAGCAATTCCAAAATTTCAAAGAAGCTGGGAGACCAGTTACAAAGTTTTCTTCTGAATCCTCTCATGAACCCTCTCCCCTGTAACTCTAAAATATATGGACAGCATCTCCTACAATGACACATTTTCTTATATAAAGAAAACATGACCAATGCTAACTGGCACCTTTCTATTGTCAGACACTCACACAGCATTCAAGTTATGCCAATTGTGTTAATAATGTCCCCAAGGACCTCCATCATTCAAAATCTCTGGCTACATTGAGATGCCATTGCTCAGGGTTCCTTCAGGTTGGGACATACTTGACTTCTATCACCTTGACATAGCAGTATCACTTGTTTTATAGCATTTTTCAGGTTAGATTTGCATGAGGTTTCTTTGTGACTGTCTCCAGATTATGTGTTTTGGCAGTGATGTCACTGAAGGCATGATCGGTTCCTTTCATTGCCTTCTGTCAAGTAGTACCAGTGTCACTTAAGTGAGCAAAAGTGATCAGGATTTTCCAGGATAGATTTTTTCCCCCTGCATAACTGATTCACATTTCATGAGGAGCTATTCTGAAACCATGTAAACATTTCATTTCTTATCTAACATTCAGCTTATTTATCCACTTGTTCACATTGGTTTAGTCTTAAGGTTTTCTATTCTAGTTGATCAGTTTGCATTTTAATTAACTATTTATTCTGATGTTTAAATTGTCTCTGGTTTGATCATTTGTACTGGATTCTTTCTTCTTTTTCACATGAAATCCATCCTTCTCTTCAGTGTCTTCTAGAACAATGAGATGCTTGTATTTTCTGTCCTCCAGACTTGAGAGTAATTAGTTCTGTAAGAAGCCCTGGTCTCTTTAGTAGAAACTAGGATTTAGACATGAAGGTCTGATTGGGAGATGTGCTCATTGTAAATGGGGCACTGCTGCCCCAGACCCTCCTAATTGCTGAAGGTAGAGATTGCTTGTGGGCACATCAGTTTCTCACTGGAAAAACCACAAGTTTATATGAATGTCTCCAATTTTAAACCCAAACTAGGAATCATTGTAACATTCCCCTTTGGTATTTATACTTATTTCTTCAACAGAAAGATGACTTGCTTCAATTATTCTTAGACTATGTATGGCATATAACGGATCTCCCATAACTGGCTGTGTTTCTTAGTGCTTAAACTATGAACTGCTGTCTTTTCCCACCCCCACTGCAGAAGCACAGTAGTCTGTCCCAGCCAATCACTTCAGAGATGAAGTATTCAGGGAGAAATGGAACTGTACTGAGCTCAGTTTTGATTCACCCATCAGCAACTCTCCTCACTGCTTTTCTAGCTCAGAAGTTCTAAACTCTTGTAAACTTCACCCATGGGTCAATCACTAGAGTGACTCCTTTGCAGAATTGTGCAATAGTTTCCACAAAAATGCAATGATGTGTCCTTATTTGCAATGTAAGAACTATAATATGCTGCATGTTAAAGACTAATCTATATCACTACCATTTTCTTTTCTCCTTTGACTTGAAAAAGCAATAGCTCAAGCCCCGAGGCATAGGATTTGCTCATTTTCAGTGTCATACTCTTACTGTGGCTGATTTTAAGCCACCAATAAAAAGTCACTGAATGTGGAATCAGGAAAAGATAGCATATGCATAGAGAATATATATATATGTATATATATACATATATATATGTGCATTATATCATATATAGTCTGTATTAATAACTTTAGAGTATAGGCAATAGAAAAATACAGTAACTAGAATGTGATAAATATTTATTTTTGTTGTTTGAAATCTAATTGTAAGGCTATATATCATAGCCCATTTGTACTTCCATAACAAAACATAACAGACTAGGTAATTTATGAACAATAGGAATTCATTTGTCATTGTTCCAGAGGCTGGGAAGTTCAAGATCAGGTGCTGGTGAGGGCACTCCTGTTGTGTCTCTGTACGGTGATGGAGGCGATTGCTATGCCCTGTGGTGGAAGGCAGAAGGCTGAAAAAGTCTCTAAGGCAGTAGAAGAGCTCTAAGCTCATGACTTAGTCATTTCCCCAAGGACCCTGCGTTAACACTACTGCAGTGGGAATTAAGTTTTAACACATAGCTTTTGGAGGATATTCATACAGTAGCAGTTCACATAAATTGATTTTTGATAATAGTTGTATTTAGCAGTAGGTTCACAAAATTGCCTATTTATGGTTTGCTCTTGAAAGCAGTGGCAGTTCATTCTGATGCCTGTGTTTATATAGGACACTGAGGCAACAAGCGGTTGACACGTTGGCAGACAGAGAGGAAGTAAGCCAGGGAAGGGAGGAAAGCTAACAGAGACGATGCTGTGTGCAGACCTGCCTATGGGAACTGCCAAGTCCTCATCATGCAGAGAGCTGAGACCCTCTAAGAAGTGTTAGAAGCATCTTACAATATCAGGTGTTCTGTCTGTGGGCTGAGCATTCTCTTGTTGTCAGAGAATACCCTTGGACAGAAAAATGCAGGAAGTCACTAGCAGTAGACTGTCAGCAGGAGCTCTCTGAGGGGGACCTAAGGGACGTGAGTTGGGTTACCAGTGATATCTATCACACCAACATCCTTCTTCATGGAACTCCAGCTTTCTTTCTAAAACAAAGGAGGACAGTGTCTATTGTCCCTCCTTGAGCTTCTGATATAATTTGAAGAAAGCTTTGGTGTTGGAGGCAGGTAGGAGAACTGATTGGGAAGAGTCCTACACTTGGCATCTTAGGGAAGCAGTGTTGAGTGTCACTCAGGACTCCTATGGATGCCTACCCCATCTTCTGATGGGGTGAATGAGTAGAGGACAAAGGCTGTAGACACCCGAGAGGAGTCAACGCTCCTTACTCTGTACCTCAGAAAGCCTGTTCCACAAAGGAGTCATCCTCAGGTCTGATTGCTGCTTCAGTGGTGGATTTCCAGACCTTCATGACACTTATGTTACTGTGTGGTCACTTCCTGTGACCTTCTCCCTACAGTGGGCATGCTCGCCCTACAGGTTCTTGACCCAGATACTCAGAACAGTTGATTTTCTGTGACAGGGAAGCAACATGAAGGGGGAGACATGAAACAGTAGAGGCATGCAGGTGTGTTTAGCTACTGCTGGGGCCCAGTGGGACCAACACATAAGTGTTGTGGGATGTGTGTAGCCGAGAGAGTGTCACACTTACAGATGGCCACATTCAGATATATTGCTTCAGCACAGAGTATAGCTTTTTCCCCTACCCCCTTTTTTCTCAGAATTGTTTTTTAGAGCTGGTTTATGAACAACCACTTGCATTGCATGGTCCTCCAAGCTTGCTTTGGACATGGACACTATTTACCAACTTTATTTGCCAGCTTCAGTCCAGGTGGCCTTTTGATTGTTTAATTGCTTAATTTACTTACCGAGCATGAAGATAATAGACGTCATCCACAGTGAACTTCGGCTGCTCCAGGCACAGGGTCGAGTGTACTCCATAGACTTCTCATCGGAAATCCTACAAAGTAGCTCCAATCAATTTTCTCCATTTTTATTCATTGAAGTGTAAAAAAAAGAAGAAACTTAAAATTGTTCCACTAGTAAAAAGTGAATCTGCAATGCAAATCTAGCATTAAGATCTGAGAGTCTTAACTGTTGGTGAAGTATATGGACTCTAACTGTTGATATACCCCCCTCTACTTTCCTCCTCCTTTCCTCCCTCCCTCCCACCCTCCGTCTCTATCCTTGAGTGTGTGTACATTTCTGTGTGCAAGTATGGCAGCATGTATATGGGTGTGCACATGTGTATGTATATGTGTGCAACCTTGTATTTTGCTATTTACCCCTTTATTTTAGAAATAATCTTGTCACAGGCCTAGGACTCTCCCAGTAGGCTTCACTGGTTGGCCAGTATCTTAGTTAGGGTTTTATTGCTATGAGAAAACACCATGACCAAAAGCAACTTAAGGAGGAAAGGGTTTGTTTCAGCTTATAGTTCCACAGCATAGTTCATCACTGAAGGAAGTCAAAGCAGGAATCTGGATACAGAGACTGATGAAGAGGTCTTGGGAGTTGCTTTCTGGCTTGTCCTCATGGTTTTCTCAGCTGATCTTATGGCACACAGAACCACTAGTCCCTGGGTAGCACCACCCACAGTGAGCTGAGCTCTCCCACATGTATCAAGAAAATGTACCCTAGGCTTGCCCACAGGTCAATCTGGTGGGAATACTTTCTCAATCGAGGGTCCTGCTTGCCAAATAATTCTAGCCTCTGTTGACTTAACATAAAAAAAAAAAAAAAATGTACACCCAGCAAGTACAGGGATTCACTTGTCTGCTTTTCCCCAAAAGTTGGGATTATGAACACTCACCATCCCATCTGGCTTAAAGAAAAACAATAACAAAACAAAAACAAAATGTATAAATTCTAGGGACTAAGCTCATGTCAGCATGCTTGCAAGGCAAGCATCTTACTAACTGGCCTAGCTCCCTAGCACTTGGTGAGTTTCTGATTAAGCAAATCTCTTCAATACTATTAAGTAGCTGTTCTAGGCACACTGAAGAAGAGAGACTCAATTTCCTTCTCTCTTGACATTTAAATTTCATTAGAGGACATAGAAATAAGGGAGAGTAGATAAGTAAGTGTTATCACAATTTAGAATGTGATTCAGAGAAATGAAAGTCTGAGGAAGGGGGAATCGGATAGCTCAGTGGAGGTTGAGATTGTAAATGAAGGGTTCTACCATGGTCATCTGGGCAGATCTGAAGGCATGCAGGTAGTAAGTTATCTGTTATCCCAGGAAAATTATTTTAGGCAGAGAAAAAGCCAGTGTGCTGTTCCTGAATGTGAAGTCCCTAAGGCAGAAGCATGTCCCATAGTAGAGAGGTTATTGACTACAATTATGTATTATTTGTATGTTGTATCTCTTATGTTGGAAATTCATCCCCAGTTAAAGGTGAGCTCTTTAGCAGAAGACTAGGCCAAGGTTTCTGTCCTAGTGAATGATTTGGTGTTTTCTAGAATGGCTTGAGGGAATGCCTTTGTCCTTTTCTGTCCCTTCCCCTCTATTATGCAAGAGAGCAGCATTTGTCTCCTCTAGAGGATGCAACAGTTAAGGTTCGGTCTTGGAACCCCAGATCTCATCAGACAGCAAACCTTCTGGCATTTTGATCTTGGGACCTCCAGAACTTGGGAGAAGTCATGTTTGTGTTCCAGATCTTTCGGTCTCAGAGTGCTGTTGTAATAGCATCAATAGGCTAAGATGACCTATAATAGTAGAGGGGTTCTGGAGCATTTTATGGATTTTGGTTTTTCCTTGGGATGAATGGGAGGTACAGGATTCTGAGCATGGGCATGACATGGCCAGACTTCTGCTTCCATAGAATCACAGCTATGGAGAGTATCTCTATCTAGGAAAGGGCAGTTATCGGTGCTTAGAGGCAGACATACCCAGGCCCTGCTGCAGGTGAGGGAGAGAAGTAAGGGAGAAGCAGTTCAGAGCTGGAAGGTAGTGGATACATCCAGAGATTGCATCCCTCCATTCATTGCTACAAATTCTGTTAATCTTTTCTTCAAATTGAGCAAAGCAAGACTAAAGGGACTTGAAGATTTAGCTAAGTTTCTCCACGGTTACACACTTAGGAGCAGTAAATTAGCTAAGAGGGTATTCAGCTGAAAATGCAGAGTTTCTAATAAAACTTGGACATAGGACTTCGGGAGACGAGACTCCTGTGTCAGATTAGCCTGAGATAGATCAAGAGAAATCAGGAAGCAGGGTAGAAGGCATAGACGTGTGATGGCTTGTATATGTTTGTCCCAGGGAGTGACACTATTAGAAGGTGTGAACCTGTTGGAGTAGATGTGGCCTTGTGGAGTAGGTGTGTCACAGTGGGTGTGGCCTTTAAGACCCTCATCCTAGCTGCCTAGAAGCCAGTATTCTGCTAGCAGCCTTCAGATGAAAATGTAGAACTCTCAGCTCCTCCTGCACCATGCCCGCCTGGATGCTGCCATGTTTCCACCTTGATGATAATGGACTGAACCTCTGAACTTGTAAGCCAGCCCCAATTAAATGTTGTCCATTTAAGAGTTGCCTTGGTCATGGTGTCTTTTCACAGCAGTAAAACCCTAACTAAGACAATAGGGGAGGAGCACAAAAATGGGGCAGAGCTGGCCTCTTGTGGAGACTGGTTTTTGTTGACTCCATGCATAGTTAGTGCAAATGTACTTATCACATTTGGAGGTACAGGCCAGAGATGGGCAGCTATAGGACAGGACTTGGGGTTCACAGCTGGGAAATAGCAGCAGGGTGGAGCTCCTAGCAGTCCCTGTGGGCCGTGACGGTCAAGTAAAGACTAAGGTTTCTGTCCTGGTTTTCAGTGATTTTTTTTTTTTTTTCTTTCTGGGTAAGTTTTGTCCCTCAGCACAAGACGGGATTCTCCACAGCTGCAGTAGGAAATACTGTAACTCTACCAATCCAGCCTGAACACAACATTTTATGTTGACTTCTGGGTCTCATTAGCTGCTTAAAGGGTTTTAATTAGTGACTAACATGGAGTTAGGGGTTATCTGTCAGTTTCATTTCATCATGCTCTCTTTCCTGTTAGCACGGCGAGAGGAGAAAGGTCAGGGAAACGTTAGATTCTAGAATGTCAGTGCAAGGTCAGGAAGGTCCAGGGATCATAGAGTTGTTGGCAACTTTCGTGAGCTCCTTCCCAAGCTCCCTCTTGGACATGGAGCTGGAAGAGGGAAAAAGAAGGGAGAATAAACTAGTGAGCTCTTTGGTCAGAATATTGCAGAATTAGTCACTGTCAGTGCGAAGGCAATCTGGCTTCTTTGCATAGATGCCACGTGCTGAACATGACTAGAGATGTGGAATAAGAACGTCGTTGCTCTCTAGCAAATGACCTCTGGAGAAAAAATGGTGACATTGGGCACATGATTGGTCCTGAAGTTGAAGGAGATGTGCTTGGATTTTTGAGATAGAAGAGATATTGTAGGCCTCTTCGTAGGTTTCTCATTGTAACGATGAGAGACAAGAGCGAGAGAGGCCCAGTGACTTACTGGCCAGCGTCCCCTAGCTTGCTAGATCCCGAAGATGTTCTAGTGTTAACTAGTATTAAAAACTATGAAGTACAGTTAGATAAGTAGTGCTGGGCAAAGACACATTGATGAAAAGGAGGAATTCGTGTTTTCAACTGTCTGGCAGCCTGACGAAGGAGGTGATTATTATTCTAGTTCCCAACGGCTATGCCATTGCGTATGTTAGCGTCCTTTACCAACCTGGGAAAATCCAGGGAAGTCAGCAGCCTTAGAACATCTTCTTTAGCCTCCCTATACACAGAGTCATAGGCCAGACAGGTCCAGGGATCATAGAGTTTTTGGCAACTTTCGTGAGCTCCTTCCCAAGCTCCCTCTTGGACATGGAGCTGGAAGAGGAAAAGAGAAGAGAGAATAAAGCCTCTCTTTTACTCTTGTAAGTTGTTTTCTTCAGGTGTTTTGTCATAGTAACAGAACGCTGACTAACAGACGTACCTGTGTATCCTATCACTTGTTTTCCACAGGAAAGTGCATAAATAATTACCAATGGGGACAAAAGCCATGAGGGAGATCGATATGGAGAAGAGGTAAGAAGTATCTATGTGGGCTGAGACTCTGTGTATAGGGAGGCTAATGAAGATGTTCTGAGGCTGCTGACTTCCCTGGATTCTCCCAGGTTGGGAAAGGATGCCAGCATATGCAATGGCATAACCTTCAGCGGCCATTCTTCCCTTTATTTTTTCCATCCATGTCTACTGGGTCAGCACAGCTCTATCAACTCAGCCTCGACTAGTTATGCTAAGACAAGCCTCTTCTTTCCACCACATCTGTGATCCTTCCCAAGATCCATCAGCAGCCCCAGCTCTTGAGACAACCACAGTGGCCTGATGCTAATGTTGTGGTTGAGGTCTGGAACGTGTCCTAAAGGCGCATGTGTAAATGCTTGGTCCCCAGCGCAGCAGTGCTCAGGGCTTTTGAGAAATGGTTAGACCCCAGGGGCTCTGATCTCATCAGTGGGTGAATTTGTTGGTATGCTTATAGTTTGACAAGCTCTTTTAAGGCAATGGAAGCTTAGGAGATGGGCCCTATGTTGAAGGGTTCTTGGGGGATATACCTTGAAAACTATACTACCGCTCATTTCTTTTTTTTCTCACTCTTTCTACTTTCCTCTTTCTCTGAACTAGGCAACTTTTCTCCACCAGAGGCTCCCTACCACCATGTTCAACCACAACCCAGGCCAGAAGCCTGAAGCCAAGTCACTATGGACTGAACCATTCCGAAATCATGGGCCAGAATAAAGCTTTACTCTTGTAAGTTGTTTCCTTCAGGTGTTTTGTCATAGTAACAGAACGCTGACTAACAGACGTGCCTGTGTATCCTGTCACTTGTTTTCCACAGGGCTGCAGACAGGTCTTTTGAAACATAAATGAGATTGCATTATTCACTGTTGGTGTGGAGTGGAGTTCCAGTGACTCTCACCTGTTTCTTGTTTTTACTTCACTTCCCTTCTATTCGAGTCTCACTGATACTCCTGCTGTCCCATGTGCACACCAAACTTGCCTCACTTACAGCATCTAGCAAAACAACCACAAAAGCATGTCCTCTCAGTGCTTCATTCATCCCCACAAAACTGACCATTAAGTGGAATGACCACATTTTCCCAGGCCAGTATCAGCACTTTCTCGTCTCAAGGTTATTCTGGTTTAGCCAATGAATTCTTTGGTCAACTTATCATTAATGAGTTGAGGGTGGTGGTCTTCTGAATGTATCTTCTTTGTCTCCTTCCTTCCTGCACATATTCAGAGTACCTACTAGGCACCAAACGTTCTAAATGGAGACACTTGAAATAAATAAAGCTTGGGTATGCCCTTGAGCAACATTCAGATATCTGCCTAAATTCATCACGATATGACCTAGACATTCTCAGATGTGGTATTTGCTGTTCAGTAGATAAAATGTCCAGCTATTGGCTTAAAAATGTTGCAGTTGACCCAGATGTTTGGCACTACCTAGACATGGCCTAACTTCCCTCTCCCCACCAGTTGCTCTTACACACCCTGCCCCCCCTTTCCTCCTTTGCTTGTTCCCATTACTCAAGGCTTGGCAGGTCTCAGGCATGCACCATGCCAGAACTTCTTCTCATGGAACTTGATTAAGACCAAGGCTTTGGGTCTCTCTTGGTTTCTGACAATTCACTGCATCATTTTCTTGTTCTTTCTCTGTTCCTTCCAGACTCAAGTCAGCCAGGCAGGATCTAAATTAGCTTCCCAATGGCCCTTGTATTCCTGCCAAAAGTGTTTTTGATTACTTGGCCTCTGAGCTTCATGCATTCTGGCTTTTTGGTGATGCCCTGGGGGAAAGCTCAGGAGGCTTGCTGGGCCCTGATGTGCTGTTTGACTCCTGGACTCCCATGCTGCTAGACAAAGAACCCATACACCACATGGGAGCGAAAGCATCCACATGTGTGGTTCTGAGAGAGTTCCAGAATACTTAAGTTTGCCTTTGCAAAAATATACTTCTCAGGGGTCCATGACCTCTTTTGATTTTGCTGGATGTGGAGTCGGTAGCCAACTATATAGGGTGGCATAGCAGAGCCAAAATATCCCTTTGCCATCTACCATCTTGTCTTTAGCCTATATTGAGTTCTTGGAATCTCTAGTAAGCTATTTACCGTTTACAGATTTTCCTCTTGATAAAGGATAACTTTTTTTTTTTGATAGAAAATGTATTAGACAACAATGTGTCAACTAATACATCATAGCCTTTCGCCTCTAGAAATAGAGGTCTCAGAAGACTGACGGAGATTAATGAGAAAGGAGGAGGAGACTTCAGGAGCCTGGGTTTTACGGGACATGGGATGGCCTCTGGACAGAGGCTTGGGGGATTTCTGGTATTAGGGAGGGCCCTGGAGGAGGTGTCAGGGGACAGGCAAGGTGATGGAGGATATCTTAATAACATCATCTAGGGTGTACTAGGGGAAACTATTGATCTCACTTAGAGCATGACTAGAAAAGAAGTATTGGTGTGGCAACAGAGTCATTCTTCCCTTTGAGAGCGCTCCATCCTCTGCTCATAAGACATCTCCCAGGCAGAAGAGAGATAAGTGTTCAGGGAAGGCTGACCGCACATGTAGCTCAGGGAGAGTGACCCGATAGAGAACATGGTCTTCCAACAGATGGAGCATCTCCCACATTTCCTCCAGGGCACCAGGGTTGTTTGTAGAGAAGACAGAGCTTAAATACATACCCCTTAAGAGACTGTAGCATAGGGAGACTGATGACTTCCCCTATGAGTGGAGATGTGACTTGATCTCAGGCTACAAGCGGTACTTTATTACAAGACATTATTGGGTCCAGATGTTGCATGTTCCATAGAGAATGTGCTGTCCCACCACAACCCTTTCTCTGTTAGTGCAGGGAGAAACCCTATAGAGAAAGGCTGATACATACAGCAAGGCACCTAAGGCTGAGAAAGGCTTCTCTGAGACATCTCCAGATGAGAATTGTGGGAGTGGTAGCCCTCTAAGCAAGTTGGGGAGTTTGCCTTCCCAAGTGACAGGTGATATAGAGGAGAGAAAGGGCTGTAGACTTAGGGTTTCTTTGTTTGAGGAAAGAAGCAACCAGGGGATAATCAACCATGTAAATGGAAAACATGTTTCCTAAAACAAGGTCATACATCAACACAGACAGGGCTCTTGAGAGAGACACTTCTTTGTGAAGAGGAAACTCCATAAGCTCACACATATTGTTCACATGTACTGATTGATACAATTGATCAATGCCTTTATAGGTGTGAGTGTGTACATATGTGCATATATGCAATCTATATGTAAAAATCTATACACATATTTATATAAACCTTTGTTCCACAATCATGGAGTCGATCCCTCTGAATTTTAAGGTCAATTAAATGCTTTCTTTTATAACTTGCCTTGGTCATGGTGTTTTGTCACAGCAATAACTATATAAACTAAGACAGTCACGTATAGTTATGTCCATACATACACAGATTTGGAGTTCACTTGCTACCTATACCTGTCGAGCTATATATACAACCGCACATCTACGACGTGGAGATGGACACACGATGAGCCAGAATTGTCTACCATTATCCACTCTTTTATCCAGCACAGTTGTTATATAAGCATGGCTTCCCTCTCTTATTTTTTAAAATTTTTAAAATTATTATTTATTTATTTATTTATTTATTTATTTTGGTTTTTCGAGACAGGGTTTCTCTGTGTAGCCCTGGCTGTCCTGGAACTCACTCTGTAGACCAGGCTGGCCTCGAACTCAGAAATCCGCCTGCCTCTGCCTCCCAAGTGCCCGGATTAAAGGCGTGCGCCACCACCACCCGGCTTCGCTTCCTTCTCTTATTGACACAATTTGTCAATCATCACTTGGCCTTATAATGCAGTTATATTATAATTTCTATTTACAAGGAAAACAGCTAAAGATTGATTAGCCCCGCGTGAGAGGAAAAAAAAAAGTCCTGACCCAAATACCAATCTCTATTACTCATTTTAAAGCCAGAGAAAAGTGAGGGGTGTAGTAATTTGAATTGTTGTTTGAATTTATTTGCATCTTTTGGGTGAATACAGCTTGAAGTTGGCTCTGTTACCTTCTTTCTTTCTCAGCATAGGTGAATGGATTTACATAAGCTTGCCTTAACATGGCAGACAGACCCAGGTACGGGACACATCACGATCTTTTCACCCTGTCTTTCCTGTGCACACACAGACATCAGAGCATGCCCACACACACAGGCCTGCTTCACAATGTGTGCTTATATGCCTGTGTATTGGTGCTTGAAAAACTAAGGAAATTGAGGAGAGAAGACTTTGTCCTACTGATTGAATAATCTATTCAGCTTGAAATCTTAAAGTCTATGAACTTGGGGTTGGTACATGACCTTTTGGTCATGAACTTTGGGGTTGGTACATGCTGGCCTTTTGTAAAACTGACTGCCCCCTGAGGCCTCATTTTGCATGTATTCTGTTTTTTCCTCTGTTCTCTCCTCATAGTCTGTCCTTTCTTCTACACTTTGGGAGACCCAGCAAGTAAAAACTTTGCAGTAACTTCTAGGAAGAAGTCTGTTTTCAGCAAGTCCTCAGGCCTCTTGCTGCCCGTGAGCAATTCGGAGCTTACAGAAGCACACTCTGAGGTTGTGGGGTTTCCGCTGGTAATTGAATACTCACCAGAGAAATCCTTTCTGTCTCAACCACTCGATTGAAAGGCTTGAAGGGATGTGTTAGGATTCTTCCTGGTAAATTCCTTGATGCCCATTGGATCATTGATTATTGATTATTCCAGATTGCAAAGAAAGGCAGGTCAATGCATTTGGTCAGCATGACACAGCTGTGGGAGAGAACTCAGGGGCTTATCCATGCAAACTCTTGGATAAGAGAGTCCCTCCTTCCCTTGATTCTGGATGCTCTGTGCTTTCTTGCTATGATACTGATGATGCTAATGGTTCTGAAGCTTCCGCTAGTAGCCTTGCCACTACTCACTTCCTACTGTGCCTGGCATGGCCTAAAGGTCTTTTATGTGCACAGAAAGCCTTGTGACAGGCTCACTTTATAGCTAAGTAAACGAAGAAGTTTTGTCTGAGTCACACTGATGGTCTTCTATGGAGTCGGAATCACTTGAGGTCTGTCTGTCACTCATACGTGGATACTCACTGTGGCTTTTGCTTCATTTCTCAAAAGGGAATGTGCTGAAAGTTTTAACAAGTTGTGTGTGTGTGTCTGTCTGTCTGTCTCTTTGTGTATGTGTGTGTAGCCCCATTATTACAAGCCCAAGTACTTTACTGAGCCCTTCTTTTTCCCTGCCTCATTGTACAGTAAAAGTACAGTGAAGCTGGTACTTGCAAATCCTCTTGCTTGACCTTAAAAACAAAACAAAACAAAACAAAACAAAACAAAACAAAACACTTTTACTCCTTGATTTCTGCCCTCCTGTACTTTACTGAAACATGTGGAGTCAGCTCTTGCTTATGGGTGAATTTTGGTGACTTCGGGACTACAAAGCCAAGCTTTAAAATTTCTGTCAATTTCCTTGGAAACGGCAGAATTCTTTTTGAAGGATTTCTCCCTCTTGGTGACTATGCTCTAGAGGAAACTTAAACTCTGGGGTTTCTCGCCAAATTAAAAAAAAAAAAAAAAACTGCAGAGATGGCTTTGCTTGGTGACCACTGTCCTTAAATTCAGATGGCCACCTCCTATCCTGGCTCCAAGGTATAAATAAAGAGACACAGTGGAGACTGGCAGAGATCTTGCTGACAGCCCTTCTAGGCTTCCAGAAAAGATGACTCGTCGCCTGTAGGGAATTGTCTCAAGGGTGGTGGCTCCTCTCCTGTGAATGAGGATTTCTTTTTCTGAGCAGTAGCCTCCTCTTTGACTTCCTGCATCTGTGTGTCTGTCCCCTCTCCCTTGTTCACTCTTTGGGGGATGTGCTACCTGGTGATGAGAAGGAAGCTTGGTTTTCTTCTTCCTGGATCTCTGTGTACTTGGAGAGTCTGACCTGTGCTTAGATGACAATATGACAAAATGTCTTCAGAAAGCATGGATGAAGTCTCAGGACTGGGGCCACAGAACGGTCTCAGGGAGACCAGGAGGTTTCCCAAGAGAGACAACATGGAAGCGGGCTCCCAATATGAGAGGGACACAGTAGACAGAGAACCCAGTGCAGACATGAGACCTGAGCAGCTACACTGCTGCTGTGTTTGGAAAAGGGTTAACAGGTGGCTGGAACAGACTCATCGCACCGTCTATTTCCATGAAATTTGTAACGTGTGTTCTTGGAGGAAGAGAGAGGTAAGGAAAACAGAGGAGTCTGTCCACTGTCTCATTTGGCAGCGTCAAATCCCTCTCTTGTTAAAAGCATTGAATTTATTTACTTCCCCCCATCTGGTCTTCCAGACTGAAGCCCTGACTAAAAGATGTTTCTCTCTCTCTCTCTCTCTCTCTCTCTCTCTCTCTCTCTCTCTCTCTCTCTCTCTCTCTTTCCCTTCTCTCCTCTTCTCCCTTTCCCCTTTCCTTTTATGTTATTCTTCTGGGGGAGATTTATAAGACAAAGCCTCCATTCTATTTGCTTTCCTTGAATTTAAAGCCTCTGCTTACCACTGGCATTTCCTCCAGCCTCCTTCCTTTTCACCCCGCCCCAAATGGAGCTAGGATGGATGGTCCCTGATACATAGGGTGGAGGCTGCCACTGTTTCCTGAAGACATATGAGGCTCCTTCAGTGACTCCGCCATTCTGGTGCATCAGCAGCACATCCTGTGGGATGCCCCTGAGCAGGGATGCAATCCTTTGGTTAAAGAGATTCCTATAAACTTGTTCTTGAGCTGTTGTGAGACAGTTATTTTCCAGGTCTTGGTCTTTCTATTGAAGTACTAGCCCCTGCATGCATTTCTGTATCTACTCTACCTTTTTTCAATTGCATGTTCTTTCTTGTGACTACCAAGGTGACATCCATCTGACTGGGAAGGGCGGGGAGGTATGCAGGTACTAGAAAGAGAAGATAGGATTGTTCTGACTGAAAAGACAGGCCAGGGAAGAGACATAGAGACTTCCATTGTGGTGGTTTTGATGCAATTGACTGCTCATGGTTGAGAAGACTGGGCAGTTAGGAGTCATTTGCTTTATTTGGTCAGGATCTATGTGGAGTTTGGGGGTTTTGGAGAGCATCAGTTTTGCTGCATTCTTGTGAGAGAGAAAAAGCAGGAAATGCCTCTGGTGTGAGAACTGGCAAAGGCTAAGACTGTGTATCCATGTTTTCCTTCGTGTCAAACACAGATTCCATGTGCGGTGTATCATTGGCCTAGCCTTGGGTCACTCTGGCTTCCTTTGACCCATACGTGATTAACTACAATCAGTAACCAGCATGGCTACCATTGTTCCCAAGTACATGTGCTTGCTCAGGTCCTGCAGGAAGCTTCCTGAGCAGATGCCCAGATGGATTTTTTATAACATAGCTCCCTTTAATTTTATTAGTTTCTTTAATGGCTACCTATCCTCTAAAATCTATATTGCTTAGTAGGTTATTATTATTATTTTTTTTTAGTATCAAATGGCAGAAACAGAACGAGAACCTGGCCAATTCCCAGCCACTTACTATGTCTGTGGCTGCTGTCCTTAGGACTGAGATGGACCAACCAGGCAGATTCCAACCAAACACATGAGCTTCCAGAATGTGGTTCTCAGGTCTGGCTACACATTAGAATTAGAATGAGGTCTGGGTGGGGATGGGGTGGGGGCGGGACAGTCTTCTTACTGTAGACCACGAAACCTGAATCTTTCTATGTGGGGCCTGCATGAACATCTAAAATATCCCCATGTGATTATAAAATGCACAGAGGATAAGGATTCCTGTTCCAGGATGGGAGAGGAAATAAAGCCTTCTCCTAAGAATTAATTTGCTGACCAGACAACAGAGTTTGCTAATGTAAACCTAATGTCATTCTCCTCACGGCAGGTTAGAGCCTCAAGCAATTCCCTTCCCCCCTACCTCAAATTAACAAGCAATTCAACTTTCCCTTGACTCATTCAGAAAGGAATATTGAGTTCAGAAACCAGAAAAAAAAAAAAAAAAAGGATGTTCTCTTTTTTCATAAATGATGTGAGGGGACCCTCATGAGGACTAGGGATCCCTTCCTCCCCTCTCCTGTTCTACCCCCCACTGAAATTTGAGAGCAAATTTGTTTTGCATTAGAGATAATTAAAGTCAGATCTCAAATCTATGTGTTACAATAAGGCAGCTGTTTATAATAGAAGTGCCCTGGGCTTTCTCACAACTCATGTTTCTAAAGCCCAGCAAAGGTGTTTAAAGGGTAACAACTTAAAGCCACCAGCCCCCCACCCCCAAGCAGTTCTGCTTCCTCTTCCTCTTCCTTTGAGGGGAGGCTGGAGGGTTGGGGAAAGGGGCTACCGTGGGAGCATGCTTGAGCTTCTACTCCTAGTTTAGGAAGATCTCTCTTTTCTCTGCATTCCCTGGCAGGACACGGTGGGAATATTTACACCATGGAAATTGGCAGACATTGCAAATTTGGAATTTTGGAAAACAGGTGGTTAACTGTTTCCCAGCGTGCGTCATGCACAGGTAGTTTCTAGAGAGTTCTTCAGTGAAAAATAGGAGCATTTTCAGAGGAGATTGGATTTCAGTTCTTCATAGAAGATTCTGAAGCTGGCGGTATTATTAGAATGTTGAGCTTTAAAATCCAAACCAGGGGACGTGCTCCCGCAGAATCACTCACAGACAGAGGATTTGCTGTAACAACATGAGATTTAATGATACCAGTGCACTAGGGCTCTCTGGCATGCAGGCAAGAGAACCCCCGAACAAAAGCTGGGAGCAGTTCTTATACAGAGTTCACAAGGGCAACTGCAAAGGACAGCAAAGGCTGACCTTCCCAGGTTAGGTGACTAAGATTTGCACATTACTTTTATGACAATGAGTGTCTTCCCTTTGGCCAGGTTTATTACGTTAAGGGTCCAGCTTTCTGACCACCTCCCATCCTGGAATGTCTCCATGCTCTGGGCCTTCCCCACCCTCAAGTGGGTTCCCTTCCTTGTGGTCTGAGGAATGTTAATCAGCCTCTCCCTTCCTCCTCTGAATGTTAATCCAGCAAGTGTCCTCTGACTAAGGAATGTGCTCCTCCTGGGATGTGTCCTGGGACAGTGGGAATTTAAGTTTGGGCTAAGACCTGAAATTCCTATATTTGGTTCCTACAGTGTTAGCATGGCTCTTCCACAAAGTGTCTAAAAGCAACCTCAATCTTCATGTATCTAAAATCAAGCCTTCAGATTCCTAGTAGCTTCTCCCTCAAATAGATTTATTCCACATCTTCCCCAGTTCTATACAAGTCATCCTTTCACTCATGTACATGAAAAATCGTGACGTTATCTTTGCCCCTTTTCTTTCTCATCTCACAGGCGGTATGTACCGTTGCAGATCAAATAGATCCAGGTAGATCAATTCAAGATAGACCCTACATATGAGTCTCACTAGCACCACTTGATCCAAACCACCATCTTTTACCAACAGGATTGTTGACATCATGTCCTGCCTGGTCAGCCTGCTGCTATCTTGTCTGCATAAGCCTCTGTCACAGAGAACTGAAAATAACATGTACATGATCTTATCTCACCAAAGCTCTGAACCCTCCTGGGGTTTCCATCTCACCCAGAGTGAGAGCAATACTTTCAAGCCACTGGTGATGCTCTCTTGGTTTTTCTCACTACTGTGCTAATGTTTATGCAGTTCCTTGGATATTGAACAGGTCATGATGAGACTTCCTGGTACATTTGGACATGGTATTGCTCCTACTTAGAACCATCTTGCCAAACGTATCCAGTGACTGCCTCCTCTATTACATATCTCACTGAGCTCTGCCCTGTTATGACACTATTGTCCTTTCTAGCCCTATGTGCAACAGAGCACTCTTATTTGACCCTTCTTGTCTCCATCTCTTTATGTCTTTCTGTAGCCATCCTTACTACAAGGCAGGTCTGGTTTGTTATTTTTACTTTTATAACTGCTGAAAACTAAGCTGTATGCAGGCGAGTCCTTGTTCATGATGTTTTCTGGTATCTCATCAGGACCAGAATGTTTGTTATAGAAAACATTCAAATTTATTTGAATGAACAAATAAATATTTGTGAGATTGTATACATTGTGTGGATGAATGTGTGTATGTGTGTGTGTATTAAACCGTGTGAAGTTCCAGTACACAATCCCCTTTGACAGTTGTCATTACTAGGTGATGTTGGAGATCAACAATCATTTTCCTCAGCTCTTCATTTTACGGATGATGTCCCCAAGATGAAAGGAAAGATGATTAACTCTAGGGACAACGGGAGATGGGAACACATTTTTTTTTTTTTTTTACAAGCAAATATTTTTGCAAGTGGAACACCAGATAATATCAGTCAGTGTGAGTGGGATATTGGTTCTTCCCATGTGTTATGGGTTTTGTCTTCAATTCCTGAGTAGACTAGGATAAATGCTTTCAAAGAGACTTTCATCCTCTTTGGATAGGATAATACTTTCCAGAACACCCTGGCAAAGATGAGCAGCTCCTGTCCCACCATCACCACTGTACCCTTCTATACTGGCCAAGTCAGGGCAGGAAGCACGTTAGCTTTAAGTTCTTTAGGCCTTCAGCAGGAAGGCTAGCATCTCTCTTTAGGAGCCAGCCTGAACTGGATGTTTTGAGCTCACTATACTTGGAGTGTGGCTGGGGTCAAATGACTTTATTAATGCTGAAGTTTCATCTCTGCAAGGGTGTTGCTTTATGTTGTTACCAAGCTCCCTTCCTGGGGGAGGTAATGCCCTGGGGACAACAGATCTCAGAAACTTTCTGTGTGAAGAAATATGGGATGTGTTGATTTCTCTGGGGGGGCAGAGACCCACAGTACAGTGAATTGGACTGGTTTTGTCTGAAGTTTCCAAGTGAATAATGTTTGATGTGAAGTTATTGCTTAATAAAATTTACTAGGAGGGAGAGAGACTGGTGGGGGACATTTGGATTGATTTTCAAATGAGTCAGAATTTGAAAACTACTCAGGATGATACTGCTGATGCCAACAAAACAGTGTTTTTTTTTTCTTTTTTCTTTTTTATTTTTTCCCAAACGGGGCTTGGGTGTGGCAGCGGGGGAGGTCTTTGGATGTGCTATTGCCCTGAATTATCTAAAGGCACATCTGGCTGCAGCTGGACAACTGCCTCTTAAGTTGGTCTTTCATGGTCACATTTGAGTGGCATCTTAGTTTGAGTTTTATTACTGTTAAGAGGCACTGTGATCACAGCAACCCTTGTGGAGGAAAACATTTAGTTGCAGCTAGCTTGCAGTACAGAGGTTTAGGGCATTGTCATAGCAGGAAGCATGGTAGCATGCAGGCAGACATGGTACTGGAGAAGTAGCTGAGAGTTCTCTGGAAAAGCAGGCAGCAGGAAGAACAAATAAGCCACTGGGCCTGGCTTGAGCTTCTGAAATTTCAAAGCCTATCACCCATTACACACTTCCTCCCACAAAGCCACACCTACTCCCACAAGGCCACACCTCCTAATGGTGTCACTCCTCATGGGCCTATGGGGACCATTTTCATTCAAATCGCCATAGGTGGTTATAAAAAATTTTCCCTCAAAGATGGGTATAAATCCTTTTACATAGCAGACTCAGTTTTCCGAAATGTACTTTGTAGGTTTTTTTCTCCTTCATTGACCCACCATTGGGTTTATATCAGAATAAGAAACTTCTCAAGACTAGTCTATGCTGTTCAGAGTTAAGTCCAGGGCTCAGTTTGCAGAGCTCTGTTAAACTTTGCTGGACTCATTCTGTGCTCCCAGTGGTGGTGAGTTGGACTTTCCTAAGTCTATTAATTACAGCGGAGCACGCCATGATCAGTTAGTGTCTACAGCTTGGCCAGTCACAAGTTTCTGTTATGGTCTCTGCTGCAAAAATAAGTGTTTTTGTAACGAGGGGTGAGAGGTGTACTTATCCCTGGGTATAGGGATACGTTTTTAGAATATAGCTAGAAATTAAGCTACTTCTGCAAAGTGGCAATAGTAGGTTCTCTTCTAAGGTCCACGACTCCCCAGTCATGGGTAGTTGGCTAGGCTTGCAGTCTCAGGTATGAATTCACTTCCATTGAATGGCCCTTAAGTTCAACTAGACAGTTGTTTATTATCCTCAAGATAAAAATGCCTCGATTGCACCACTGGGAACGTCTTGCCATGTAAGCATTGCTGTGGCCCATAGGCTTTACAGCTGGATAGGGTACCGGTTGCTTCTTCTCCCCTAGCAGCTTGCACAGCCGCTTTGATACAGAGAGCTAGTTCTTGGGGGATGTCCAGTTCAGTTCCTTCTCTGTACCTCCAAGTCACAAGTGTGAAGTGTGTGATGTCTTCAGCAATAGGCTCTTATCTTCAAGTTCTGGGAGGCAGCAATGGGCAGTGACAAGAGGCTGTATTGTTCATGGAACAGTTTGGTCTCCATTGAATGACAATTCAAAATAAGATTTACCATTCTTGTCCCAGGGGCTTTTGTTAAATCATCTATGGCTCTTGGGGAGAACATTATCACCCCCTGTGGCATGACTCCATCATATATATATATATATATATATATATATATATATATATATATATATGTATATACATATATATATGCATATATACATATATAGTTTATATATATGTATATATATACGTATATATATATATATATATATACAGATCATATTCTCACTACAGATCATATTCTCACATCTAAATATTTGGACAGAGCATCCACAAACAAGAGAGAGTATTTGGAATTTATTTTTCCTGCCACTGGGTTATTTCACTCAGTCCTTTATTTCCTATTTTCTTCAATTTGTCTACAAATAGTGTCTTACTAACTATATAGCCCAGATTGTCTTCAAACTCATGACCTTGTGGCCTTTGGCCCCTGAGCGGTTGGATTACAAGCGTGCACCACGTGTCTGGGAGCTTTACTCATAATTCAAATATGAATATTTTTTTGAGTCTGCCTGATTTTGCAAATGGAATTTGCTAGCAATATCTTGATGCTATTCAAGTCCAGTCTATTCATGTTTTTGTCTGAGATTTGCCATGTCCTTATGAATATTAGTTGCCCATTTATTTTTATGCTGTGTAGTATTCCACAGTTTATCTGTTCTCTTGATAGATGTTTGGGCGGTTTCCAGATGTGGGCTACTGTGAATGAAGCTGTTATGAACATTCTTGTACATGTCTTTTGGACAATATTTGTGTTCTTTTCTCTCAGGTAAATACCTGGGATTGGAATTGTTGGGCTAAATCACAGATACTCTTAGTGGTTGGATAGTTTCCCAGAGACGGCAACCATTGTTTCTATTGTTAGGGCTTGAGCAGCTGTATCATCAGCCTTTTTAATATTAGCCATCCTTGTGAGCTCTTTGAAATAGTTTGCATTTCTTAGTGAGCAATTCTTCAAACACTTCCCTGTGCTTATGAATCAGTGATGTATCCTGGTTTGTAAAGTGCCTGTTTGTGTTTCACCCTCTACAAGTTAATTTTCTTAGTTTTTCTTGTCGGTAAAAGGATTATGATGGATAAGGATACAAGCCATATGCCAGATGCACTTACTGAGACTCTCGTCAGAAGCTTTGGTTTTCTTATAGATTTTGAAGGCAGTGTTTCAAAGCCACCTAAGTCCAGTATATTCTTCTTCTTCCTCCTCTTCCTCTTCTTCTTTTTCTTCTTCTTTTCCTCTTCCTCCTCCTCCTCCTCTTCCTCTTCCTCCTCTTCCTCCTCTTCCTCCTCTTCCTCCTCTTCCTCCTCTTCCTCCTCTTCCTCCTCTTCCTCCTCCTCCTCCTCCTCCTCCTCCTCCTCCTCCTCCTCCTCCTCCTCCTCCTTCACCTTCTTCTTCCCTTTTAAATACAGATAGTGCACTTTCTCCCTTGGCAAAGAGATCTTTGCTTAAGTGAAGCTCACAGAAATTTTTCTCTAACGATTTCTTCTAGATTCCTTTTTTAAAAAAACAAAACAAAACTGGTATTTAGTCTGTGATCCGCATTCCAATAAAATCACAATTCTTGTTTCTTTCTTAGAGAGTGTCCCTTCCTCATCCCGTTGATGTTAGTTTGTTTCTCTCCGTGTTTCGTCTAAATCTTTGTTTTAGATCTTATGAAATCTCATGGTTATATTGTCTGATGCAAGGCTGTGTGTCATCACTATATAAGTGCTAAGAAGATCTTTGTGCTTTAGAAAACTGCTCTGCAATTTTTGAAATTTTTTTTTGAGGGACTGTTGGTTGATAATTCCTCCAGTCTTATTCTAGAATTTCTAAAAGTCAGCAGTTGGTCTTCCAGAATTGATTGTTCAATATTTTGAAAAAAAAAAAATCTTTTCATCTGTTTTTGCTTTGTTACATACTTGCTGGGGAAGTCTTCATCATCAATGCCCCTGTTTTCCCAGTGATTGTTTCAGAAGCTGCCACTTTTCGTTTCCACAAGCATTTTGTTTCCTTAAGTATTTTGTATGGTCCATGACCGTCTTTCCTCTGCACACACTTTTATATAGGTTGAGCCTTTGCATTTGTGAAACAAACTGTCTATGACCACTTCCTTATTCTTTAGAGGATAATGATCAACATGGCTGCTTCTGCACATGTTTGGATGGATTCCTTGGCGGTGCCTTTTCTTTTCCAGTAGATTCAGATTTTAAACTCAGGAAATAAATACGCAAATGATTAGTCACCAACAAATCTCCCCAAACTGCTACTATGTTTGCAGCCTCCATACCCCTGATACCCTATTATGTGGTATAGGCATGCCCTTGTGCTATTTCTTCCCTTCTGTTTACTTTCAAGTATACACTGTACAGCCACCTTGAATTCCAGATACATCAGAATTCCTGTGGGGGAAAGTTAGCTCATCACTGGCAAAACCCACCATCCTTTAGAACCATGTCTGCTTCTGGGTTCTGACTTGTGGAATGGCAGTGACATCCAAGTCTAAGGAAACAGAGTCATCAGTAAGTGCTCATACTTCTTTATTCTTTCACTGAGTTCCTGTGCTTCCTTCATCTGTCTCCTCCTCTTCAACCCCACTGCTATTGTTCAGGTTGGTGGTATTACTCATCTGTGGTTAACCATACTTTCCTCCCTGGCATTTCTGCCTCCAATCTCAACAAGCCTCTTCCAATCCATCCCCACACCCTGCTGGAATGCCTTTCCTGATGTTAGAATTTGAACTCTAAAATGGCGAGACTATTCACCACCATATTCTCAACTTCCAACAATAATGCTTTGCGCTTATTAGACACTCATTAATCAAAAGGCCAGTTGAATAGATGAACAAATAATTATGACCCTGTCACCCATTTGTACAGAACCTGTCAATGCATCTCTCTCTTCAGCATCTCCATCATCTACATATTAAAACCTGGATAAAATCCAAATTCCTTATAACATGATCTGTCACCAACTTAATCTTATTTTCTACCTCACCTAGCTCACCCCTTTTCTCTCCTGTTAACAGTGATAATACCGAGTAATCTTTTTCCAGGAAGCACCAGCTCTGGGGTCTCAAAACTAGCACATGGCAGCCTCTCTATCTGCCTTCGATAACCTTCTGCTCCTTCTGCATGAGGCATGAACACTTTTATCAGTCGCTGGTTCTTCTACTTCTGGGTGTAAAGGGAGATCATCTTCTTGTTCCTTTGAGACTGTGTATACCATGTGTGTCTGTCTGGCCAATGTGTGAGTGGAGCTGTGCTAAAGCATATTTAAGAGCAGAAACGCAATGCTTTACCTTGCTCTCCCAAGACAATGAGTGTGATAGTTCATGTGGTGAAGTCTTTGTTAGCCTGGGTCTTTGATTAGGGGTGAGGTGGAACAGAGCTCCTAACAATGAATTATTAATATAATGTGAGAAAGAAACATTTATTGTTTTAAACTACTGAGATTTTGGTCATGACAACATAAATGGTTAATCCTAGCTAACATCCCTTCAAATAGCCAATTATTAACCAGTTTACTATTGATCTGAGGCTAAGGACCCTATTGTTGCATATTCTAAGCCCTTTTAGAGCAAGGACTTAAAAGTATAATATTTTGAACATTTATTATGTACCTGGAACCACGGTAAGGATTTTACACATGTTATTTAATGTTATTTAATCTTAACCCTATGGAGGGTTATTAGGCGATTTAGTCACTATAACTATATAATATAACAGAAACCGCAGGAGTTGTAAGTTTTAAGTTTACTCTCATTCCATGTTACAGTGCCTTAGGAGTAACAGAGAGCTCTACCATAAAGTTCCCATGAAAGCGCACACTCCTGTCATGAGCATAGTAAAGGACAATAAAACAAGTGTTGAACAAATATGAGTCAAATAAATAACCAAAATTGGAAACATATTTTTTTTGTATCTGATGGGAAATAGAGAATTCTTTAGAAATTTTCCAGTTCCAGAGGACAAGCCAATCATATATAACATAGTCAACAAAAACTCTTTCTGTAGCGGGTTCAGACGCCATTGGGGAACCCAGCTGGTCTAGCCCAACTCTCAGTGGCAAGGCTCGACGGCCCTCTGGAGTAGGTTTCTTAATGGTCTCCCAATATTTACTAAAGAATGACAAGACATGGCCATTCAGCCATTAGCCATAACTGTTAGCTCCAGATACCACCCCACACTCCCAAATGTATTCCCTTGGAACTATGTCAGACAGATGTTGGGTAATTAACTGAAGTGGGCTGACAGTGTACAGAGTCTCATGAACTCACAGAGACATGGCTTTGAGTACCATGGCCATTGAAATGATGACTACAACAAAGGGGCTGTTACATGAAGCTGGGCAGAGCTTCTGAGAGGGAGGCAATGGCAGTCTGACTCAAAAGGCTGCAAGGCAGTACCTGCCAGCTACAGGTTTCCTCCTGTCTAGAAGAAAGTACAAGAGGTATATTTTGAGAAGATATATTCCCTGATCATTGTGAATCTCAAGTTTGGCCATGATCTGTTTCGTTTAAGCTGTTACACTTGTCTCTATATTGACTTTGGCTTTTTTTCCCAAGAATTTATTTATTTTATTTATGTGTCAGAGTGTTTTGCTTGCATGTATGTATGTGTATCATGTACATGCCTTGTGTCTGCAGAGGTCAGAAGAGAGTGTTGGGTCCCAGAGATAACTAGAGTTATGATAACTGGTTGTGAGCATCCATGTGGGTGCTGGGAACTGAACCCAGGTCCTCTGCAAAAGCAACAAATGCTCTTAATGACTGAGGTATCTCCCTAGCCCTCTTGGCTGACTTTTATTTTATATTCTTAAAGTTTACTGGCTACTTTAAACTCTGATGCTATATAAAACTCATTTGCTATTTTTTGTGTGTACTATGTATAGTATAATAAATACACATGTATATCTGGGAAGATCATTGGCATTTGAACTGTCAGTTCAAATATATTTTCTTGAAGGGAGGGACTTGTAGAGTTTTGTGTAAATATCCAGTTTTAGATAGGTATATATTTGTGTTTCCCTGGGGAAAGTAGTCACTAATACTGTCTTAGCATCTTGGGGTTTTTATTCAAATATCCTTTGCTAGGTACGCATATTTAAGTGCTGATTTGAGTAGTAAAGTTTCTAAAGTTAATTGGTTTTTGGGTTTTGAAAGTGAACAGTGAGTGATAGGTAGTAAGGGCATTTCCTTTGTAACAGGAAAGGTGACGGGCAAATGATATTGAAAGAAGATCCTAGTATGGTTTTCTAGAGGAAGGGACAGGTGAAAGCACACAGAGCCACATGGAGAAGAAGCACCAGGATGGGTCAAGAGGCAGAATGTGAGGGGGAAAGCAGCCTGGAGAGTCTATTGTGGATTTTTCAGGGAAACGGAGACAGGGCATGGTCAACTGTTTAGAATTGGATTTTGGCAGGCACTGGGCTATAATTTTGGGGACTTGCAGTGATTTTGGTCAGGAGCAGGACTGGCTTGGTGGGTGGGGGGTCAGATGGAAGAGAGTAAAGGAGGATTTTTTGGTTGCATAGGAAACAATTCGTTCAATGGCAGGTTTTACTATCTCTAAGAATTAGGTGATACTTGGAGGGTGGGCCTTATCTGGCCAACAAGCACCTCTAAGATAGAAAGGCAAAGTAGAAAGAATAGAGATCATAAAGACTACATGATTAGCCAGGCAGTGGTGGCACATGCCTTTAATCCTAGCACTTGGGAGGCAGAGGCAGAAGGATTTCTGAGTTCAAGGCCAACCTGGTCTACAGAGTGAGTTCCAGGACAGCCAGGGCTACACAGAGAAACCCTGTCCTGAAACCAACACCCCCCCCCCAAAAAAAAAAAAAAGACTACATGATGATTAATACATGTGTAAGGAGAACTGATTCTCCTATAGTGTCTGGACAAGAAAATTCCCGGGTCCCTTTCATGTGTATCAGACACTCCTCCTTTCAGCAGCTTGGGTTATATATCATTCATGCTTTCTTCAGAGCCTTACCCTGGTCATCAGGCTGGTAGCTGATGGATTAGAGACTTAATCTGTTGATGTACCTGGGGTTTTATTGCTCCTCACTGAGGAGCTTAGTTTAGCTCCACCTGCTGCTTGAGGCAGCTTCAGCGTTGCTAAGGCACTTGGAATGTGAATGGTGGTAATTAGGCCTTTGAATTTAGCCCCAGGCTGAGCAAGGGAGAGGAAGTTCGAGTCAGGACTGGTGTGCACCGGCTCTGTACTTCCTTTAGACTTTGGTGTCAAATGGAAGGGTTGACTCCCTCCTCCCCTTCCCTCTTTAAGCTAAGCTTCCAATTTGGGCATTCACCAAAACCTAAGGCAAGGCCTGAAATTCAGCGTTTCTGCAGATCTAGAGTGTTTGTAGCTGTTTGAACTGCCTGTAGCTGCAGTCCGTGGGGTTAAGAGGTAGCCAGGCTGTGTGCTCTTGGAAGTATGAGTTTGCTTGGAAGTTCAGAGGAGCCCAGAGGGAGTGGTCCTAGGAGCAGCATTAGAGGCTGGCTCTTTTTATTGCCTTGTCCCCAAGGATGATTCTCAGTACTTTTTCGTAGTAATACTCTGGGAGACTTAAAACATTGGCATCTGTCGAGTGTGTGTAAATGGGATTGTTGAAAGCTTAATATTTCTTTAAGTGCATGCCAAGAAGATACATATAAAGGTTAAATGGGGTGCTGTTGAGTCATTTAACAAGCCTAACAAAGGATGGTGCATCTTAGGAATGGGATTACTACACAAATAGATTTTAGTTGAGAGGGGATTCCAGACCAAGCCTGCTGGCTTTGTCTGGTCTTGTCATGGCTACGTCCTGTGTCCTTTGGTCAACACATTAACCATAAGAGCTGGCACCTGTAGGTGGGCAGATGGCTCAGTGGTTAAGACGGTGTACTGCTCTTATAGAGGACTGGAAGTTGGTTCTTAGCACTTACATGCATAGCTCACAACTGCTGAAGCTCCAGCTCTAAGGGGATCTGGTCCTCTCTTTTGGAACCTACAGGCACTGCACACATGTGTGCATGCACCCAGGTATAGATATGCATAAATAACAACACGTTTTAAAAAGAGCTTTTGTTATCTTTTGACATGACATACAATAATTCAGAAAGCCTGTGTGTCTTCTTATCTCCCCCGAGCCCCCTTTAAATTACCTGGGTTGTCTTCTCTTGGGTATTCTCGTTGGACAATTGGAAAGTTTGGGCCTTGAGGACTATATTCCTAGTTGAGTTTATAGAAAAAAAAATATCCCAGAACATATAGCAACTGCACATCTGATAGGGCTGTGCATAGCCTACTCTTGTATTCAAATCCACACCAGGAAACCTCTGTCCAGCTTACACAGGCTCCACCCGGTTTGAATTTGCATCTGACAGGACAAACAAGGATGTTGGCTCACCCTTAGGTGATGGCCTGTGGTGATGTCCAGGCTTTTGAAGGGGCCATCTTATTAGGCAGGGTTACCCTATGTGCTGTGTCTGTCATGCAGACTACCCCCACTTCCTAGCACATTCTATACTCACAGATCTTTGACATCAGTTCCATAGGAGGAGCACAGATGCCTTCCCATTGGCAGGCTCTATGGAGGCAGTGGAGAGCTTGCAATGGGGCAATTATCATGGGTTTCTGGGATGGCTGTAATGATCTATGATGGTTGCTTCCTTCTTCTAGCTCCTCCCCCTTTCTCTTTTCTTAATTACTTAAACAGAATAAGATAGAACTTTGTTACTTCAATAATAAAGTTTCATGACACACAAAAAACAATTTTGTCTATGAAAGTGATTTAAAACACAGTTAATTGGGGCTCCGCTGGTAAAGCCATGTGACTTCAAGCCTAACAACCTGAGTTTGGTCCTTAGGACTCACAACAAAAGGAAAGAGTGGACTCCCACAAGTTGTCCTCTGACTCTGTGGCATGTCATCACCCTCTTCTTTCCTCTCTGAATTTGTCCCTATGGACCCAGGCATAAATGAAGATAAAAGATGAGCGAGACAGAGCCTCCAAAAGAGCCAGAGCCATTCTTCATAATGACACAGGGAGAAATGAGCCACAGAGCGTAGATGTGATGTGGGTTAATAATGTAGCAACTACCAAAGTAATGCAGTTGCAGACTCTGGGGTCGGGGACATAAGTGGTAGAGTAAACCAGGGCTAAAGATAGGAAGTTGTTGAACATGTTCCCACTGAACCATACTGCCATTCCTGAGGAGAGCTAATTTTATGTGTTTGGTCCAACACTACTCCAGATATGGCTAAGAAGTTATTTTGTGGATGGGCTTGAAATCTGCCATCAGTTTATTTTAAGGAAGACAGCTCTTGAAGCTGTTCATGGGCCTCATCTAATCTGATGATTACCACAAGAGCAAGAACTGAGGTTCCTGTGGGAAGATATTCCGACTCAAGAATTGCAGTATCAATTACTGTCAAGTTTCTAGCCTACTGGTCTACCTGACAAAAATGACTTGCCAGCTACAACAATGGAGTAGGCCAATTCCTTAAAATATGACTCTCTCTCTCTCTCCATATATATATATATATATATATATATATATATATATATATATAATGTCTATTTATGAATGAACCTTAAAAACTATACCACTTCTAGTGTGAAGGCTTGCAAACAGGTTCTTTAAAATATCAGTATACCTGGCAGCAGTACAGGGCTAAATCTACTTCAGACTAACATCCCCACAGCTCAGTCAGGATGAGAGACTGGGGATTCCTAGAACAGGAGTAGGAAAGGTGCCAGTAGAAGCTGAGAGGGGAGATAGGTATTTGTTAGGCACATTTGTTCATTCACTCTTCATTTTGCTGATAAAAATTTTCAATGTATTATTTCTATATTAAAACCAAGTTGGAACAGAGGAGTTGGTTTAGTGGGAAAAGTACTTACAGTACAAGCATGAGGACCTGAGTGTCAATCCTCAGAAAGCTAGGCACAGTCCCATATATCTCTAACCCTAGGCCTCCTACAGTAAGATACAAGGTAGAGACAGGAGAATCTTGGGAAGTCTGTGGACCAGCTAGTGGAGGACAAC
The DNA here is from genome assembly GCF_011762505.2 of Arvicanthis niloticus. Classification (NCBI taxonomy): domain Eukaryota; kingdom Metazoa; phylum Chordata; class Mammalia; order Rodentia; family Muridae; genus Arvicanthis; species Arvicanthis niloticus. The sequence continues at coordinate 29,715,078 of NC_047676.1, forward strand.
TAAAAAGACATCCTGTATGACACAAGGAGGGAAGGTGAGGATGGACACTTGAGGTTGTCCTCTGACCTCCACACCTACACTGTGGCATGCACACATTGGCACTCATACACTGTTCTCCCTCTTCCTCTCCCTCTCCCTTTCTCAAAAAAGCCTAATAATTTTAATTTAGTCATAACTATGAAAAATGAAATTAGCTAGATGATTTGTAGAATGCAATATTTAAAGAGATTTCTACCCAATGATTCTAAATGTGACCAAGAAGTCTCCATAAATAGATGCACAAACAGGAAGTACCAACCTGTTAGTATGCTGATTTCCACCCCCCCAGAGTAAGGTGCCTAGGAGTTTATAGTAACTTCTGTCTTAAGAAAATGTCTTTCTGTAACTAAAATTTTCTCAGTGTCCTTTTCAAAGCAATTCTTCTATTCCTTGAGTTATCCAGTAAACTTCTTTTAAAAATAAGAGGAAGGTATGTGTGTGTGTGTGTGTGTGTGTGTGTGTAGTGGGGTCAGTCACTTAGGAAGTAACTGGGAGAGCCATACTTTCTTTAGAGTGTCTAGAGAAGTGGAGTCCAGTTCCTGGGTCCAGGGGATGGAAAGGGAACTCTACTTATTAAACAGCAAAGTCCTATTACAAAAAAAAAAAAAAACAACCTATTTTTTGCCACAGTTTCCTCATTCCCTCACATCATCAGATCTATTAACATAAAGCCAAGTTGCTTTGGGGACATTTTTCCCTCTGGTCTTTTAAAAAGTTTTTTCCTATCCCAAAGCTGTTCCATATGTGTAGAGATGCACTATCAACTTGCGTTCCCATTCTTTTTTTTTTTTTTTTCTTTAGACAGTATAATTCAGAAACTCACTCTAGTCCAAGCTGGCCTTGTAGTAAGTCTTTGCAGTTTGTTGTCCTATTTTAGCCTCCTGAGTGCCATGCTGGGTGACTATGCCTTTAGCCCTTGAGTTCACTCTGGTGTGATTGTCACTGGACAGAAACTTTTCTCTATGGCTACTTGAAAACGAAGTGGGACTTCTCAGAGAGCTCAGACAGGTGGGTCGAAGGTAAAGCTGTGAAAGAAGCCAGTTATACTTGGCTCCTCTTTGGAGAAGCTTCCTTATGCTATATTTCCTTTACCTCTTAGCCCCCACCTTTCCCTTTACAAGCCCCCTTTTCTCTCCTCTGTGCCCACAGCCTCCCTATAATCACCCCCTTTCTGCTCAGCAGGGTCTGGACAATACCCTCCAAAGTCCTGCTTTCTTTCTGTACCACATACCTCTTCTTGAGTTCACTCCCAAAGCCAACGAGTGGACCCCAACCTCGGGTTCTTGACAGCAATGAAGAAGCACACCATCACTGATGTGCTAGCTTGGGGTCTCCTCAAGGTTTATCTAGTTCCATTCAAAGGCTCTGTTCCCTACCTACTGATGGCGAGCTAGGGTTGGAGCAGCAGCTGCTCACATTCCAGGCACTCATGGTGTACAGGAGCTAGCTCATATGTTCAGGAATTTCAATGGCCAGTTATGAAACTGTTGGTAATTTGAAATAGGTGGACAGTGGGAGTTTTCATTCCATTGGAGTTGAGCAAACATCACAAATCAGAGCTTTTATTTCCTCAGAGCTTGGTCATCAATTTGTCCCTGCACGCACCCTCTTTACTTGCTAGAAGTTGTCCAAGTGTCACCAAAGCATACCCCTATGTTGCAGGGCAGGATGTTGGATGCAAGTTGGAAATGGAGTGGGGGGGGGGTTTCTTACTTCCTCTACAGACAAGTAGTCCTTATATTGTTTTTTTCTTTTTGTCTCCGTTAAATTTTATTTTTCTTTTGATTACCTTGATTTATGTTTATGACCTGCCATGTATTTCTTGTTCGAATAACCCCATAATTGTTTTCTTCTGAATCTTGATTAGAATCTCCTTCGGGAAAGGTGATGTGTTTTATAATAGAAATATTTCAGGGATGTCATACCACACAGTTAAAATTCACACAGGCTGGGGAGAATTGTGGGATGCCAAGAATGACATGTTTTGGCTTGTTGGATGTTAGCTGATACTAAGGGAAGTAACTAAAAGGTCATGGTGAGCCTGAGATGCTTGCATTCTGAGAACCCAAAGGGAGCCTCCAAGAGGCAGAGGGGCCCAGATCATGACTGTTTCTTTATAGGTCTTTTTATTCTTGCATTTAGTTTTGTTATAACTCTCACTAAGTTGTCTAGCCTGGACATCAGCTCTACAGCCCACATAGGCCTTGAACCCATGGTCTGTCTTTCTTGGCCTGCTCACTGTCTGGGATTATAGGCTGTACCACTGGGCTATTTTTTTTTAATTTAGTTTTTAATTATTTTCCAAGCATTCATTTTGATTCCTCCATCACCCCAGTACAACTCTTCCCATGTCCTCCCTTCTCTTTCTAATTCATGACCTCTTTTTAAATTTTTACACGCACACACACACACACACACCTGAATATATAAATGTAGTTTTCTGGGTTCATTTAGTGTTACTAGTATGTGTATTTGTTTAGGGATGACCACTTGGGACTGGATATTAGGGGATGATCATTCCTGCAGAGAACTGAATTTCCCTCTTGGTAGCCATCGATTGCATGCCACTTTTCATACAGAGGTGGGGCCTTGTGAGATTTCCTCCATCCATGCTGCTGAGCCAGCTGATGTTATTGTTCTCCAAGTTTTCAGTGACCATATTTTTAATGTTTCATAGGTGCAGCCTCTCTGCCATCTAAAGCAGACACCATCTCTCAGCAGTTGTTACCCCTCTTCCATGATTTTCCTTGATCCTTGTATATAGGGGTTGTGTTGTAGTTGCATTGGTTAAGGTTGAGAACCCTATGGTCAATTGTTCTCTGCACTTGGATCCATTGTGGATTTTTGTTATGGTCTCTGCCGCAAAAAGAAGCTTCTTTAATAAGAGGGGAGAGCTACACTTATCTATAGGTGTAAGGATAAATAAATTATTGAGAATAAAATGTTGGTTTAGGAAAGTGGCAATAGTAGATTCTCTTCTAGGGTCCAAGATCCTCTAGCCATGGGTAGTTGGCTAGGTTTATAGTATCAGGTGTGAATTACCTCTTTTTGAATGGGCCTTAAGTTCAACTAGACAGTTGTTTATCATTCCCAAGATAAAAATACCATATTGTACCACTGGGAACGCCTTGCCATGCAAGCATTGCTGTGGTCCATAGGCTTTACAGCTGGATCAGAACTACTGGTTGCTTTTTCTCCCCTAGTAACTTCCACAGCTCTTTGATGTGGAGAGCTAGTTCTTGGGAGGAGATGTCCAGTTCAGTTGCATCTCTGTACCTCCAAGTCATGAGTGTGAAGTGTGTGATGTCATCAGCTATGGGGCCTTATCTTCAAGTTCCAGGAGCCAACAATGAACATTGACAGTAGCCTATATTGTTTGGGAAGTCTCTTGGAGTGCCATGACCAACTCCCTTGAAATGTTGGTCATGGCTGGCACTAGAGTTTCTGTTGTCTATGGCTATTAGGGAGAGAATTATCACTGCAAATGTTGTAATTTCATTCAAATTGTGTATATACACACTCATGCACACACACATATATTTAAATAAATATATAAAATATAACATCCTTGGTGTTATTTATTTCTTATCTCTTCCTGTCCCTCTGTATTGCCTCCCTACTGCCTTCCTGGGTAGAGCCCATGTATCTTTCAATTTCCCCCATTATAGCACCTGGTTATTATTCTCTCTCTCTCTCTAGAGCACCTCTGCTCACCATGTAGCCTCTTTCTACTTTTCTTTTTCTGTGGTTGTTTCAGGATACATACTTAAAATCTGAATATCCAGAGCTACTATCCACAAATAAGATACCCATGGCATTTATGGGTTTGGGTCTAGGTTAACTCTCTCAGTATAATATATTCTAGTTCCACCCATTTACGTTCACGTTTCTTGATCTCATCTTGTTTACAGCTGCATATAATTCCACGGTGTATGCACATCACATTTCCCCTATCCATTCATCAATTGAAGGATGCATAGCTTGTTTCCTAGCTATTGTGAATAGAGTACCAGTGAGCTTAACTCACCCAAATATGAATGCTGAGTGTATGGTTTAGGTTATACAGAAGATCCACTTTTAGCTTTCCATGAATTCTTCACACTGGTGTCCTTAATGTCTGTAGGAGGTTGCAGTCCCACTAAGAGTGACCGAGAGTTCCTTTTCCTGTATCCTCATCAGCATGTTTCCCTGTTGTCTTGATCCTAGCCATTCTTTCTCAGGTAAAATGAAATCTCAAAGTAGTTTTCATTTGCATTTCTGTTACTGGTAAGAATATTGAGCACATTTAAAACTATTTTTTTTATCATTTTTTCTTTATTCTTTTGAGAATTCTTTGTTCTGATCCATAGCCCAGTTTTTCAATTGGTCATTTGTTCATGTTTTCTTGGCTTTGTTTAGTTCTTATATATTCTGGATATTAACCTACCAGGTGTATAGATGGCCAAAGATGCCGTTCTACTCTGTGGGATTCCCTTCACTTGGTTGATTGTTTCCTTGGCTATGTGGGAAGCTTGTTAGTTTTATGACATCCTATTTTCTATTGTTGACCTCAATTCAGTGAAGATGTATATGAGCTGTTTGCTTTTCTAAAGAGAAACCTGTTCCTAATGTGAAAGCCTGCTTTGGGCTACTCTTTCTAGACTTTCTGATTCTCAGACTTTATCAATAGGCCTTTTTCCAGTTTCTACATATGAAGAGGTAAGTAGTAGATGCAGGTGAATCCTATCCAGAGGCATAGGGAGCTGTTGGGAGTAACAGTGCACTGGCCTCTAAGATCTGTTCATAAAGAGAACAGAATCCTGGGTGAAAGAGAATGGTTTAAAGTTCTCCAGGAATCTAAAATCATCAAATTCTGCATTCTTTTCTCTTAAGTGGCCACACAGGAAAATGAAGGCATTCTACTTTGTATGGACAACTTCACTGAGAAGATGGAGGCCATTTCCTTTAGTTCTGAGCATGGGCAGAGTAGTTTGAATTCTTAGCATGCTGGGATTTAGGGCCTGGGTATAATTTCAGAGAGAGAGAGAGAGAGAGAGAGAGAGAGAGAGTATTTCTTTGAGCTTCTTCCACTTAACTTGTTTATAAAAATCCAAGAGAATTATTTTCCAGACCATGGGTGGGGAGAGCTGGTATGTTTAGTAGCAATCCCGTAAACAAATGAAGAAGCTATTTGCAATCGGAGTAGGCTGAGCAGAATCAGTTTTGTGAGCTGAAGAACTAGGACTTTCAGGGTCAGCTGCTGCAGAAACAGTTTGCTTCTTCCTCGGCTGATTTCTCTCTCCCACGGAGACTATTACTTATCGTTCCTGGTAACACTTAAAAATCTTCCCATTTAAAACTCAGTGTGAATGTCTAAAAATTGACACTTTAGGGCTGCACAGTTCTCTTGGGAGATCTGATCCCGTTGAAGAAGCACAAGAGGGAGGGATAAAGAGGAATGACAGCTTTCATTTCCACGGAGCAAGCACACGTCTGGAGTGCGCGCTAAAACTGCATCTTGTAAAAAGTCTCTGTGATTTTGAATCTTCAGTATCTCATTAATGTGATCAGTTGGAGGAATTGTATGGAGACTATTAAGCCTACATGTGTTCTAAAAATTATTGTTCCCTCCTATTATTCTTTAGTGCAGGGACTGGCAAGCTTTACTTGAAAGTGAGAATGTGTTGGGATGCAGGGAAAATTGCAGAATGTGGTGAAAATTCAGTGGCTGATCCTTGAAGATGCTCTGCTTGATGTTTGGCCAGAGGATATATCTCCTCTGTCCTCCTGTCAAATAGTCCTGAGTACTGTATAACAAATTGCCATAGGCAAGAATAACTTTTTGTATAGAGGGTGCATTTAGTGGATACCACTACTTGGTACCTAAAATTTACCTTGCTCAGGACACTACGGGGAACTGGGATCCAGCAATGTTTGGTGTGAACATTTGACATATGGTTGACTAAGCCACGTATAAGACTGATCAAGTGGACTGAGTGTAGGATTGTGAGGGAAGTGTCAGAGGCTGATATAGCAAAGAAGTCCTTCCCTGAGTGCTAAAGACACAGGAAGGATGTCAGGGGAGAGAAGAAGCTGTACACTGCCAGAGTTCTTCTGAAAAAAATCTCCATCAATTTTTGTTTCTTGCAGAAAACATCCTTAAACTATAACTCCCCTCTCCCCGTGATTTGTCATTGCTAGTGATTGATGAGTTTGCTGGGTGGTTTTGTTTGTTTGCTTGTTTTATTTGTTGCCCCCACATCCCCTGCCCGCCTCAGTCATATTCCCATAGTACGATGGGATCATGTGGTTCTGAAGTAGAAGCAAGGAAGGCAATGAATGCTGAGGCGTCGTGGTGATTAATGCTTACTTTCTACTTGACTGAACTTGGAGTCACCAGGGAGACACACCTGTGAGCATATTCTCTAGGGTGTTTCTAGAGAGGTAAACTGAGAAGCTTGCATCCACCCTTAATGTGGATACCATTGTCCTATTGACAGTGCCCCAGAATGAATTTTTTAAAAAGGAGGGAAAAATAAAGGCCATTAGGTGCAAGCATTTAGCTCTCTGCTTTCTAATGGTACATGCTGTGACCAGCTACTCTCCATGCCCTGTGTTATTCTTCCTTGCTCAGATGGACTGTATATCTCCAAACTGAGTCAATACAAACCTTCTTTGCTTCAGTTCCTTTTGTCAGGAATTTTGTTGCAGCAAGGAGAAACATACCTAATACAGGCACCTAGTCAGGTCTTCTGAAATAACTACTTCATCCTGGTAACAAACATACAGACCTTTCTTATAGGATGCCAAGGTTTAGATTTAACTTTAAGGTGTTTTAAATCTAACCATTTAATTCCATACTGGACCTAACAATATATGCTATGCTTTTAAACAAAATGAAAAAAATAATAAATAGCAAAGGAAATGGATACTTGATTATCATGTCACTAGAGATCTTTACAGTCCTTTTTTTTTCCCCTCTAAGAAGGCAAATAACCTCTTCTTTAACTAATCAGGAAATCTATCTAGCAAACAGCCACTGAAAAACACAGTAGCTCATGTTAACCCTAGAGAGGTTCAGCCAGGAGGAGAGGTTAAATAATTCACTCAGGCGGTGGGAGGTTGTAGGCTCACCCAGCACTCTGCCTACCAATGCTTAGTACAATACTTTGTTAACTGAACTCTGTGAAATTACATATTGTACCCACCAAACATGCAAATCTGATTTAGGGAGCTGCTTGGATAAAGGTGAAATGGTATAATATTTGTAGAACATTCAGTCCATAAATGTGGGATCTCTGTATAGAGAGCAGGGAGAAGTGAAACTTGGGAACTTTAACCAATATCTTGTTTATTCTCAACTGGCATTACATTACAGAAATTTAGTGACATCACATCTTGTTTTTGTTCCACACTAGGTCCTTGAATGTCCCATTATTTGTGGGAATTTCTTTTAGGTGCACATATGTAGGTACTAATTTATGAGGCTGGGGGTTTGCTCCCTAAATCAGATTTGTGAAATGCATCTACTCATATTGCAACTGTCTTCTGATATAAGAACTTCTCCAGGGTGTGAACTCAGAAGCAGTCATGTTGAACGGAGGACAGAAACGTGTTTAAAATTTACTAGGTCAAAGTTAAGTCTCTGTCTGTTGGACCACATGTGCTTAACGTTAGGTTAACACAATCTAGTTGTATTAAATACATACTCACGGCTCACAGCATTATTATTACTGACCCCTACAAAAATCTGTCTGTCTGTCTACCTATCCATCCATCCAACCTAATGAATACATTACTCACGGAAAGCTTAAAGCTTCACTAATTACTGAAAAATCTTTGTGGCACTGTTTACAGAAATAACTCTTACCTTGAACTGATCACCTATTATTGTTGTTGTTATTATTATTATTTGTTTAAAAGGTTATTTCACACAGTTGCACACTATATAATACTGTATAGCATATAAAAGTTATTTATTACAGTTTAGGGATTCAGACAGGGCACATTATAAATGGTTTGTCTCTGCTCAATAATGTCGGAAAGGTGGTTTGAGGAATCATTTTGAAGGCCTGACAGAGGCTGGATACTCTACTTCCAAAATGTTGACTCACATAATTGGCAAGGTGGGACTGGCAAGCTTGTTCCTCTTTACATGGACTTCTCTGTCTATGGGCTACAGAGCTGATGAACAACCCCATGACACAATGCCTAGTTACGAGGATTTTTAGCCATTTTCTTTCTTAGCCTAGATTCTTCCTCAAGATATAATATGGTACAAGAAATAACTTATAATTTTCTTGTTCTAAAAAGATGAAGGCATTGAGTTTGTAGAAAAATAATGCAAAAAATTATTCAGTTAGAATAACAGGTGTTAGGTACTGGATACAACGCAGAAAGGGGGCATGGAATTCCTAAAAGCCAACAAATCCCCATCAACTAATTAAGAGCTTAGGTAACTAAGTAGAAAACACTGGTTTTCCACTGTAGAAGACTGGGTTGGGTTCACTTATATGATTCTTTGTATTTGAACCAAACACTGGGCCATGAGAAAGCAACAATGTATTAGACAAGAAAGATATAGAGAAATAAAAATGTGAACAGGAAGGTAAGGGCTGGGGGTGGGGGGGAGTAAGGAGGGGCAGAGACTGCTGTCTATTAGTCAAAGGGCCAGTCTTACTCAGCCTGGGGAAGAAAGGTCAGGAGGATGCAACCATAAAGAGTTTTAGAATCCTGGCCTTCTAAAGACTATCTTTTGTAAGATGTGACAATCATTTTGTGTGTTAAAGTGGCTAGGCCAAAGTATCTATAGTACCCGTTTTTAAAAAAAGCTCCTGTAAATACATTCTTTTTGGTATGATAACTATTTAAATAGGTAGATTTTGAGGAAAGTGGGTTACTCTATTATGTGGATGAGTCTCAATCAATGAGTTGAAGGTCTTTTTTTTTTTCCTTCCCTTTTTTTAATTGGATATTTTCTTAATTCACATTTCAAATGTTACCCCCTTTCCAGGTTTCCCCTACAGAACCCCCTAGTCCATCCTCCCTCCCCCTGCCTCTCCACCACCCACCCACCCACTCCTCCTTTCCCACCCCCGCATTCTCCTACACTGGGGCATCAAACCCCCTCAGGCCCAAGGGCTGCTCCTCCCACTTATGTTGAACAAGGCCATCCTCTGACACATATGATGCTAGAGCCATGGGTCCCTCCATGTGTACACTTTGGTTGGTGGTCCAGTCCCTGGGAGCTCTAGGGGGGCTGCAAACCCCCTCAGATCCTTCAGTCCTTCTCCAGCTCCTACATCAGGGACTCCCCACTCATTCCAATGGTGGACTGTGAGCATCCACCTTTGTATTTGTCAGGCTCTGGAAGAGCCTCTCAGGAGACAGCCATATCAGGCTCCTGTCAACAAGCACTTCCCAACATCCACAATAACGTCCTGGTTTGGTGACTATATGTGGGATGGATCCCCAAGTGGCGCAGTCTCTGGATACCTGAGGACCCAGCTATACCACTCCTGGGCATATACCCAGAAGATGCTCCAACATGTAATAAGGGCACATGCTCCACTATGTTCATAGCAGGTTTATTTACAATAGCCAGAAACTGAAAACAACAGAGGAATGAATACAGAAAATGTGGTACATTTACACAATGGAGTATTATTCAGCTATTAAAAACAATGACTTCATGAAATTCACAGACAAATGGATGGAACTTGAAAATATCATCCTGACTGAGGTAACCCAGTCATAAAAGAACACACATGGCATGCACTCACTGATAAGTGGATATTAGCCCAAAAGTTTGACATACCCAAGATACAATTCACAGACCACATGAAGCTAAAAAAAAAAAAAAAAAAAAAAAAAAAACAAACAAACAAAAAAAAACCCAAAATCTGGGTGCTTCCATGCTTCTTAGAAGGGGGAACAAATACTCACAGGAGGAAATATGGAGACAAAGTATGGGACAGAAACTGAAGGAAAGGCTATCCAGAGTTGAAGGTCTTAAGGGGAAAAAAAAGACTAAGGTTTCTGGAAAAGGGAAATCTATTTCCCAATTGCTTTTGTGCATGGGCAGCAATGTCAAGGATCCTAGAGTCTTTTGTCAGTTGACCTACCCTGGAGATTCTAGATATCCTAGCTTCTACCATAATAGCAGCTGACTCCTAAAGTAAATTTTATTCTCTCTCTCTCTGTCTTTCTGTCTCTCTCTCTTTCAATATATACATACTTCTCTCTCAATATATAAACATAATAGATTGGTTCTGTTTTGAAGAAGCCCTGTTAATATGAAAGACAATGCTGTATAAAGAAGTCCTGCACCACGTACTTTGTTTTTTTATTTCACACTATTCAAGATTGGAGAAAGCTCTGAGGCTGCATGCAACTCTATAGGAATTATATATGTATGGTTTGTGTGGATGGGCCAGAGAGAGGTTCTCTTTACTTCAGGGCAGGGCATTGTATGGGTTTTATTATGAAGTATTTGTATGAAGTATTTGATTGAGCTGAAGCTTAAAAAGTTTGGTGTTCAAAAAGTTCCCATGAAAGAGGGAATCTATCCATACTAAGGCCTTTCCTGGGAATCTCTGTCACAGTCAGCATCATGATCAGCAAGGATAGTTTTTGCTCCTTTCATAGAATTCTGACATCTGAACCGTTTTCTGATTTTTCATAACCAGCTGCAGAGATCACTCTGCAAGTGAGAAGAGCCCTTCGGGGATGATGGCAGGGGCTACTGTGATGTTCCTAGCTGATTGTTTATACTTTATACTTCTTCACTGAGTGACGTAACTACCCCAGCTCCTAGGGGGTAGGTGGAGGTCACAGGAAACTATTGCCATCGGCCAGTGAAACTGGCTACCAAGACCGAAGTTTGGATGACATTAACACAGAGTGGGACCACTCTACTAAATACCATTTTCTTGATTGGGAAGCCATTTAATAAATGGATAAGGAATTGTCCATGGTGGAGACAACCTTTAACTCTAGAACTCAAGGGGCAGAAGCAGATGAGAGTCTGTGAGTCAGAGGCTAAGCCTGGTCTACAATAGTGAGCTCCACATCAACCAGGCCTCGTAGTGAGATTCTGCCTTGAAAATACAGATAAGAACAGAATACTTTTATATAGTTAACATGCAACAACTAGAAAATTCAGTAAGTATTTTGTCTTAGATTTCTAGCATACGTCTCTAAAGATAATAAATAACATCATGTGACTATCTGAGTCAAGGATTCAGTGCATTCCAGTCCAATAATTAAATTTCTCTAAATTATTTTGTGAGATGATTTAATCCATAAGACTATATGGATATAGGTGAGTAGACATTAAATTGAAATCTCTAAGCCCCAGGAGGGTAAGCATTGTCTGACACATAGTAGTTATGCAAATCAATTGGGCTAATAAATTAGTAATATAAGAGTGTCTTGGGGTTTTCTTTCTCTATACAGTTGATACGTATTAGATGGAGCTCCTGGGCTTTTATATCGCAATTTGTTAATACCATGTAATGGCTATTTAGCTCTGAGATCTTGTTCAGTATTGCTTAGTTTCTTCCTTAAAGAAAAAAAAAGACCCAAGTTGGTAATTTCGGCGGAAATGAGCATCTGGGGACATGGAATTGGACTCTTAATTGGAGGCTCTGAGAACATTCATGCTTGAATTCTTCTGGGGTGAGAGAGTATCGCCCTCAAGATCTTAAGAGTTCTTAAAAGGGAGGTATAGTGTTTCAGAAACAACCCTTTCAAGCCGTAATGCCTTTCATCAAAGGCTTTGAAAGCACTTTGCCTTTTGCAGGGCCCATGCCTACCTCCTGCCCAGCTTACACACATGCCTCCCTCCGAGGTCAATGGAGGCCAACAGCCCTGAGAAAACACATGAATGTACCCAGTGAGCCCACGAGCTAGTCATAGTTCACCCTTACATGTGAGTGTGCACCTGAAATCACAGGGAAGATGTAAATAAAATGGAGCATGAGACCCCTCCCCCCCAAAAAAAGTGTTCACCAGATAGAGAGACCTTACTCTCAGAATGGAAGTGTTCACTGGAGGTGGTGAAGTCTTTAGAGAAGTCAAGCAAAGGTTGACTGACCACTTAGGGACCATACTGAGAAAATTGGGCAAGCACACCCTGTGGCTCATGATGGAGGGCCCAGCTTTGTGGACAACAAAAGCCTTTACTCTAGACTGGAGAGATAGCTCAGTTGGTGAAGTGTTTGCCTTGTAAACCCAGAGACCTGAGTTTCATTCCCAGAATTCATATAAAAGAGCCATGCATGGTGATGCACACTTGTGATTCCAGTTTTGGGCATGCAGAGACAGACAGATCACTGGGGCTTGCTGGACCACCAGTTGAACTTACTTGGTGAGGTCATGCTAGTGAGAAACCCTGTCCCTATTTTTTGTTAAAAGAAAAAAAAAAAAAGTGAACAGCACCTAAGGAACCCAACAGGAGATGTCTTTCACATATACATTTCACACCCTCATACATATGCACCCTCACACAGATAGATATGCACAACCACATTGATTAAGAACAAAGCCAAACATTTTTGGCTCGCCACGTCTGAGTTTATTAAATCTATTTCTCCATCTAAGAATGGGGCATCTGAAATCTTTGACCCTCTAATCTACATATATTACTTGAGATTTGTGAGAAAGAGGCAAGTGGCTGCCACTGTTAAAGCTCTAGCTGGCAAAATAGACAAGCTTGGAAGGAGACTTCCAGGATAGACTTTGGGATGGTTTTCCCAATGAGGACCTGGAGCCCCAAGGAGGTTGAATCATCAGAGATTCGGTTGGGTTCCCTGCTGCATGCGTGTCAAGGCAGAGCCTGGGCCTGGGAGATTTTTATCATGGTTAATCAAGTCATTAGCTGCTCGTGTTGAGTTTCCTTGGGGATCTGTGTCTGGATGTATTTTCTTCAGAGAATGATTATGATTGCTTAGTCTAGTGCGTGAGTCTCAGACTTGAGCATGCATCAAAAGCCCTTGAGGCTCGTTCAAAGACAGACTGGGCCCCACCCACCAAAATTCTGATTTAATTGATCTTAGGAGAAGCCAGAGAGTTTGTCTTTTGAACAAAAATATTCAGCGTATTAGTTTGCTATTGCTGCTGCGACAAATTACCAAACTTAGTGGCTTAAAACACTGTTAATTTATTAAATTTATGGAGGTCAGATATCTAAGATAGGTCTCGTGAGGTCATATTAGCAGGAATATTTTCCTTTTTGGAGGCTCTGGGAAGACTCTGTTTCCTTTACTATGCCAGATTCTAGGGGCTGCTATATCCATCCTGTAGCTCCTGTCCCAGGATGCCACTTCCATCTGCAAAATCAACAGCGACCGACTAATTGGTTAAAACAGCCACAGAAAATGCCCGGGACTTGCTAAGAAAGCTAAATCTCTGACTTTATCTCAGAACTTTTGAATCTGAAAACCCGACAGCCAGCCAAAGCAGTCTCTTGAAGCTTTCTTAGATGGCGCCTCTCTGGTTCTGAATCGTCTGCCTTTCTACTCACCTTCAGCACCCGGGCCACTTAGGTAATCTAAGGCCATCTATTTTATTTTTGATTTTTTGAAACAGGATTTCATGTAGCCCAGGATGACACCACACTTACTGTATAACCAAGGATTACCTTGAATTTCTGACCCTCCTGCCTCTATTTCTCAAGTATGGAGTTACAGGTGTGACACTACTGCCTGTTTATACAATGCTGGGGGTTAAACTCAGGGATCTCTGCGTGCTAGGCACGGCCTATACCAACTGAGTAATACCCTCAGCCCTATTTCTTATTTTAAAATAAAACAATTAACAGCCCTAATTGTGTCTTCAAACTGTAATTTCTCCTTGTCACGTAATGTAATAAAGTTAAAGTTTCCACGGGTGAGGATGTGGACACCCTAGGGATGGTTCAATGTTGATCTTTCTACCATAGCAGGTGATACAGTGAGGAATTATATCTCAATTCCTTGTTTCAAGAATCTCCATTTCCACGACCTGAAAGACAACACAAAGGGTTATTGGGAGAATTGCTGGTCAGTTTAAGTGGACAGGAGTTCGCGGGTCTTAAGGGGACAATTGGAATTTTGTGTGGTTTTAGCATTCATCAAACTACCATTCAAAATGTGACCCTAGAAACTGTCAATTTTAAGATGCCAGTGGCTTTCTGAACTGCAGGTTCTGAGGGTCTAGCACATTGTCCTGACTGCATTGGTCTGACTCAGCCTTTGCGCGTAAGGACTTGCCCTTGTGGTAAGAGTACCATTCACATCTTTCTGCTCCTCACACCTGCTTGGATTTCTGTCCTTTAAAGACTCAGGCTGCTTCTGCCATGACGCCATCTTCAGTCGTTCTTGCTGAAAGTCAGAGATTTTGCTAGCTTAGTGAATACCCTCTGATATTATTATTTTTTTTCCTAACAGAGTTCAGGTGAAGAGGGCAGGCCTCGGGGGGATCCCAGTTCTATGTCAGCCCTGGCCTTGTTCATCTGTGCCAAAGGATAGTTCTTGCTCATAGATTTCCTTATCACATAGCATTTAGTTTTTATTCTTTATTTTTGTTCTATACTTGTAAGTGTAAATGGAAATGGAACTCTTTGCTTGGAAATTGATCTTGTCAGCTGTAAATGCAATCATTTGAGTTATGATATATAGCTAAGGCAAGCTGCTGCCAACCACAGCTCCATCCCTGAGGTTTCAAAGAAAGAAAAAAAACCAGCTTAGGTAAAAGGTTTATTTTATTTTGACTTTTTGAGACAAGAACCCATGAAGTAAAACCCAGGCTCTGAGGAGTTTGCTATATGGACGAGGCTGGACTTGAACTCACACAGATCCATCTACCTCTTGATGGCTGGGAGTAAAGATATATACTACCATGCTCTGCTCAAGATGTTTGTTTATGTATATGTGTGTGTTATGTTGTGTGCAGTTAAGGTGTTGGATCCTCCTGGAGTTGGAGCGAAAGGCTGCTGTGAGCTGAGCTACATGAGTGCTGGGAATTGAACTTGGATCCTCTATAAGAACAGCAAGTGCTCAGAACCACTGTTCTCTCTTCCTAGCCCACCTAGGGAGAAGGTTTTAAATTCAGACACGCACTAATGGCAATGCGCTTTTCTACAGTCTGCAAGATCTATGTGTCATGACACAGGCGGTTGCTAGTCTTTCTTTTATTCTGAAAACAAATCTTGATCATTTGGCTAGTTTTCATAGGGGTGAAAAGTTATGTAATGAGACTAGTGCCACGGGCTAAGAGATGCATGGGAAGGGCAGAGACCAGCAAAAAGTTATAACCTAAGGGGAGTGACTTTGTGGAGCAGATGTATGACTAGATGGTGATTCAGCATGTATTTTTTTTTAAAAGCAAGACTTTATTATATTGATGAATGGGTAGAATGGAAAAACTATGTTGAATATGAACTTCAAATTCAGATCTTACGCCCCCTTCTGCACTTTCCCATAATTTTACATCGTGTCCCTGCCCTCCAATCCCTGAGCTCTCTGCACTCTGACTGGGATGGTGCTCCTCTGCTCCCGAGTGGAGCATACCTGTTGGATCACTTTCCTGAGTGCTCAGGAGACAGTGCCCAGCCCAGCAGGTGTGACCCTGAAGCACATTTACCATCAGAAAGGGAATCCCTCCATGCTACAAAGGAAGTGTGATTGTCAGGTGAGTGAGTGCCAGGAAGCTCCACCTCTGACTACCTTGTGTGTGTGTCTGGGTTCCAGGAGATATTATGAAACGTAAGGAAACCTCATTCCACTGTTAATTCAGGGACTGAAAAATTCTCTGCCCTCAATCAATCCTGTGATAAAAGACACATCCTTTTTATGAACTTAGAGTGGCTTCCACGAACATGTAGAAGCAAGGTTATATTAGTCAATTAAACTATAAAGATCCGTACGTTTTAGTATGCTTCGCCGTGTCTTCAAGCACCATTTGACGTGAAGTTATCCTGTTAAAACTACTTCCTAAGCTTGCAAATACCCTCCATATAGATTTTTCAATAGTCACAGGTTACCAAATTAAGGTTATTTCCAGAACGAGAGACCCAGTTCCAAGATCAAGGGGGGTAATAGCTCTAGGAGATGTGTTCACACTGCCGCGAAGATGCATGATCAGAGGGAGAACAATAATTCACATTGTTTGGGTGTTATTTGTTTATATTGTCAAATTTAATCCTCATGGCAGCCCAGTGAGGTAGGAGCTATAGTAATCTCATTACTGATGGGGACAGAGGGATAAGAAGGATTAACAAACTTGCCTAAGGTGACAGTGAGTTTCAGGACTGGAATTCAAGTCAGTCATGATGAATCCAGAAAGCGTGCTTTATTTAATGTCTCCTCATACTGCTAGTAATAGTCTAGTCCCCACCTTCCTTTTTCCTCACCCTTCTTCCTCTCCCTTCTTCCTCTTTCTCTTTTCATCCCTCTCCTTTTCCTTTCTCCCATTGATTGATTCTTTTCCACTTCTGTTCCTTCTTTACATAGCAGTCCAGACATGGGATAAGTACTTCCTATGTTCCAGACAGGACAAGTTCCTATTAACAGGCAAAGGCTCAAAGGTGAATGAGACTGGAGTCCTGTCTGCATGAAAGTTGCAGGCTCCTTTGTTTCTTGCTCCATTCTCTCCGGCTTGCCCTTCCTCCCCATTCTTCCTCCCCTTCCTCTCCTTTCTCCTCCACTTCTCTCTGCTCTCTTCCTCTTCCTTCTTTTCCTCTATGGTTCCCTTCATGAAAGATGTCATCACTGTCACAAATAGCAGATAACTGGGGCAACTCTAGTAGGATTTCCCTTGGAGTCACACACCTGCTAACAGAAGGAAAGGCTAGACCAGAAGTATCCCTTCGTCAGGGTGAGGAGAGGATTCCAACAGGGCAAAGGCAGACCTGACAGTGAACGATGATGGAAAACACCAAGATCTGAAAAATATACTGCCAAGGAGAGTCTCTTAGAGCTGGAGAAAGTGGAAATTGAATGAGAATCATGATCATTCTGGAGATGATGAAGCTTGTCTGGGTCTTCATGGTGTTCACAAAGTAAAGGAGGTGGCTGGATCCAAATTTTTGAGGTGATTCTGTCAGAATAATCAAGGGGATGGCAGGGAAGGAAAGAAAATGGCTGACGACATTTCATAAGAGTGTACATATATTTATATAAATTCATGATACATATTTGTTTTGGAGTAGTATACTGTGGGGGGAAACAGGTTATGTAATTGTGTGTGTGTGTCTGTACACATACTATTTTAAACTCTGGACCTGCTCATGAAAACATCACATTCTTGTTGGAACTATTTTTAGATATCCACTTTGCTTTAGTAACATTGAATGACATAAATTATTTTAAAAAGCACAAATCCCCGAGACCCAGAGAACTCTGAAGAAACGCCATGGGCTCTGGTGGTGGAGCACAGTCTAATTCTTTCTCTCCTTTCACTCCATTGACTTCAATAACTAGAACTTAATAAGAATTGAATTTATGACCATATTCCTGAGAGGTATTTCCAGATTCAGTGGAATCCTGCATGGAAAAGCACATTCTAAAGGCTTAAAATGATCATTAAATCACTTTTAGATCCTGTCCCCTAAAGTCTTATGCTTTCTGCTTGGTTATTTTCTTAAAATAGCCCCTTTTATGAGCTTAGCAATTAGAAGTTTTACAAAGATCTGGAAAATGAGTTGAAGGAACTTCCTGCCTTGAGAGCTTTTTGCCTTCTTTGGATTATCCCCGATCTCTGCTCTTCCAGTGAGAGGTCTGAGCACAGGGAGACTCCTTGGCATACCCTGCTCTGAGAGGGGCTCTGAGTCTCAGAGGCTGCAATAGACAGTTCTGCAGAGAACACATGTATGCATATGCATATATATGGTATAGGCTCTCTCTCTCTCTTCTCTCTCTCTCTCTCTCTCTCTCTCTCTCTCTCTCTCTCTCTCTCTCCTCCAAGAACGGGAGAGACCAAGAGAATAGGCTCATGATTCCTGAGTACTTTGAAGCTAACAAGTTCAAACCTGTAGGGCAGGCCAGTGGGCTAAACACTCAAGCAAGAGGTAATAAAATCCATCTGGATGGAAGACTCAGTGGTTCAGAGCATCCACTGATCTGAACATCCACTGATCTATCAGAGAACCCAAGTTTGGTTCCCACCTGACATACAGGGGTTCCAGCAGCTATGTCTGGCATCTCACAACTGCCTTTAAGTCCAGCTCCAGGGGTCCAGTGCCTTCTTCTGACCTCTGGGAGCACCTGCACTCATTTGTACATACCCATACAGTTATACACAGGTACATGTAATTTGAAATTTTAAATTATCTCTTATAAGTGTCTGGGTGGGAGTTTGTACACGTGAATGCAGTGTTTCCGGAGGCCAGAAGAGAGAGTTCGATTCCTTGGCACTAGAGTTACAGGTGGTTGTAAGTTGCCCAGTATGAGTTCTAGGATGCAAACTTGGGTCCTGCACGTTCTTAATACCTGATCCCCACAGCTCCATATTAAAAATAAACTTACAAAAAATGTGATATTACAATCTGGAGTACCAAATCCACAGGACAGCCTGGCAGCTTGAAATCTAAGGCAAGGTTTCTGCACTGTAGTGTGGTCTTGAGACAGTAACCTCAGTACTTGCTTTTACAAATTGTTCTTCCGCTGGTTGAATGGGATCTGCTCATCTCATGGTGCAAACTCTGCTTTACTTTAAGTCTACTGATGGCACATGTCAACCACGTCTAGAAACTACCTTCACAGTAACACCTAGATTGGTGCTTGATGAATTAACTGGACACCACAGCTGAGCCTAAGTGACATATGAGAGTAGCTGTCACAAGAATCCAGAACATAGGACTCTATAGAGTCTGTCTTCTCCAGCTGTTTATTTGTGGAAACATACCCTGCTCGGTGGTAGCTTCTCAGGTGAGCACCTTGCACAGTCATAGCAGATCAGCTTAGCTTTCATATTGATAAATGTGTCAAAGGGTATGCCTTCACAGTTCTTATATTTAGAATTCTAGACTCTAAATCCAGGGTCTACCTGGCTTGGTCCAGATGGCTTACTCCTCCGGTGAGAGAACCAGAAGAAGTATGGACAAGAAAGAATCCCCTTTCCCAAAGGTTCTATACTCCTCCGTTCAGGTACTTCAAAACGAAGTTTGTTATAAAATCAAAATGCCCATCTAGAAGAGTTACCTCACCCGTATGTCAGCACGAATGACTTCATCCAGGTGATGATGACTGCATCCCTTCTAATATGGAAACAAGACATGGTTTGCAAATAATACTGTCTCATTCCCAAGGCAACTAGGGTTCATGGCTGCTGAGACTCACTTGAGAAAGTAATAGTGATTTCATGAGGCACTGGAAACTTTCTTCCAAGCACACTTTCACTGGATGATGATGATAATTATTATTATTAAAGCAACCAAATCTCAAAAATAGAGATCCTTGAATATTCATACAATATGCATTTGCCATTCCAGCTGGATTGAGAGAGTATTACAAATACTGAAAATCCACTTTCCCCTTATTGAAAATATCCCAAACTCCAATTTTATTGTTTGTGGTACTGGGGATTAAACCTAGGTCCCTACGCATGCTAGGCACACCTTCTGCTGAGCTATAGCTCCATCCCTAAAACTTTCGGTTGATAAAAGATAAATATCTAAGGAAGACCTAGTTCTAAAATGAGAGTTCAGGTAAGGAAGAAACATCTTATCTAATCTGTGTATAAGACTGGGCTAATTGTGATAGAAGTTAAGGATGAGTTAGAGAAGTATTAGGCATTTCCCCATCTTTATTGTGTCTTAACCTTGTAGATATTTATAGTCATTAATGAAATGATTTTCTTTCTGCTAATTTATCAGGGATTTGGGAAGATTTCTGTAGATCAGATTGAAATGAGTCATCTAGCAAGAGTGTCTGGATAAATCAAAGTTCCCAAGGAGAATAAAAGGGAGATTATGAAATACATATTTTTAATGTTTTTAAAAGAAAACTTTATTTTCAACTCACGTGCCTTGGTGTTTTGCCTGTATGTATGTGTGAGTGAGGGTGTTGGCTCCTCTAAAAGTAAAGTTACAGACTGTTGTGAGCTGCAAGGTGGGAGCTGGGAATTAAACCTGGGTCTTCCAGAAGAGCAGCTGGTTCTCTTAATTGCTAAGCCATCTCTCCAGCTCCAATTAGGAAATATTTGAAAAGATCAGAATCTTTGTTTAAATGTTTATGACACAAAAATTCAGAAGACAAGATACAAAACTGTACATACTGAACAATGTACTGAGTTTTTATTTAGAGTACATTAAAGAGTCGAGAAAATGTTCAGGAAAGCATAAATATTGGAATTATAGGCAACTTAATTTTATTTTCATGTCTTAAAAATTTACTAATTGTAAATTTTCCAAATTAAAAAAACATGTTTAAAGTACTTTAAACTTCTGTATAAAACTATTTTACCCTTGATGTTTCTTTACTTATTAAATAACTCTTTGTCAAGAATAAATATAAAACAGACAAATAAGCTCTTTTTTTCCAGTCAGAAAAAGGGCACAGAAATATTTGTTTTCCCTGATTCTGTGGCCTTGACTGATGCTTGTAGACTTGCTGAAATAACGTGATGTATTCTGAGTGCTACACAAACTGTTTGAAAACTCAAATTTCAAATGGCGTGGGGCTAAACCAACGCCAAGCATTTTGGTTGTGTCTGTAATCCTGAAATGTCGTTGGAACCATCCAGAAACTCACTTCAGTGTGGGATCAAAGGCAATGAGACTTTGTTTTCTAGTTTCTAATTGTTTTCTAAATTCTAAAATTGATCAACTATATGGCATATGCTAGATGCTATAATTTGGATGTTGAATGCTTCCTGCCATCTTCTGCATTAGAGCCTTGGTTCCCAGGGTTGGTACTGCTGGGAACCTATGAAACACTTAGAAGGTGAGGGTCTAGTGGGAGGGGGAGGGCTCTTAGATCCTTGATGGCATGTTCCTGAAGGAGAATAATCAGGACCTTGTTTGCCCCACCTCTCATTTTGTTCTCCCTACAAGGTGAGTAATTTTGTCCTGCTAGGCACTCCTATCCTGTTGTACTGTGTCTCTACAAGGCCCACACAGTCAACCACAGGTTATATAACCTGCAAACTCATGAAACAGACCCGTTATTTATGCAATTATTGTCTCGGGTATTTTGTTACAGTGACATCCCATGCATTCATATTTTTGTTACATATGAGTAAAATTTAAATTCTTTTCTCTTTTACCCTTGAAATATTGTATCCAATACAGAAACTGCGCATGCGTTTGTTCATGCGTACAAATGGGGAGTGGTGTCATGGGAAGCTTATGGGCTGGGAACTGAGTTCTGCAGTTTTCAATCTTGAGAAAATGAGCAAACACCCGTTTCTTAGTTTGTCTCCAGGGAGTGAAAATGAGAGTCATGCTAAATTTAAATCTGAATTGAACCACAAGGGTGGATCAGGCAAAGAGGGGAGGAACAGAGAACCCTGACCTGACACTGCTCTGTACAACTCTGCTAAGTTGGGACTAATCGGGGCGTGGCTGGGGTGGGGTTCTAAGTAGAAAACAAAGCTCGGTCACAGTGCTGGGGACATGAAAGGGTAGTGTTTTGTATGTTTAGTTGTTTTATGGTCATATATGGTCATATGCTAGGATTCAGAATCGTCAGCAATCAAAGTAACTAGCTAACTCATGCAAGACATAGGGAAACCGAGAACAATTCAAGTGTGGATTTTGTCCGCAGGAAGGATTCCGTGAGCTCCACGGGCAGGTTCAAATATGTCCACCGTCCTATATAGACTCTTCTTTATATTGTTCTGGACCAGGTCCCTTTTCCATGTGAGGCTGACTCCAGAGGTAAGAGCGAGGCTCGGTTCTGATGAGCTAGAGTCTCCATGGGGATGCACAGACTCTCCTTGACTCCCTGATGTCTGTCTCAGATGTCTGTGAGAACTGCTTGTTCCCGGGGTCTCCTAGGGCAGCTCCAAGGCTTGAAGAGAGTGGGTGGCTTTTGAGAAGACAAGGTTTGAAGGATGGTCACGGTAAGGGTTCCCTCGGAAACAGAAAAGCAAGTCATTTGTTTGGTAGTTGATCCTAGGAAACACCTCAACCCCCCACCCACACCCCACACCCCCGCCACCCCGACCCCCGAGGGTGTAGAAGTGAGACAGAGCAGGGAAGAAAGTGGGTAACTGAAGTGTAGCAAACCTTGAGCATCTGGAGCTGGGAAAAGCTGGGAAGCTACATAGTATAGGGTTCTCGAGGCAGGATTTCTCACCTCAGCACCAATGATTGTGTTGGAGTAGATAAGTCTCTCTTGTAGACAACAATCTCTGGGGTTGCTCGATGTTTAGAATCGAACATATCTCTGATTGCTACACAAGTAGAATCTCCTTCCTTTTTTCTCTGTGTGACAATCCAGAAGGCCTCTGAACATTACCAAGGTCCCCGAGGGGCAAGAGATTTTTCAGATTCGATACAGTGCTGTCTTTAGAGATAACCCATTTGAAGAATGAAGGAGCTGCGGTGGTTTCTCTTAAGATCTCCTGTCAATCACCTGGCTAGGGCTGAGGCATTGATTCTCTGGAGATCATTGGCCAAACATGCTATCTTGGTCAACAACAACCATCGCCACCACTATAACCACCTCCGCCATGGCCGCCACCGCTACCAATAACATCACTGACGGAGATTTATCAGGAGGCAGCTTTTAACACGCGGAGGTAAGTTCTGAGTGTACAGGGGCGGGCCCCAACAACGTCTGCGGTTTGTGATTATCTAGGTGGCTACTTTGACCGTTAGTGCACTTAGGCATCATTTTTTCATTCATTCTACAATCTCTCACTATCAAGGACCTGATAGGTGCTAAGCAGCAGGCCAACCCAGGGAATTCAGTGCTTTAACATGGAATTAAAAACCTCTGTCTGTAAACCTTTAGGAACAGCACCGCTGAGGAGCAAGGCGTATCAATCAGATAACGCAAGTGAGTTTTTTATTTGATTTTCGGTAGCGATGAGATAAGATGCAAAGTACTAAAGTAAATCATAACTACTGTAGTTATGACATTCTGTTGTCAAGATCTTTGTACTTCATATTCATTTCCTGGTATTTCTCCCCCCACCCCCCACCCCCACCCCCCACTCCCAGTAAGTGAAGCTCACACTTCACTGCATTTAAGGTTCAGGTATGTGTTTCCTTTCAGAGGTGCTTTCCCCTGTCACGTTACTAAAATTGTGCTCTCCCTTTGATCTGTACTTTCCATATTTGTGGATCTTGGCACCTCTCAGACTTTGGAGTTTATTTTCCTTGTCTCTTTACTTTCCATCTCTGATACGTCAATTGTTTCATTGCCTTTATGTTCTCAGCGACTCACGAAATGCCCGGACAGAGGACCTCAATAGGAATTTGCATCGAGGCATTGACTTGCTGAGGAAGGTCAAGGAAAACTTTAAGACAGTCACAGCAAAGCAAGATCTAGAGCAGTGGTCCCCAACCTTCTCCCTTTAGGGGTGTTGAATGAGAATGACCTTCTCACAGGGGTCCCGTATCAGATAACCTGCATATTGGATAGTTACATGATGATTCACAGCAGTAAGGAAAATTAACAGTTATGGAGTAGCAACAAAATAATGTTACGGCTGGGGGTCACCACACCATGAGGAACTGGGTCAGAGGGTCGCAGCATTAGGAAGCTTGAGAACTGCTGATCTAAAGAGAGGACACCACCTGCGGAGGAGGGCAGGAAGGGCAGTCCAGACAGTGGATCATGAGGTAGGGTGCTATGGCTGGGGAGAAGCAGGGACACTCAAGGGCACTAAAGGGAAAACAGTGTGTCTTTCACCGAAAGAAAGGTGAGGGCTGATTTTTTAAAAAACAATGAGAAGCTGTGGGCATATTTTAAGGAATGAAAAAGCATACACAGAAAGATGAGAGAAGAGTAAGGACATATAGCCACCCTAGTTCTGGGCTCTAGAATAGTGGGGGGCAGGTGTACATGGTACCCCGGTGATGTGTTTCATCCTTAGAAACAGATGTTTCCATCTGGTCGAATGTTTGGGTATATGCGGAAAATTTCAGGTCACTTGCTTAAAGAACTCATGGATTTCTATCCTCAGTGCCAGGCCTGCCTTCTTCATTAGTGGACATGTTTTCAGGATATCTCACATCTGGGTGGAGGAAGGAGTAGCTGCTGCTTTTCCTGGAGGATCCGGGTTGCTGGTCCTAAACCAAGCCTTGTCTTGGGATCTCATGGAGGACATCTTAGTGTTCACAAACATTTCATGGCCCTTTCTTTGAGAGGATAATCCATGCCTGCTTGTTGAAATTGGTCATGGCTAGTGACTTGCTTAGATGTCTGGTGGAATGTGAACAGAAAGGGGGCACGTCATTTCTGAGCCAGAAGTTTTCAGAGCCGGGGCATGGCTGACCACGTTTCCTATTGTCTTTTAAGCGCGCAGCAAATGTCTGTTGAAATAAGAGAACTGCAAGAGAAGAGTAGGGGGAGTCAAGCCCTCTTCTCTTTGAAAACTGGCTATGGCACATGGGTTGCTTTTCTAAGGCCCTTCAAATTCCTCTCATTTTTAGTACCCAGTAATATGAATGTAAAATGACCATTTTAGAAGCTTTTTAAAAATATTGTGCTCTCTGCCTGGCAGGATAAAGACTTGGGTGGGAAGTGGGTTGCATTGGTAGGTAGGCGAATTATTTTGATTTTTAAAACATCAACAAAAACCTCTTTCCAGGGTAATGCACGGGCACTGGCTTGTCTCTGAGATCTGTGTTCCATTACTTTTCTCAGACTTTCTCCTGCCTCCAACCCTAGATCAGAGAAAGGGCCAGTGAAAATCCATTCTGCCAGGAAGGCATTTTAGTAATCTATTCCTGAGACTAAGAACATGAGGGAGCTGTTCCTACAAATCGCTGTCAAATGTATTCTTAATTATTTTCTCTGGGGTCACACAGTTTTGGTGACCCCATTCCCCAGAGGCACCTCCTCTGGGAGATAAAGATACCTTCTTCAGCTGGGAGTTGATGGGTCTGGGTTGTGTCTGAGGCTCGAGGTGGTGGTGGTGGGAGGGCTGTCACTATCTCCACAGGAGACAGATGTTTTCCCAGCTCTTAACTTGCTGTAGTTTCCTGCAAGGTGTCACCAATCAGTGTCTCGAACAACACCCTGTGGCATCTTGCAGACACCCTGATCCTTCCACCTTATAGTTGCCCCACTGGGGTGTGGGGAGGTTTTTTTTTTTTTTTTTTTTTTTTTTTTTTTTTTTTTTTTTTTTACAGGACAGATGTTAGCCTCACACTTAATTTATCAGTTTAAAATCAAACCACGGTGACAGGAATGGAGCAGAGAGAAAGGAGCACACATGCATCCCCCCACACCCCTGAAGTCCCTAGCACATCGCTGCCTTTCAGCTCTTAGAGGGTCGTGTGTGCTTGATTATGTTTCTACACACTGAGCTGTATGCATGTGTACCTAGCTGCCTTTCATCCTAGAAAGTGTTACCTAAAACCAGGGGCTGACCTTGGGGTCAGGAACCCTCAAGTTTTTAATCTGTCTGCTGGTCATGGCTAGCTGGGTGGCCTCTGAAATATTATTTAATGTCTCTGGGCTCTGATTTCCATGGTTATGTGAAGCTGGGTGACCTCATGGTGACTTGTCACTAGCCATGAGAAATGTTTAGTCCTTACCCAGGATATTATAAGTGAGAGGATTTGGGGGTTGGGAGGGGGATGTGAAGATGACCCTGTGAATCTGAGGTTACCCTATTGTCTTCAATGACACCCATAGACGTTACTGCTCAAGGAAAAGAATGTTTCCTTCCCGAACATGAGAGTTGTGAAATCTACATTTGTCGTTTCCCCTGATCGCTCAGAACTTAACAGAACATTTGATTGACGGGTACATTAGACCTTGCTGTCAGCATATTTTCATTTCCCTCTTACCTCCTGGTTATGTTTTCCGGCTTGATTACCTGTGTTGATATGACAAGTCAGGTGTCCATAAATTCAATAACTGGATAAATGCAAACACAACTTAACGGGACTTTAGGAATTATTAAATCCAAGTAAACAGTTTATAGAGCAACCAGCTAAGGTGTGTAGAAAAAGGGCTGGATCAGAGAAGGGCCTGGAAAGCTGATCAGACACGGATAACCCTCCATTCTTGATAACCACTTTTGTTAGAGAATAGGTCATATTGGAGACAATGAGGACAACCTAAATTTGTCTTTGTAAAGTTTTAAAAACAACTAAAAAATTAAAACAATTAAAACAAAAAACAAAGTTAAAGATAAAACTTTTTATTTAAAATGTCTACATTGTTATTATTGTCTGTGTATGTGCTGGGGACATGTTTGGAGGTCAGAAGGGGATCTGTTGGAATTGGTTCTTCCTTCCACCATGTAGGTCCTGGACTTGAACTCAGGCCCTCAGACTTGGTGGCAGTCTTCCTTACTGGCTGAGCCCTCTCGACAGCTCCAGAAACAGACTTTAAGAACTGTAATAGTCACTGGGTGACTATTACAGAGAATTTAGTCCATGTTGGTTAGAAAGCTGTTTGGTCAGACCTAATGGTCATATTTGTTGATCCCAGTTACTGGTTTTCTATAGTCTCTTGAAACCCATGGAGATATTTTTGACTGGAATGAAATTAACAATTATCTGTCTTTATCTTGATCAATAGGAATTCATTGCTACTGTGTGTAGCCATAATATCCTGTACATTTTCATTTGTTGCTTACAAATATCTATGGAATTTGTGCTGTGTACTTAGTACTAAGTTTCAGTGAATATTTCCATATATCTTTTAATGTATATTATTAATGTGGGTACATGCAATATATTTTCTTATTTATTGACTATTTTATTTACATTTCAGACGTTATTCCCTTTCCCCATTTCCCCTCCACACACCCAGGAACCCCCTATCCTATTCCCCTCCTTCTACACATGTATTATATTTTGAATACAGATTATACAAAACTATTATCTGAATGTATGTATCTTTTTCTAAGTGTGCTCCTGATTTCCATTTTGTTCTCCAGCTTCACTGTTTCCTTCTGGTACTGAAGGAGTTAAATATGATGGAGAGGTGATACAATACAGCACAGTCCTCAAAGCCTCACTTACATTAGTACAGCCATAAGCAGCAACCTTGAAGTTCAAACAAAGTTACCAGCCACTGGGTGACTATACTTTCTGTACTGAAGTCTCACATTGACATTGCTTCCAAAAAAATACTGTGATGTGGTAGGTGGGGAGAAATAGCCACAGTGTGTTGAAATTTCTTCCGTTCTTACTGATGTGAAAGGTGTTCTATATGTATCCCAAGTTCTGAGCTATATGGAAACACAATGTAGCGAGATTCCAGACCATGTAGCCATTCTGCAGTTTGAAAAAATTGACTGGAGAAAACACTAAGAAATCTTCAGGTAATCCCTTTCTATGTAAAACTCTAAATATTCAAGTATGGTCAGCATGCGTGTATGTGAGTGAGTTTAATCATACTTAAGTATGTTTAATAATAGTAGTGCCATGTATTTATATGTTATCCTATTTCTATGGAGCTCTAAGTAACTTACAAATTGTTTTTAAATACAGCTACAGCTCCCAGGTTCTTGGGAAGGCAAGCAGGGGCAGGTTCTATGAGTACTGTTTAAATCAAGGAATTTGAGATTCTTTGAGTGGCAAATCCAGACTCATCCAGTATGTCATCGTCTGAGGTCTGAAGTAGCTTCTTTTGGCACCTGGGTCCTTCCTGTCTCACTGTCTGCAGTGGGGGTTCAGAGCACTCGCTTCTATTTGATCAACCATTTCCTAAACATGGTCAGACTCTTCTACATGAAGTTTAAAGCAAAATGGGATTTGTGCCATGCAAATAATAGATTGAGACCCTTGTGTTCCCAGGGATTTTTTTTTTTTTTTTTTTGCCAATAACCACAAATACACCATTCTTGGAAAGTCTCTCTTTAAATATCTGATGCATCCCCAAGAATACTGCTCCAGCAAATTTCAGATGTTACAATGGAAAGGAAGTATAGATGTAATGCCTGCTTGTGACTTTAGGGGCTTGGGCTGGCCTTCAGCTCTGAGCTTCTAATATTCAGTTTGTTTTTTGCTAGAGAGACCATGAGTAAAGCCAGGGACTTGAGAGCCTGCCTCAGAAGATGGCAAGTAAACTGAACTCTAAAGGGCAGGCAAAATGGGGGACCGTTAGTACCAGGTCCTTCATGTGAATTCCTAGATTTTCCCTCTCGTTACAATCATAGATTGCTTGAAACTTAAAAATACCAGGGTATACTTGGCAATTAAGTCTTTATTTATATGTGGCCTATATTCCCTTTTATCTTATGGTCTAGGCCTTCTCAATCTGTGGGTCATGACCCCTTTGGAGGTCACATATCAGATATCCTGCATATGACACATTTATATTATGATTAATGATAGTGGCAGAATTGTAGTTATGAAACAGCAATGAAATGATTTTATGGTGAAGAAGAGGGTCACTACAACATGAGGAACCGTATTAAAAAGTCTCAAAGCAGTAGGAACATTGAGAACCTCTAGTCTAGATATCAGCTGTGTGACCGTGGGCAGGTAACATACATATCTGGTGTCTGAGTTTCTTCAAGTGTAGAAATGATGAGTCTGATCTTGTGACTTGTAAATTTGGCCTGTGCATCTCTTAAGAACCAGGAGAGAGCCCTTGGGACTTCTAAGCTCACTAAAGAAGCAACTACATGGACAGGATTTGTCAGGCTGTCATTTCTCCACTTAACAACCACAGGGGATTTCTTTCTTTGTTTAATCATGGAGTTATTTGAAGAAAAGCTACTTACACCAAAAAGAAAAAAAGAAAGAGGTTTGTCATTATTGTCAAGATGGACTAAGAAAGTTTGATTTACTCACTCACCCTAAACAGAGAGTATAATATAGGAGATAATAATTTTCAAGATAGAGGCTTATGCCTGTGAGGAAACTACCACGGCAGGATAAGAGCCACATGGAAGGCACTGAAGGATAATACTTGCTTCTCACACAGGACAGGGATAGTACCTGTTGTCCCCAGGCAGACTGTAGAGCCATGTGGTTCATGGGACACTGGACACTTTCAGAAGTCTTGCTTCAGAGGAGGGACATAATTAGCTCTAGGCCACACACTGCCCCTGTCCTTCCCAAGGACACTCGAATGCAACAACAAAAAAGACAGGACTGTCTCTTTGTAATTTAATTGTCTCCCAGAATAAAGCCCCAAAGTACCGATGGAGACACCAAAAATACCTGGCATCAAGCAACATCCAACTTACGGCAGCTAGAATCTGATTTTTTAAATAGTTAACAGGCATGAAAAGCACAGGAAAATGAGAGAAAGAGAATAAATATTGGCCTCGAATTGGCAAAATGTTTAGTAGACTATAAAATTAAAACACATAGCCCATGTGCTCAAATCAATGAAAGTAGTGGTACTAAAGAAAAGTCCAAATCACTCTGTGAGCACGGAGAGCTACCATAGGAAAGGTGAAAGAAACATTCTATTAGCATCGATGGAGTTAACGTAGCAGACCAAAGAAGATGAATTAGTGAGCCTAACTAAGTGTGGGGATGGTTTGCTGGACCATAGGCAATTTATTAGTCAGTGGCTACACCACAGGAGAAATGACTCCGTCTCCTCCAGCAGCCATGAACGTCTAATCTTCTAAGCGAGTCAAAGGAGTCTCACGAGCCACGTCCCACACTGTGCTGGAATGCTAGTGGGCCCTCAGCTTGTGAAACTCTCGGGCTAGGAACCCTAGCTCTCTTGAGCTTGTGGGTGCAGTGGCCGTGATGTGTCCAGGAGACAGCATTGTACAACATTTCTTGTCATCCTTTGGCTCTGACATTCTTTCCGACCTCTCTCCACCATGTTTCCTGAGCCTTGCAGGGCAGGGTAGTATGTAACTCTCCTGTTGAGGGCTGAGCGTTCGGCAGTCCCTTACCCAGCTAGTAGTCCCTGAGCTAACCATCTCCCGGTTTTCAGGAGGAAGGAAGTCTTGTCAGTCAGCACAATGCAGATGAGCCTGGAGGATATTGTGCTGAGTCACAACATGATAAATACTCCAGGGCTTGACTCATGCGAAGGGAACAAAGTAGACAAATTCATAAAAATAGAAAGTGGAATGGCAGTTTCCAGGGATTTGGAAGAGACAAATGAAACATGACTATTTAAGGGGCATAGAGGTTCAGATTTGCAAACTGAAAATGTGTTTTATAATAATGTGAATGTGCTTAACAATATTAAACAGTATGCTTCTGTATGCCTCAGATGGTCTGAGCTATGTTTTGTTGGGCTTTACCCCTAACAGTATTTTTTTTTTAGATAAAAGAAAGAATTCAAGTCAAAAAATAAAAAGAAAGAGAAAAAAAGTGAATACATGAATTGTCACATTTTTATTTTATTTAATTTTATTTTACTTATGTTTGGGATAGTCACCCAGGTGACTCTGGTCAGCTTTGAACATGCAACCTTCTTGTGCCTGGATCACAGGCATGTCACCAAGCCCAACAACTGTGCATTTTCATTATGAAATGCTATTGGCATCCAACAAGAGCAAGCTATAGACAGACACACTAACACGGGTAAATCTCAAAAGAACTATGCGGGAGTGCTAGAGATTTGTGTTATTTACATATGATTGTATTGAATATGGACTTATAGAAAGTACAAACTATTCAACAGGGCTGAAAATGAGAACCCATGATTTCATGATCTGAGGAAGGGAGGAGTCAGGCAGAGCAGGAAGAGAGGAGCTAAAAAAGGATCGAAGGAAGTATTGGAGGGTTTTCTTGTTCACGATCTTGATCACGATGATGGTTTCACATGTGTCAAAACTTACCAGGTTACATACTTTAAATATGCACAGTCTACTATCTGTTTTGAGATGGGTTTTATGTGTCTTAGTCTTGACCAATTGTACTATGTAGCCCAGGATGACTTTGGACTTCTGATCCCCTTCCTTCAGTTACTGAATGCTGAGATTACAGGCCAATGTCAGTGTGCCCAGGTTATATGTACAGTGCTGAGGATCAAGCCCAGATTTTTGTGAAGGCTGGGCCAACACTCTAC
The DNA here is from genome assembly GCF_011762505.2 of Arvicanthis niloticus. NCBI lineage: Eukaryota > Metazoa > Chordata > Mammalia > Rodentia > Muridae > Arvicanthis > Arvicanthis niloticus. The sequence continues at coordinate 29,746,205 of NC_047676.1, forward strand.
CAACATCCACAGTCACTTATACTTTCACCAGTCTCACTATTCAATATCCAACTTTTCCTCTGTCCTAAACAGTGAGCAATGCTTCTGATGAGAGGATTGCTGACAGTAGGGTAAAATTTTATAACTCTTCTAGAAAGCAATTGGCAGTATATATCAGGATTCCTAAAATGCTTATATTTTTGCTCTAGAACCCCGCTTTGGCTTAAAGAAAAAAAATAGATATATAAAGTAAGCATTATAGAAATCTTTGCAGCTTCTTTTACCAACCTGAAGTACAGGAAAATGGCAAAATATTGCTGGGAACTGGGCCTGGTGGCTCACGCGTATAATCCTAGTTATACGAGAGATTGAGGAAGGAGGATCAAAAGCTCAAGGCCAGTCTGTACAACTTAGTGGGACCCTATGCCCAGTTTTTTAAAGTATAAGAAGGTCAAGAATATAGCTCAATGTGAGAGAGCTTATCCAGCAAGTTCAAAGTTTTAGATACCAAGACTCTGTGCCCATATCACCAAGAAACATGAAGGTAGCCAAGAGCAGATTGTAGAGGAACTGGGCATGGTGTGTCACACCTCCCAAGTGGTATTTCAGCACTTGGGGCAGAGGCAGGCAGATCTCTGAGGTCAAGGCTATCCTGGAGTACAGAACTAGTTCTGTGACAGTCAATGGCTATTCAGAGAAATGCTGTCTCAGCAAAACAACCAACCAACAGAAGGGGAGAGGGAGAGGACAGGTGAAGGAGGAGGGAGAGAGAGAGGCAGGAGGAAGAAGAGGAGAGGAGGAAGAAGAAGAGGAGGAAGAAGAAGAAGAAGAAGAAGAAGAAGAAGAAGAAGAAGAGGAAGAGGAAGAGGAGGAGGAGGAGGAGGAGGAGGAGGAGGAGGAGGAGGAGGAGGAGGAGGAGGAGGAGGAAGATGAGGAGGAAGAGGAGGAAGATGAGGAGGAAGAGGAGGAGGAGGAATAGAAACTCACAACTTAAATCACATGTAAGAAATAGTTTCTGCAAAGGTGAGCAGGTTCCAAGGATGTCTCAGGGCATCCTCAGAGTGGTTAGGTAGGGCTCTGAACAGAAGCATCCCGGTCTACTGAACACCTCTTCCTCCTCTGCCCCTTTCATCACCAGGTAATGAGCAACCAATGAGTCTGCCTTTAGGCAGGGGCAATCACTGAGGAGAGGCTGGGAAGGTCCTTTGATGGCTGTGACACCCAGGGGAATCAATATGCCCCATACTGGGAGGCTGACTAAAGTTCTGCCTGAGGAAGAGCACACTCTGTTTTCATCCAACTCAACAGGAAACGGGCTGGAGGTTATCCTGCCCAGAACAACATGTTCTGCATTCTCCTACAAGCAGATGAAGCCACCAAAGGTTGAAATGAAAGGAATGGAAAAAAGTATAAAAGGAAAATGGGAACCAAAATAGAACAAACTTGGCAACAATAATGTCAGACTGAAGATAATACAAGGCAGTTGTTACTAAGACTGATATGAGGGTATATTAATCAAGCAAACCTTTATGACCCTGACAACATAGTTTATAAATCTATAAAGCAAACACAGGTAGAAAACATGAGGGTAAGTGGCCTCACAATCAGAGTGGGCTTTGATAGACATTGTTATGAATCAATAAATCAGTACATTAAAATGAAGAACATAAGCATTTGAGATAAATTTGACTTAACAAATATACTGAATAGAACAGTGTTTGTTCTTTCAAGAGCACATTAAAAATCAGGGATACTGATTGCGCATTAATTAATACATTTGAAAAGCTAGATCACATGGGCAATGTTTGCTGATCATAGAAGAGTTAAAACCAGAGCAATAAGCCCTAGAGGAACCAAACAGAAATTTCAGTTATGCTCTTTGAACCATAATCCTCGAAAGTCAGACAATAAGTTCACTTCTTTGAAACACTGAAATTGAAGAAATTGTGAAAAAAAAAATGAAAGTAAATGTTAAAAAAAACAATGATATAACCATACTTGGAGAAATAGTTATCATAATTGCACTTATTAGGGAAAACAAACAGGATAAAAAAAATAAATGAACTAATCTTTGAAATCAAAGTGCTGGGTCCAACTGAGCAAATAAACTCAAAGAATGTGCAGTGATACAATTCAGAAGGATAAAAGTAAGAAATGTTTGAAAAGAATTAAAAGTAAGTAAAGAAACAGTGTAATTGTTCTGCAAAGCCCAAAACTATTTTTTCAAAGGTCTTTGTGCTGATTCTGTGTTCCAGGGTCTGTCTGTCTGTCTCTCTGTCTCTGTTTCTGTTTCTGTCTCTGTCTCTCTCTCTTCCTCTGTGTGTTCACCTTTGAATCTACACTACTCTCAGGAATTAATAAGAAAATCCAGTGTCCAGTCATTTCTATCACGACTCAAGGGCTCTGACCACTGAGCCTGACTTCATATGCTGGGAGCAGGTGGCATTTATCAGCTTATTTTATTGACATGTGCAGGTTAATTAACTTGAACATAGTCTATGGAATGGTACACTCTAGCAATGTGGTTCTCAGCTCTTCTAATGCTGTGGCCCTTTAATGCAGTTCCTTATGTTGTGGTGACCCCCAACTATAACATTTCATTGTTACATCATAACTGTAATTTTGCTATCATTATGAATTGGAAATATCTGATATGCAGAATATCTGCTGTGGTACCCCTGTGGGGATCAAGACCCACAGGTTGAGAGCCACTGCACTAGGGGATGTGTATAAGCCCTAGCTGTTTGGGCCTTTTGTGAATGTCCTGTCAGTAAAATGCTTGCTGTGAAGATAGTAGGATCTGTGTTCAGATCCCTAACACCTAAAAGGTGGCATGCACACCTATAATCCTAGTACTGGGAAGTGGGCAGAGACAGGTGGATCTCTGCAGGAAAAGGGAGCTTGCTTGGATTGTTGGATTGGTGAGCTCCAGGTTTAGTGAGAGAACATCCCTCAAAAAGTAGGGTGGAGAGCGATAGGGGGAGACATTCAACATTGACTCCACACACACAAGCACACATATACATACGCACTCATGCACATACGAAAATGGCTGTACCTCGTCTGGTTTTGGCTGCATCTGGATGGCGCGGTATGCACTGTGATCTTAGTACTCAGGAGAATGAGTATCACACATTCAAGGCTACCCTTGGACTGTGTAGTAAATACTCTGTTTCAAAATAATAATAATAATAATAATAATAATAATAATAATAATAATAATAATAAAAGCATTTTATAAAACTTGTGGGTTTTTAATTTCTCCCCTTGGGAGAAATCATCTTTTTGTGAATGAGCCCTGAGAACAGAGTGCACATGTGCATATACATCACAATGTAGGAACTGTGCCCACATGGCCACACGTGTGTGTGTGTGTGTGTGTGTGTGTGTGGTGAGAAGACCTGCTTTTGTTTGCATCTGTATGCTTTGTGCCTCACTCATAGTTCCTTCTTGGTAAACAGGAGGTCCTAGGAAAATTGTGTGGGTCACTTGACACATGTGATTACTTTGCTAGTCCTTTCAGCACTGTAGAATAATCTGGCACTTTCTATTTGGTATCCCACCGACCCGTGATGGAGCCCTACATTTTAATGCCTCCTCCTCATCTCAGTTATTAGTCCCACGATCTTGTATTCCTATTATAGTCAAAGTATTGGGAATGATTAAGTGTCATATTCCTGGGCCTCAGAGGAGTCAACAAATCATCAAACTTACCATCCTCAACTACTTTAGAATTTGGAAATTCAAAGAGCAAGCCTTCCTACTGTTATCTTTGCCTCTTCCTAATGACCACATGGCTTCTGTTCATGTTCATTGTCCAACTTCATCACTCTTGCAGTGTGATTTCTACTCTGACTCAGACTTCTGTTCCTATGGAGGTGTGTCCTCCCCAGGAGAACCATTGATATGCAGAGCAAGGGTTGGGATTGCATTAGGTGCTAAGTACAAGAAGCATGAATGCAGAGGCCAAACCAAATCAGGCTCTGCTAAGTGGTGGGGTTATGTATCCAGATGCAGAAAGTCAGGTTGGGCAGTTGCTTAGATAAGTTTTCAGGGAGCTGGGCATCTGACCTGGGGACATTTTCTCTCTAAACTAACTAGTTCCTCAGTGTCAAAGATGAGATAGATGTCTGGGTAAGAATTTGCAACCTCTCTATTTCATAGACACAGAAACTGAGGACCAGAGTTCACTGACTATCATCATGACCTCAGAAGACCTCAAACCTTCTTGTACCCAGGGATCTTGCAACCTCTAAAGCTTGGCATGCTGCCTATGCTTCTTGCCTTTAGGAAGCATTATTCTTTACTTGGAACCAGTGTCCAGTATGCCTACTATCTATGACTACCCAGATACCATCTCCCTCCCTCCTTCCTCTCCACTGCCATTTTCTTTCATCTCATCACCAGAGTCTGCTTGGCCTCTGGAGCTCTTTGAGGGAGCTGACTTTAGAGCCAAATGTCCCCCACCGCTTCTTTTCTTCTACTTCAGCCCCCAGGAATGAACAGTAAGGAGTCTTTATTCACCTGGAGTCTTAGAATCTTTATCTTCTTGTTTTTGGATTTTCCGTTGCACTTTACATGGGTGCTCACATACAATAATCAGTAAATATCTGTGGGTTGAAAGACTTCTTTGAAAGCTTCTAGGTGAGGTCTGGGGACACCTTGCCTTGTACCTGGCATTGTCTGCTCTCATACATACTTTGAAACATCAGTATCGGTTTAAGCTACAATACTGAGATGATTAATTGATTGTATTAGTTAGAACACTAATATACTACGTGAAAATACACTTGAAATGTATACTTCATGCGCCATATTGTTTGGAAGTTACTAGAAGCTCTACTAATTCACAAAGTGACTGTTATGATAGGAACAATAGTGGTATTCAAGGCAAGTGGGCAGCTTGAATATATTTTCGAGACACTTTTCATTTATGCAACCTAGGCGATGAAAAGTTAGTAAGTTTTCATGGATGGGTAACAATGCACTAACAAACAGGCTTTCTGGGAAATCTATACAGTGTATCAATTTCTGTGTATAATTACTGCCACTAGGGACAAACTACCACTATGAAGCCATTGAGTTAGGATTTGGGAAGAGATATTCCCAGCATTCAGCAGATATGAGCTGGCATAGCACATCTAACTGTGAAGCCCTAAAGGGTCCTTTGTCCAGCAACTGATTCACAAAGTCCCTGCTGGCCAGCTGAGTCCTGTTATGCAATACTATCCATTAGTCTCAGGTGAATGCTTCTTGCAAGGGTAGGTTGATGCTCTGAAAAGCACGGGAAGCTGAAACAGCTTGGTTTTCTGTCTGCTTGCTGACAAATATTTATATAGAGAGCTGAGTTTGGTGTGAGATTTTAATTCACCCAAACCTTCTAGGCTGGGGTAATTGAATACTCTTCTAATCACATGAATGAACTGCTACATCAAGATCTACCTATGAGAACCTGACAGCATGCATAGAAAGTATTTAGGCCGAATATTAGTGCCTGGGATAACTACCTGCTGAATAAACACATGTTTCCAATCCTTGGAAATCATAGGTGTTCTTGGAAGCCATAGGTGTTCTCTCAGACCTATGTAGGCTACTGTGCCACTGTTATTGGGGGTGTTTAACCTTGTGATTGGATATGAGGTATGACATACTTATATGACATACTTGTCTCTGCTGTGACAAACTACTTGACAAAGGCAATGTAAGGTAGGAAGGGCTTATTTTGGCTCACAGATGTGTAGTCCTTCATGATAGAGAAGGTAGGCAGCATAAGAAGGCTGTGTCCACAGTCAAGAACCAGGGAATGACTGCTTCGGCTCATCTGTGTTCCTCCTTCTCATTCAGTCCTAGATCCTAATCCGTTGGATGGTACCATCCATGTTTAAGATGGGTCCAGTCTTCATTAGACTCATCTAGATTAATCTGTCACAGGCATTCCCAGACTGTTTCCATGGTGATCATAAATCACACTGAGTTTACAGTCAAGACTGAGCAATATGGAGCTTGATATGAGATTCTTTTTTAAAAAAATATGTATTTTCCTAAGTTCTTTTTTATTATTTTATTATTAGTTTTATTTGTTATGTGTTGAGTGTTTTACCGGGATGTGTGTCTGTTTGTCACATCCATATTTGGTTTCCATGGAGGCCAGAAGAGGACACCAGATCTCCTGGAACTGGAATTACAGTTATAAGGTGCCATGTGTTTGCTCGCAATCAAACCAGGTTCTGCTGGAAGAGCAGCCAGGACTCTTAACCTCTGAACCAACTCTCCAGCCCACCAGTTCTCACCATGTTGGTTGTGACCTCTTTGGAGGGTTGAATGACCCTTTCACAGGGGCCACCTAAGATCATTGGAAAACACACCTATTTACATTACAATTCATAACAGTGCCCAAACTACAGCTATGGAATAATATTGAAAATAAATGTATGGTCGGGGGTCACCACAATATGAGGAACTGTGTTAAAGGCTTGCAGCAGCAGGAAGGTTGAGAACCACTGTGCTAGCCCCATTGATGTCAGATCCCATACTAAAGTAGCTTGATATTACCCAGAGTTGCTCATAGCATGTGTCTTGGTTCAGTGCCCCCTCAGAAGCAGCCTTGGAGATAAGATTTCAGGGTTTATCTGCTTGGAAAGTTGGCTCAGAGCATAAGCAGTGGGAAGACACAAGGAAGGGAGAATAGTGAAAGGGACACTGAAGAGTGCTTTATGTTGGGGGCTGTCCCATTGCAGTCCCTATGAGACACTGGCTAGAACATGCTCAATGGTTCTACTCAGGGACAAGAAAGATGACATATACATTCATCAGCTTCCAGGCCTTGTTGGCTCAAGAGTCAAGCAAAGCCTCAACTCTACAGGCAGAGAGAAATGCGAAGATTTGGGATAAAAGTCTTTGCTGTGTCCTGAAACTGTCTCCCTAGGCTGTAAATGACCTACTCAAAACTAGGTTTTGACTGTCAGTGGATTCTAACCACCAGCAGGAAAGACTGCTTGCTTATGGCAGAAGAATCTCCCCAGTACCATGGTTGTATCCAACATCTTCCTCCTGCCGCTCTGTAGAGGAGCTGAGGTTAGAGTCTTCTGTGGTGTTGCACATATAATAGATGCATATTATAAAGGAGATTTAAAGTACTGGCTTACATCATGTGGGCTGGGTAGTCAAATAATGGCTATGTGCTGCTAGAGAAGCTGAGAACCAAGGGAATACTGAATCTATTAAGTTAATGCCTCAGCAATACCAATCCAGGATTGAGGACTGGAGGATTTCTGGAGAATTGCTAGTCTTCAGTTCTCTTGGAAGACTGAAGAAAATAGGTCCTGGTGTCAGGGAAGAAAGGCAGCTACAGCTGCAACAGGATAGACAAGCTCACAAGGGAGAAGATACATAAGCAGACCTCTTTATATCTGGGCTCCTGCTAGAAGGTGCCATCCAGTCTGAGGATGAAGGTCTCCTCACCCAAGTTAATTCTTCCTGGACCTTCTCTCACAGACCTATCCAGAGGCATGTCTCTTAGTCGATACCAAAGCCAATCAGGTTGTCAATTAAGATTAACCATTCCAGGGCCATACTTTACCCTACCCCACTCTACGATAGCCAGTCTTGTACTGGAAGCAGGTGGTAAGTGGACTCTCAGATGTGGATGGTCTAAGGAAGAAATAACTACTGTTCCCAACTTTCTGACTAGTCTTTCTTTGACTTTGAGAGACTATTAGCTCCTTAGGTAGTTATAATCACTACTTTCCTTCATTGGGAAGAGCAGCTTAGATGGTTCCAGAACTTTCCTTAAACCTACAAGGAATCCTGGGATACTATAAGATCCCCAAGTGTTGGTATTATTATTCCTTCACGCAGGGGGAGAGCAATACAGAAAGACACTCTCTGCTTGTACCTAGGCTTTTATAGTACTTAAAAGCTCTTATCTTAGCAGGCAGTACCTCTGGCTTTAAAAAAAATCAAAATAAAACAAATGCTTTCATAGACCCCTGAGAGCTCTTCCAATTTCTAATTTGTGGCAGGGCGGTTTCCTGCTGCTGCTACATTGTATGAGAGGAGCTGATGTGGGAGGAACGAAGAGTGGGAAGGAGAAGGAAGAGGAGAAAGAGGAGGAGCGAGAGAGAGGAGGAACAGGGGAAAAAATGGCTGGAGGTCCACGTGTCTTTAGCAGTCTCAGGTAGTTATTCATATCTAGGTTAGTTAATTCGGTTAACAATTCTAATTGTGTGGGCATCTTGTTAATTGAGCATTACCAAATCTATGTACCAACTGGATAGCCATTAAGTATTAAGAGTCTTCATTCTACCGGGTACCGCTGGATGGGCTCAGCCAAGCATTGTGGACAGCATGGTGGATTGGTTGATCTAGCCACCATGCCAGGGCCGGTGCTTCTGGCCGGGTGCCGCCATCGTAAATATTACCTGCTACCATTGGGGCCAAATTATTTAAGTGAATGTCAGCTTCACTCTCATAAAGAAGTGACTGGTAAGTCTACTTCGTGATAATCATTTGTCTTTCTCCACACAGTTTGGCAAGCCTGGCCGCTTTCAATCCGTGCATCTCAGTCTTCTTCGGTTGTATCCCTGTCATCGTAGTTCAATACCGAGGTTGGGTTTTCTGCCCCAGAGATAATTAGTTCTGGCTGATATTTACATGACATTAAACTTTTTTTTTTCCCTCCCTGAGACAAATTCAAAGAGAATATCCAGTTCGTGAGATGAAGTATCTCTTTTTTCCTATGGATGTTTGTGCCACGTTTGCCTTCATTGTCCATACTTTTCTAATGAAGGTGGGAAAAGAAAACCTAAATCTTCTATCTGTCAGTATGGAAAGTACAAGTGCTCCACAGGAAAGATAAGAGAGAGGAAAAAAATCATTTGTCAGCCCTCAGGGCAGGTTCTAAAGGAAGTATATAGCTTCATTTCCATCGAAGAACCACTTTGAATGGATGAAAAAAAAGATGTTCCTACCTTGGCATAACAGGTTCCCTTTGTAGCTGACAGCTTGGGCTTTTTCTGCAACAGGGACCTGAAGGGTTGTCAGTGTTAGTAAAAATAAGTTTTCCTGATAATGGTTTTTGGTGCACCGTATGCACGCATGTGCTATTCCTACTGCTTGCTTTAGAAAGGGACTAGAATATGGAATGCATTATACAGCGGAGCCAAAAATAACATCTGTCTCGCAAAGAAGGGGAAAGATTTCATTTCATATCGTTTCTTATTTGACGCCCCCCCCCCCATTCCTCTCCTGGAGAATTACAGTTTTGTATAGTTTACAGAAATAACATTTAAACATGGCATGTGATTTTAGACTCTAATGGGATCTACTTAATAAAACACATAAGCAATTAGAGAACTCCATTGTAATCACTTCTGAAGCCCCAGAAGCTTCCCATCTGTGGGGCCCTCTTGATGCCTTCCCAGCCTTTCTCACTTGGGAAGCTTAGAGAAGGAAACCACTGCTGCCCACACGGTATGTACAGACCACCCTTACCTTATAGACCACCCTTACCCTACAGACCACCCTTACCCTATAGATCACCCTTACCTTACAGACCACCCTTACCTAGCCCAGCAGATGTTTTGAACTTCATGCTGCTACTGTTTGGGCAGACTGCTCATTGCATAGGATGAAGGGTATACTCACCAGGGATTTAGAGTTTGATGGACACACAAATTAGGCTTTTTTGGCAGCTCATCCCAGAAATGTTGGGACTGCGGGAGAGTGAGGAAAGAAATCCTAGCTTTCAGTTTTTCATTGTATGCATCAGGGGAGTTACCTGTTTTAGCTGTAGGCTGAGTGCATCTCCTTATGGCTACGTTTCCTTCCAAGTGTTCAGACTCTTTTGTGGGACCAAACACAATGGCATAAGTAACACTAGCTTTTTGAACCACCTTGACACAAGTGACCACTTAGTGTTAAAGTTAGACATATAAAGGCTCAGGCTCTCTTCTACTACATCCAAGTAATCAACACAGCAAGGAATGGCAGTCTCGTTTTCTCTGTTCATATAATTCAGGATTCTAGCTCAGGGAATGGTGCCACCCACAATGGATGGGTCTTCCCACCTCAACTAACCTACAAGAGAATCCCCTACAGACATGCTCAGAAGCTCTTTTCCCAGGCGATTCTAGACTTCATCAAACTGACAATCAAGATTAATTATTACAGTTGGTGAGTAGAGGGTTACTCACTGGCTGGCACTCTAGGTTCTAAAGCCAGGTTTAAATACAATGTTAAAGAGAGCTCTTCATACTCTGAAATTTACAATTCCCTACCTTTAAAGATCTCTATAGTGCCTGGAGTTAGTCTTGCTATATAGCCCAGGGCAGTCTTGAACTCATCATATTCCTGCATTAGCCTCCGGAGTGCTGAGATTACAGGCATTTACCACCATGCCTAGTATTTTCTCTCTTTTTAAAATTATTTTTATTTTATGTGCATTGGTGCTTTGCCTGTGTGTGTATCTATGTGAAGGTGTCAAAACTCCTGGAGAGTTACAGACAGGTGTGAGTCTGCCATGTGGGTGCTGGGAATTGAACTCAGGATGTCTGGAAGAGTAGACAATGCTCTTAACTGATGTGTCATCGCTTCAGCCCTGTATTTTCTCTTTTGGCAGAAGCCTAATCTTTTTAAAGGAATAAGATAATCTAGTGTTGTATCAATGTACTGACTGTATAATCTGATTGATACATTAGCACACTGGGATTCTTAGGCCTGAGATATTCCCCTTGGGAAGGACAGCTTGTCTCTTCTCGTAGCAGGGATGGTGCCCTGAGTGAGACTGGATGTTGTACTTGCCAATAGCTCACTCACATCGCTGGTGGGTTGGTGTCCTGCTGGGGCTAACCAACTCTGCTTCCTCTCCATATTGAGCCCTTTTCTTTGTGTTTCCTCAGAGCACAATTCAGGGTTCTGAAAGATTTAAGACAGAGATAGAAGGCTTCTTTTGGTCTAGATTTCTTCTGAAGTCCTAGATACCACTTCATTTTGATGATCTTTCCTTTGTGCACTGTTCCCTTTCACATGTGTGTCCCAGTGCCTGGCGTGTTTTTAACTTTTAGTAACCCTAGTGTTAGAGTAGCTAAATTATCCTTAACTTTGGTTTTCTATGAGGATTTATTTTTCTATTTTTTTTTTAAATTTTGCTGTTTTTGGGGGGTTGGGTGGGGTGAGGTAGAGTGAGACAGGGTTTCTCTGTGTAGCCCTGGCTGTCCTGGAACTCCCTCTGTAGACCAGGCTGGCTTTGAACTCAGAGATCCGCCTGCCTCTGCCTCCTGAGTGCTGGAGTTAAAGATGTGCACCACCATGCTGGTTTATTTTGCATTTTTTTGAGACAAGGTCTTATACCAGTTCAGACTGGTCTGGAATTTACTATGCAGCTCAGGATAAACTCATAAAGATCCTCCTGTCTTGGCTTCCTGAGTTCTAAGGTCACAGGTATAGCTACTCTGTCCTGCTTTGTATGAGAATATCTAACTTGGAACAAAGTGGATGGTACCTTATACTGGTGGCCCAGGTACAAAGAGGTCCCAGGGGAAACTAGGGATGCTTGCTTGACTGCCTTTTTTATGTTAATGAGTGCACCTATCCTGCTATTGCTGTAGCTTCCATCCTTCCCTGAAGTCAGAACCTAGCTTTCTTCAGTCTTCTAATGTGGAGTGAAGACAGAAATCTTTCAGACCTTCTATGCCAGATTGGGACTTCAGAGACACTCAGTGTTATAAACTCAGTAGCTTCTGGATTCCCAGCTTCTCTAGCAACAGGTGGTCATATTGGAATACTTTGTGTCTATTTAGTAAGCCAACCTTGTAAATCCCCCTTGATGTGTGTGTGTATATATATATATATATATATATATATATATATATATATATATATATAGTGTGTATGTGTATATGTATGTATATGTATGTATATATATGCATGTATACGTATGTATATATATATATACATATATATATTCATACAATATCTCCTGTTTCAAACCATTAACTTACTCAGATCACTCAAAATGAGGTGGAGAAAGATCACTTTATAAACAATAAAGAAATGGACTGAGCCACTGAGGACTCTTAAATATAAGAATGGACTGTGATGAGTACATTACTTGTCGATCTGAGGATGAAGGATACAGTCCTTTGCTCAGACTGAAGTGATAAAGATTAGGTTCCAACTGATCAAACAACACTTGATCTCACAAAGAAACTGCACAGGAAAATGGTAAGCAGAGTCAGGGCTGGATAGTAGTCCCCTCACTACCTGGCTTCCCCCAGCATGAACACCTATAGTGACTTTCTATCCCGTGTCTGGTTTTCACTATGTGATGGTTATTCTTGGTTGTCAACTTGACTACCTCTGAAATTAACTAAAACATAAAAATAGAGGGCACACCAGTGAGGATTTTTTTTTTCTTACTTTGAAGTAGGAAGATCCTCTTCTTATCTGGATGAGGAATAAGGAAGATACACCTTTGACTTAGGTTGTGTCTCCTGCTGGAAGTATAGGGACACAGAGGGAAGCTTTGCCTGCTTGCCCTCACCTTGCTAGCATGCCCTGTCTTTCACTGGCATTAGAGCCTACATCTTTTGGATTCCAACGTCTACTGAACCAGCCGAGACATCCAGCCTCATGGACTGAGCAACTTTTGGATACTTGGACTTTCTGTTCACAGTCAGTCATTGTTTGATTAGCTGAACCAGAACCTCTAAGTCATTCTAATAAATCCCCGTCTCCTCTTTCCCATACACACACACACACACACACACACACACACACACAATTTTATTTTACAAGTTCTGTTACTCTAGAGAACCCTGACTAACACAAAGTGTATTACTTCAAGACTTAACTTCAGTCTTCCCCCCTCCTCAAGGCCTTTTTAGCTATGCTAGCAACAATGTATCAGCTTGTTCTCTGAATCCCGATAGTCCTAGTAAAATAATATAAAGGAAAAGATTCAGCATCTCTTACTGTACCACTTCCCCTATCTGGGAGAGATTCCTTTTTTCCTGTTCTCTTCTCAGTACTGTCCTCTTTGTAGTAATCACTCTAAACAGCATAGGAAACACCATTAAAAATGCTGGCATTTAATGATATAGAAGATGGATACTGTTGTCTTTCTCAGCAATGCTTGCTTTATAATCTGAGGTTATACCCCTATTTCACCTAAATTGGAAACCAACCAACCAAACCACAACAACAAACCAGAAAACACCTATTTTACTGAGTATCAACTATGTATAAGGCCATATGCGGGGTTGTGGAAATTACAAAACATTACATGCTTTTTGACAAGGAATTTAAATATTAGTTGGGGAGGAACCTAACATACACTAGAAATAATAAAAGACAAGTTCAATGTTCAACTTGACTTTGAAGACAAGTATCTCATGAGGACAATCTCACCACCAGAAAGCAACGTACGTGGCATCAAGAAGGATATTCTCCTGATACCATGCTGGGTTCCTCAAGCTTAGGGAAGACATTTTGAGGCTCTGCTATACATAGAAAGTTGTGAAGTCTCAGGAAGTCTGGGACAGAGAAAATTTTAGAGTAGAGGTGGTTCTGGTGATGGATAGGGATATTAGTAGAAATTCTAACTCATCAGGCTTGCAGATGCCATCAGGTGACTGAAGCCATTAAATGCGGGCAGAGCTTAGAGGACATGCGGGCAGGGCACGGTCCTTCACCAACTTTTTTGACCATCGTCACATATAAACACCTCTTTTCCATAGCGAGCTACTGGTGTATAAGAGAATGATAGTTTAGATTGGGCCATGCTTAGAAGCTGCTTGAAGGCGTGTCATCCTTTTAGCTCTTTAGAGGGAAATAGGGCATTTTGTGGTAAGCCAGGAAATGAAGAAGGAAAAATAGTAGCATGAGGAATGTAAATAAGAGAAAACAGATCTAGAGAATGTGGGAGCATTAATAAGTGACGAGGAGGCATGTGGCTTCCATTTAAAGAAGGCAAGTTCCTATCTTTTAAAACAAACTGTACCAGCTTTTCATGTACACAGGCAGACCACACAATGTTTGTCATAAAATCCAACTAGGATGTATTTTTGGTTTCCCCAAGTCCCTCCCGTCCCCATCCTCTCCGAGAAACAAAGCAAGGCAGTTTGGGTTGGGGTGGGCTAAATGACTACAGAAGGATTCTCCCTGACGCAGAACTGCAACCAAGATGCCTAATTCTAGGCCAGGCTTGCTGCCAAGCCCCCACAGAAAAGTGAGTACACACCCAACTGTCCGCCACAAGTTACCTCTGAGCAGAGTGGATTAGTGACTTGTACATGCTACACTTTCACTACACTTACTGCCTCATCTGAAACTAGAGAGAGGCAGTTTTAAGGGAGTTCATATATAGCAGCAACCAACAGCTCATTCATTCACTCATTCATTCACTCATTCACTTACTCATTCACTCATTCATTCACTCATTCATTCACTCATTCACTTACTCATTCACTCATTCACTCATTCATTCACTCATTCATTCACTCATTCACTTACTCATTCACTCATTCATTCACTCATTCATTCACTCATTCACTTACTCATTCACTCATTCATTCACTCAGTCACTCCATTTAGTCTTTTCCTTGTTCTAGATTATCCCATCAGGATACTTTTTTAAATTTTATTTTATTTTAATTTATTGCATTATATTTCTAGCTTCAACCAGATACACTTCGTTTTTATTTTGAGGGCACACAGACTACACTGCCACAGGTTGTCTGCTCTGTGTAGAAACCTTGCTGAAATCTACCTAAAAGAATGTGAATGAATATAGAGCACTCTAGCTCCAAGCCCGGCCCCCGAGAGCTCCTCTCATACAAACATATCACTTCTCTTTCCTCTTTTAGCTGGTTGGAATGAGATGAAGCCCAGGGAAGTTTTGCAATTTTCATTTTTTTATAGTGTTTTTCATTTGAGTATTCAGGTTAAGTTGGTCTCAAAAAATGAGTTGGGAAGTGTCCTGGCCTCCTCTAGTCTTTCGAAGTGTCTGTGGAGTTATTTTCTCCATAAATATTTACTAGAATTTGATCACTGAAAGCAGCTGATCTTGGAGTTTATTTATCAGCAGGTTTTGAATAGTAACTTCAAATTACTTAATAGCTGTAGGCCTATTCAAGACTTTTGTTTTAAACCATTTTGTGTCTTTATTAGTAGGGTGTTTGTGGTTTCTTTTTCTGAATGATTTGTCCTTTCATACAAGGTTTATTTGTTTGTTTTCACAGTGCTTATCCACACTATCCTTTGAAGTTTATAGGATCTGTGGGAATAATATTTCCTTTGACCCCTAACATTGGTTATTTGTACTCTTTTAAGAAATTATTATAATTTTTGTGCATTTGTGTGCCTCTATGTTAATAAATTTGTGGTTGTCTACAGAGCCCAGAAGAGGGTGTCCAATCCCCAGGAACTAGAATTGTAGGGGATTGAGAGTCAACCCCTGTGGGGGTTGGCGACTGAATCTAGTTTTTCTGTAAGAACAGCAAATGCACATAACGGCTGAAGCATCTCTCTTGCTCTCCATTTGTGTTCTTAATATAACTCTGGAGACCAAGTGTTGACGATGTTGAAGGCATGGGATGGAATGAACCTAGATCTTGGAGTGTCTTCTAATACAGAGCTGCCAGTTGATCAAATAGATACATGCACGGGGATTTAAACATTTATCTCACTGAATCAATAACAAGATTTGGAGTGTAAGCATTGAGCACAGTCTTCCTCATTGCAGGTTGTCATTATTAGCTTATTGGGCATGCTCCTTGCTACTAGGTGCTCTTGGCATTTTGGAAGACAAGGCCATGATAGTATTGATCTTAGGTCTTCAAGAAATGTTGCCTAAATATAAATACATGTCTGCCATGGTTTCTATGTGTCTGAAGGCTGGGTTTCTTTTCTGGAATAGGTGAGTCAACTTTAACCAGGTGACTCAACACCAGTAGAGCCTTCACGAACACTCAGCACCATGGTGTGTGTGTGTGTGTGTGTGTGTGTGTGTGTGTGTGTGTGTGTTTTAAGTGCCATATTAAATTGCTTTATCTTTTCCCCTCCTTTTATTTCTGCATCTTTGAACTCCTTCTTTTATCTACGTTCATTTTCCTGCCTTTATTTAGAAGCATGCAGCTTATTGCATGTGACTTTTCACTAAGGTAAAAGCTCTTTGATGCCTCTTAAAGGAATTTCAGAATAACACAAATGTGGGCTAGGCTTAGCTTTTCCTTTTTGCCCAAGAAATAAAAACAAGTAAAAAGTCAACCAACCAAACAACAATTCCATGTAAATTAAAAACAAAAACTGATCCTAGAGAGGAATGTAGAAATGACTTTTAAAAGATTCTTCTAATAATAGTCCCACCAACCTCTCCATCCTACTTCATTAGACCTGCTCAACAGGAAACATACATGTTAGATCCCTTCCTGCATCCATTGCCCTGCCCAACGGTACTCTGGTTGAGCAGTCCCCCGAAAGCTCCATTGTTCCACTACCTCTCGACTGCCTTCCCTTCCTCTCTAGTCCCCTACCAGCCCTGTCCCCGGGGGATACCCAGCTATTGGGAGTCTTGAACCGTCCTGTGAGTGCCACTGTCCAGGCCAAGGCTACACACCAGAGCTGCTGCACCAGGAACATCTAGGTTAGGCATCCCCTCCCAATGCCTGCTACATCAGGAACATCTGGAGATAACCATATAGCTAAAGGCCAGCATAACACAATCAACAAAATCCAGGGCAATATTACACCTTCAGAACACAGCTATCCTACTACAACAAGTTCTGGATATCCTAACACAATAGAAGCATAAGAATAACCTTAAATTCAATCTTATAAAGAACAGAGGCCTTGAAAGAAGAAACAAATAGATCCCTTAAAGAAATACAGGAAAATACAACCTAACACAGGCCTTTAAAGAGGAAACAAATACTTCCCTTAAAAATACAGGAAAATAACATTAAACAGGTGAAAGAAATAAGTAAAATAGAAGCAATAAAGAAAACACAAACTGAGGGAATCCTAGAGAAAGAAAAACCTAGGAAAGGGAACAGGAATAATGGACATAAGCATCACCAAAAGAATACAAGAGATGGAAGATACCATAGAAGAAATTGATACATCAGTCAAAGAAAATGTTTAATGAGCAATGATTGTTAATTCCAATTGTTTTGATGTTGTTGTTGGGGGGGGTATATGTGTGTGTGTTTCCCTTGTTTTGTTTTTGCTAGTATGGAATTACTTATTTCTGTGTTTTCTTGGGTAGAGATTACAGTCATATTATACTACACATTCAAATGTTTTAGTTGAAGAATCTTGTCCAGAGTAACACATATCAAGTCTATTCTGCTATGTTAGAGAGATACCTTTATGGTTAATCTTGTCTCAAGTGGTATTTATATAAACTGGTTCTAGTCCATATTATACAGCAATACACATATCAACAGTTTATTTTTTTGTTTTTTTGAGATAAGGTTTCTCTGTGTAGTCCTGGCTGTCCCGGAACTCACTCTGTAGATCAGGCTAGCCTCGAACTCAGAAATCTGCCTGCCTCTGCCTCCTGAGTGCTGGGATTAAAGGCGTGCACCACCACCGCCCGGCACTGATACAATCTTAACTGCAGCAATAGCATGGTATTTATGAATGCCCATTTAAGTGCCTGATAATCTTCATCCACATACTAGATTAGTCTTTAGTTCATAGACCTGAAGTGCCTAGAGTTTAGACCCCTCAGGTTTTAAACTTAACTTATAAATGTGCCTGGCAACTAGGAATTCCTACTATCTTGTTTAATAAAGTACCATGTGTTCATCACAAAAGTAAATGTATGCACAAACCGTCTCTTTTCAACTGTCAAGTTTTTTAAGTGAATAATATTGTCCCTGTTTAGCAGATGTGAGCTCCAAGGTTCAGAGAAGTTAAATACCTTGCAAGATATCACAGTGGTAGAGCTAAGATTGCCTGCCTACACTTGACTATCATCTTAGTTAGGATTTCTATTGTGAAGAGGCCCCATGACCATGGGCAACTCTTACAAAGGAAAATATTTAATTGGGGATGGCTTACAGTTAAGAAATTCAGTCCATTGTCATTGTGACAAGAAGCATGTTGGCAGGCAGGCAGATGTGGTGCTGGCAAGGGAGCCAACAGTTCTACATCTGGATATCTGAATCCACAGGCAGAGGGAAGAGAGAGTGAGCCACTGGGCCTGGCTTGAGCATCTGAGACCTCAAAGCACACCTCCAGTGACACACTTCCTCCAACCAAGCCATACCTACTCCAACAAGGCCACATCTTTTAATAGTGTCACTCTCTGGTGATTAAGCATTCATGAGTCTTAAGTATACACGAGTCTATGGGGGCCCATTCCTATTCAAAGCACCACAACTATGTTTTGTGCCACATTACTGCAGCATCAAGGGCGTGATGACCTTCTTTTGAATATATAATTTTAAGTTCAGTCTTTTGCCTTAGTAGAATTAACAAAACAGTAGATTCAAAATCAAAATTGCCTTTCAGGGGGATGAAAACAGAATCTTAAGTTCAAGGCCTGCCTGGGCTAACCTGGGTTACTTAGTGATGCCCTATCTCAATATTACTAATAAAAATAGGTTGTGGATTCAGTGCTAGAACATTTATCCAGCATTTACAAGGAGGCCCTAGGTTCACTCTCTGGCATATAATAATGATAATAATAATAATAATAATAATAATAATAATAATAATAATAATATAAAAACAACAACAATAATAATATAGTAGGAACAGAGTGGATGTGAAAGAGGAAAATATGGGTGGTACCAAGTATTGGGTGTCACCGCTTGTCAAAAAGATTTTGATGCTGCAGTCCTGTTAGGTTCATTAAGCAGACTCGTTTGTGAACATAGGGATGCACTTGAGTAATACATCTATGTGAACTAGCAATTCTTAAATTGTGCTTATTTCTCAGAGAAGCCCGTTTTATTTAAATAATGCTATATACAAATTGTCAGTGGGCTCAACAGAGCAAAACAAATATAAGATGATTTCTGTTTAGCCCTCGCCTCTTCCCCTTCTCCTGCCAAACTGTATGGATCTTTGCTGGGAAAGATGCTTGAACTCAGCCGGTTAGTCTTTTGAATTTTTATTTACTTACTTATTAGGAAAAAATGGAAAAGAATTCTCAAGAGTGGAAAAGACTCCAAGGGAGAAAACCCCTGTCCTTTTTTGCTCTGTTATAAATTACTTTGAAAGATACGATTTCAAAATTCCTGAATTAGCTTCTAAGCCTTGTATCACTTAGAATTTATAACCATTCGTCTGGATTTCTTTTTTCCATGTAAATTTGTCTGTGTTCACCACCGAGCATCAAAACAAACATACCTTGCTTATTCCTTTTTGTGAACATGATTTTTTTAAAAAATCCAATTTAAAAAGAAAAAGCAAGAAAACTCTCAAGTCTAGTGGGATGGATTCTTTAAGAGCAGACTTTGGAAAATGTACCCTGCAACACCCTCTTCCTGGGTGAGAGGCCATGTACTCTGGACTCTGTTCAGTCAGAATGTACTCTTGAAAGTGCTGTTTCTGTTTTCTTTTACTTTATCCAGTAAAGGGGAATCAAACTGCCATTTAATAGTTTGTGCCTGGAATCAATCTGGAGAGACGTGATTTTCCTGTCTTCCGTCCTGTACCCCAGAATCATGTTGATTCCCTACCAGATATCTGGGAGCCGTAATTCACCAGAGAAGTATAAGACCAGTAACTTCAGGTGTAGAGAACACATGACTCGGTTAAAGACTGATGGACAGCCTTCTATATGGCACTTCTTTGCTAAGAATTGACCACTAGCATACATGCCTGAATCTCCATCCCTAAGGATAGACTAGTGCCAAGACCAGGCTCATGGACAGATAATTATTATCATAGTAAAATCACTTCAAAGAAAGAGTGGAATTTTGCAGCCGTGAGATCACGGTAGATCTGAGCGTAACTTTTGCAGTGTTTCATTAGATTTTCCCT
The DNA here is from genome assembly GCF_011762505.2 of Arvicanthis niloticus. Lineage (NCBI taxonomy): Eukaryota > Metazoa > Chordata > Mammalia > Rodentia > Muridae > Arvicanthis > Arvicanthis niloticus. Next base: position 29,766,179 of record NC_047676.1, read on the forward strand.
GGAATAGTCCAGGAAGTGGCATGCATGAGGCTTTCTGGCCCACAGATTTTCTGTGCTTCTGGCTGAAAAAAAAAAAAAAGAGAGAGATCCTAAGAAATATGTTTATTGTGCCCATATCTTAAGAAACTCTTACTTGATCTTGGCAGGGCCAGTTCTTGTTTTCGACAATTGAAAACATCTTTGTAAACTCTTTCCAGAAAGCATTTGCAAACACCCTGAAGTAAGGTTACATGCTTACAATTCAGCCCTAAGCCTCAATTAAGGCTGTTGTTGCTGCCTCTAATAGCCTGACACCATAATAATATTATACAGTATCCCGAGATAATGAGAAGAATTCTCAACATCTGCTCACACTCAGAGAACAAAGGAGGACCGGAGGGATGCGTCCTGTAGCACTTGCAAAACACTGCCTTTGCAAGTGGATTTTCCCAGGGGTAATTTCTCTGCCACTGGGGATACTGGTATAACATTCTGCAGAGGTTGGAGGAAGCTTGACACACATAGGCTCTTCAGGCCAGGGGTTCGGCAAGGCTGACTGTCTTCAAGTAATCACTCCTGAGCCTCTCCACTGGACGGCTGGAGCTCACATTTTCATGTTAGTTAAAATAGTAAGGTAAGGTTTGTGGGCACATTAAAAATGCTCATAGTTTATACATCTTTCGAATTTGAATTTTTAATATCTAATATCATCCCCTGTGTTAAACAATGGAGAATGTGGTTGAGTATGCCTTTTGGTACTGTTAGCAGTAGGACTTCTTGGAAAGAGGTTTATGATGGATTTCCCTTATGTCCTGTCCTACATTCCTGGGAAGATGCTCTTGAGAGACATGGATTGATTAGCACTCTCGGTGTTCATCAAATAGGACTGTCAGACATGCCAAAGGAAAACCACTCCCAATTAGAAACACAGAAGGTAGGAGACGTAATAGTAAGGAAGGAGCTTGTTGTCTGTGTTTCCTAGCGTGCTAGCAGTTCTTGACTGTTTAACAGAGCTGTAGGAAAGAGCGTGATTATAATGAACTGAAAGGAAGAAACAGAAACTGACTCCAGTGGACACCCACTGGTTGGTTTACTAGTCATATTTCTTCTGTATCCTAACAGAGATCTCAAGTTCTAGCCAATAGCAATTTGTTGGGTGTTGTACTGATTCGAACGCCCTTGTCAGCAAAACTGACCCAAAGGTCTAAATACAATACTGAAATACATAAGTGTGTGTGAGCGTGCACATGGAATGGGGTGGGGGATATGGAATAATGCAGAGAGTGAAAAGTACAAAAGGGGTGTGGGCTATGGTTGGAGTCAATATGTGTGCACCCTCAACATCTGCAAGAACAACTTCTGACTCAGTGTGCCGGTTTTAGGAGAGGAGACTTTGGGAGATGATTGGTAGTGAGGAAGGGGTCTCTTCTCCGGAAGGAGAGTAGTGTTCTTGTAACAACTCCAAGTATTAGCTATGCTTTCTACTGTGTGAGGACCTAATGAGAAGATGGCTCTCTATGAGGGAATGGGCCTTACCAGAAATCAATCTGTTGGTGCCTTGGTGTTGGAACCGTGAAGTGTTAGAAATACATTTTTGCTGTATATTTGATATATTTAACCAACCAGTGTGAGCAACTAAAGTTCAAAACCCCTGGGAAACTCTGGTATAACTCTGGAAAACCTCAGAGTTAGTTGGCCATAGAGTAAGGGTGATGCCATGTTTATCCGCTCATTCTCTTTGAATCGTGAGCTGAAGAGTGCTCCCAAGGGCAGTGAGTAGACAGGCATTTCCTATAAGCCTTGCAGAACTTACTGAGTGCTGAGGGGATGTGTATGGGTGCCAACAGCTATGGCTGCATATCTGGCTCCTTCTCACCTCTGTATCTAGGCCTGTATTGTCTTAGAGCCACTGGTACAATGAGACTCCTTAGACATATCCTCTGATTTACTGTTTGTCACATGTCTAAAATCAGTCAAGAATCAAACCCAAACCCTAGACGTCAGTCAGCTGATGGAAAAGCCGACTTCTTTTGTAGGCACGAAAAAAGAAATGACTGAAGTCCTAGAAGCTTCAATTAGCTTGGGAGCACATGACTAGAATCTCCTGGGCTTGCTCACTCCTAACTAGGACTTGAGATAGAGAGGTGAGCCTGATCATAGAACCTAAGTCTTCATCAAGCCTGTGTAAGGCTTCCCCAGTTCTTAGGGCTAGGATTTAGGTGGCCAAAAGCTGTAGAAATGCATTGTCTCACATTACAGAGGCAGGGTGGTATGCTCTCTGATGGCCTGAAGGAAAGCTATTTCTAGGTTGTCTCAGCTTGTCTGGAGCTTGATGGGATGCCTCATGGCATTCCTTGGCCTGTAGCTCTATTATTCTACACACACACACACACACACACACACACACACACACACACACACACACTTTATCTTTCTGGTGTGTCTTTATTTTGCTTCCATTTTGATATTTCTATTTCCCTTTCTATCGGATTACCAGTCAGGATGGATTAAGATCCTTCATAATTATCTCTTCTTGATTTGTATACATTTAGAAATGCCCTATTTTTAAAAAGGGCCACACATTCTAGGGGTACAAGTATCTACTTAACAGACAAAAAAATCAACCCAAAACAGAAGGCAAAACTATTTTTAAAATCTTTGTTCTTTGGGATTTTAAAGATAATGTCTCCATGTTGCTCAGGCAAGTTATCGTAGGCTCAAATAATCCTCCTGCCTCAGCCTCCTGAACCACTAGGACTACACATGAATACTATTGTGCTAGGCCAATGAGTTGAGGCTTTCACTCTGTATAATGATATCTCATTGATGCATTAACCCTGGGTTCTATGTGAAATAACTCAAACAAAGCAAGTGAGGGACGTTCTGATGACTCGCATGGCTGGTATTGTCAGGATGTGTGAACAACATGGCTGGCATTGTCAGGATGTGTGAGCAACTTCCAGGATCAGAAGATGCAGGCTTCAGTGCTCAATGAAAATATACATGAAAAATATAGCCTTTCCCTTTTACTCATTGGTTGACGAGTACCCCCAAATCCTTTCTTCTTTGTTGAGTCTTGTGCTGTTCTGGGCATCAGACTGTAACACTGAGCAATGATAGCTACTTCACTGCCCTCAGGGAGCTTATGTTCTTGTCAGGGAATAGATACACCAGAGATAAACCAGAGACACTTGTAAAATGTATACTGCACCAAGCTATGCTGCAAGGACAAAGCATCAGAGAGACTTGGAGTTTCAGACATGGTGGCCAGAGTGGGCCTCACTGGGAAGATGGCATTTGCTTAAATGACCCCCCATCATTATCCATGATGATGAGTTCTAGGAAACACAGCATCCACTGTGGCTCTAATTGAAAGCAAGCAAAGGTGGTCCATAGAAGAGGGGCTCTCTGGACTTAGAAGAGGGACTCAGAAGAAGGGCTCTCTGGCTCCCTAAAGGGAGATTCTAGGTAGCAGTTTTAGGATTTTGAGGGGAATTTGGCTTATTTTTACCTGGCTCATTTGGGGCACTTAAAGAAATCTATAAACCACTGCAGCCATCGTGGCAAAAGCTGAGTCCAGCTCATAATGTGTGATTTCTGGATGTGTCCTAAAAGCGTTGCAAAGTGAAGCAATTCTTGCCAACCATGGTGAGGATTCCTTCAGCCTTTAAGGCTTCAGTGTTATGAAAAAGTCCATTGTAATGCCCCTTTGTGATTTATTAGTTCTAACGGCAAATGTTGGCTTCTTAAAAACCCAAATATATAAGGTGTGACTTGACATCCAAAGACTGCTTCCATAAGCACTCCACAAGAGTAAGTTGTACTTTCTTTACTTCTAGCCTCCAAGGCCTTATGGATGGATAAAAGATATCACAAAATGTTTAGGTCTTGCTGGATGTACTGTTGACATAAAGGTTCTTATGCTTTACAGCTAGAGAGGGCAACTTGTATTTCTTAGCACAATTTTTCTTATAGTTTCAAATTAGATGGCAGTCATGAGTTAAGTATACAAAGTGTTTTTATACAAAGAGCAGATGGTATACATGGCAGTTATACTCTATTACAATGTTTATTGATGGATAGTGATGCATGAATCCTAAATGATTGAGAGTTCCCTGTATACATAATGGTATTGATAAGACTTACTTGGATGCTTTAATAAGACACTTCAAAGTGTCCTGTTTGTAGACAAAATTAGGCTATAGGAATTATAAATTGCTGCAAATGTTTAACTCAGATACGTTATCGTGGTGAATATTAAAATAAATAATGAGAAGGGTGGGAGAGAGAAAAAGAAGAAAATTCAGAAGTGTGAATAAAAGTTTGCTTTTGATATAGGCTAGTGTCAAGTGAGTAGCAGGGATGGGGTTTCCTTTGCCTTATGGTCTACCTTCTTGTATCTTTAACTCTCTGGATGATGCTGATTGACAACTGCTGTTTGCTTTTGCGTCTAGATTTTAGGAACAGGGAAATATTAAATGAAAAAGAAACTTTTTTTTAATGACACAACCTAGAAACTGTACATGTCAACTCAACTCACATTATTCGCCACAGTATAGCTGCAAGGGAAGCTGAAACTTGACTAGTTAAATGTCCCTCATCTCCCATAATTCAACTACTAAATAAAGAATGACTGAAATAACTGCCTGAGGATAATTAATTTTTAAAAATGTGGTTCATCACATGAGGATAAATAAAATTTAGATCCTAAGAGCTGAAAAAATTTTGGAGTTTCTTTTTAATCTACTTAATAACCACTAGGTTGAAAACACATATTTTACTTGGGGTGTTAGACTCTAGCTATAAAGGCAAACAAATAGAAATTAACAACAATGTGTGAAGATGAAGTACTGGAGAGACACAGAGCAGGAGAGCCTAACCCTGTGAGAACACAGGGCAGGAGAGCCCAACCTAGTCTAGACATAACTGGGTCAGCAATGGCTTCCTGGGGGAATCGCTGCTAGCCTGACACTTTGGTAAAAGTTCTCATTCTGGTGGAAAGTAGAAACCATTGCAAGCACAGGGAGTAGAGACGTGGTGTAACTTTAAGGAATCTTCAAAGGACAGAAATCATTTGCAAGGCTGCCACAAAAAATGTTCACCAAGGCAGGAGCAAGGGAAAAGTATGTAGAATTTCTGCAGAAAGGAAGAAGGATTGCTGAGCTGGAAGGAAATACTCTTGGCACAGGTCTTGTAGTGAAGGACAGAACCTTGATGAGCCCCAGATTCTGGGTTCTCTGCAGTGATTTGAAACATGGACCTGGTTATTGTTTGGCTGCAGGCACCAATAAATCGATCAAGCTTTTCAACAAGAATTAGAGTATTCCTATAATTCTCCATTAATCATAGTCTTCTGGAAAGGTAGGAAGTGGTAGGACTCACATCTGTTTGCTTGTTTGGCACAAAGTATTAGCTCTCCTAGTGTTTATAGTGTTTTTTTTTTTACTAAAAGTGTTGTTAAGCTTGAATCATGGTGAAATCAATTTTATTTGGGGGGACTGTTCTTGAGAGGGGATAGCAAATTATTCTTTTAAAAATAGAGGCCAATGAAATATTGCAAGATAATGATTGGGTAGAAGTAGAGGGACCAATTTGAGTATTTTTATTAGCTTGGAACAAAACTTTTTCTTCTTCTTCTTTTTTTTTTTACATTGGAATCATATATTTCTGTGGAGGGACAGAAGGAGGAAGGAAGGAAGGGAAGAAGGAAGGGAGGGAGGGAGAAAGAAAGAGAGGGAGGAGGGATGGAGGAAGAGGATGCGTTTGCGCATACACATGCAGTTTTCGTTAAATTGTTCTATTGATTTGACTTCTCCTTCAATTATTTATTTATAACAGTCATTGAGAGCCCACCACTGTATTTTCAGGCACTGTCGCTTCTGGGTGTTTGAGTGTTGATAAATGGTAGGTAAGACGAAGACAGACCCAGTTTGTGCTGAAATAGAGTGTGTTACTAGAGTTGAGGCCTATCATGCTTCTGCTTTCCTCATGTGTCACTGGTGGTTCTTTATGGTCTTCACTGTACAGTTCCTTCACTGTCCTCAGAACACTGTGGGTGGGAGCCTTCCCCCGTGTTCATCCCTCCTTTTCTATGGTCAGTTCTACCACATCTACTTCTTTCACTATGACCAAGCATCGCTTCATACTTGGGATGGGGAGATGGTTTAGTCAGTAGAATGAATGTAACGAAAACCTAAGGACCTGAGCTTAACTCTTAAAACTCACATGGAGAAGCTGCTCAGTGCTGCTCAATTGTAATCCCAGCACTGGGGAAGTGAAGACAACAGATCCTTTGGGGTTCCTGGCCAGCCAATCTAGTTTACTTGGCAAGCTGCAGGACAATGAGAGACCCTGAGAAGGACTGACACCTGAAGTTATCTTCTGGCTTCCCCATGCATAAGCACACATGCTCATCCCGACACACATGTATGCCTGAACATACGACCTGTGAGTTCTGACCCCTTTGGCAATCCTCTATCTCCAAAAGTTTTCCCATTAGGATTCATAACAGTAGCAAAATTACAGATATGAACTAGCAACAAAAATAATTTTATGTTTGGTGGGGGGACAGGGTCATCACAACATGAGGAACTAAAGGATTGCAGCATTAGGAAGGTTCCAGGCTTTTGCTCACTGGAAACCAACTTAGATAGCTCGTGGAATTCCCTATCAAATTGAGGCCATTCCATGGCTAACTGCACACCAGAGACATTCCAGTGAAAGGATAGAACAAAGGAAGACAATTCTTCCCACAAATTCTCCCAGGACTTGCCAGGTGTAGTGGCAATGGAGTGGTTCTTAACATTTACTGTGTACAACTGTGGGTTGAGCACCGTGTTCTCCACTGAAATGAGCTACTATTCCAAACTTTCTTTGTTCATAACTAAAGGATCCCTATTTAAATTCAAATCAAATGACTCCCAACTCCCTCCATCCCTGGAGCAAGCATAAGCGAGGTTTACTTTAACTTCACCTCTGTAGTTGACACAGAGGTGTCTTTATGCTGTGCCTAGTTTCTTTAGGGGAGACCCCTTCAGCTGTGGCACATATATCTCAGGATGGCCCACTGAAGAATTTGACAAGTAGGTTATACATCTTGTACCATGAACTTTTATCCGTGAATAAAATCACTAACTTCCAAGAGCCTCCCCAAAGAGAATTTGGAAAGGCTCACAAAGATATTAAAATATAGTAATTTTACAGAGCATCGAGAAATTGAGTACATCTTCATTAGGATAGGGCAGCAGAAAAGTTTGTGAATGAGAGCAGCTGCTCTGGGGTCTGGGGGTCTATCTGCATTCTTGCTGTTAGAGTAGCTTCGACCTTTTCAGTAATGCTGGTTATGCTCTGGAGGGTAGTTTCAATGATTTTCTTTGTTGTATCTTGCAGATCAATCTCCGACATGGCTGTTCCATTTAACCTGTATTCCCTAGGTTATTTCTTAAAGCGATTTATTGAACATTATCCTAAATTGAACTGCATTTACTATCCTTTGACCCAATTACTTAAATGGTTCCACATTCATTTGATTTTGGTCATTTGCCCTCTTGCTGGTGTTTGCTTTTCCTCTCCTTTTCCTGTCAGTCACATAGGAGTCTATTCAGTTCCCAAATCCAAAATCTCTTCCTTCCCAAACCACTCAGCTTGGGCAGAACAACAGCCCATCCCCGGCTCTCCATCTGAACCCCAGTTACTTCAACAATTCAACTCTACAAAAAATTCACGTAGAGCCTGCTTTGTCACAGAGCTGAGTGAGGACCTATTTGTCCTGTTTCTCCTTCAGAGTGAATTTGCTTGGCAAAAGTCTCTGATGGGAGGCAGGGGGCTGCTCAGCTCTGGATCTTGTCAGCCCATTTTCCCAACCCCAATTTCAACTCCTCTGGGTTCCTCTCAGCGCTCTTCAGGCAGCTCAGCTAATGTACAACAGGTTCGTAGGCTGTGTTTGTGTGTTCGTGTGCTTGTAACTTCCAACTTGTGAGGGCAATGCATTTCTCCAGGTGTTCCTCTACACTATCCCTTCAAGTGGTTTCTATTCTCTGTCTAATAATATTTGTACAGTAAGCCTGGGCCTGGTTCATATCTTGAATTGTTAAAAAAAAAAAGAAAACATCAATACAATTTGTCATTTTTCCGTGCTAAGGATTTTCCCTTTAAACTTCTGAACCTAAGGAAGATTCACCATTGTCCTCCATTTCTCTTTGCCCTTGTAAACCAGCACTGTGTTTTTATTGGCCTTCAGACTTGTTTAAGTAGAGCTAGCAGTAGGAATGAAAATGATTTTTTTTTCCTTCCTGGGAAACCTGAATATTTATACTGTGAGAGTAAAGCCATCTTTAAATGGGGCCCCCTTTCTGTCTTTCCAGGACTGCTACCTTGGTGTGAAAGTGACAGTTTGTTAAGCTTTCCCATTATTTGCTAATTCCTGCCTCCATCTTGTGAGGTCAGGGCTGTGGTGGCCAAGGCTGCTGAAATCCCTTTCCTATCAGCTCCAGCTCTCCCGTCAACAGCAGACTTTCAGGTGGACTACATCTCCCCAGGGTCTCACCCTGCCTAGTCTCAGTCAGTACAAACAGGATTTGACCTGTTCCCTGGAGGTGGAGATCTTATATAAAGCCACTTAGTAGCTCCATGGCTAAAACCCCAGAAATTCCAGATTTGTGGATATTTGCCCTGATCACTCAAGCATGCTGTAGTTCAAGCTGTGGGTTATATTTTGAGTGACAGCCATTTGATTCAACCATGACATTGAATAGAGATTGAATTACCAGGGTGTCGAGTTTACTGAAGGGAAAGACAAAACAAAGTAGGGGAAAATAGTGACAGGGGAGTGGGGTGGAATCTGGTGGCACATGGAAGGAAATAAAACTAGTCTGCTATCTGAAAGAGCTGAGACAGGGGAATTATGCTCATTAGTCCATGAAGTGTTTTCTAAAGCCTTGAGCAATTCCGGTCCTCTGTGAAATGTTTCTTTATGTTGCAACCAAATTAAGTTCTGATCTGAACAAAAGGGGAAAAAAGAAAGAAATTAAAGAAATTGGGTGGGAGTAGGGACACAGGTTAGGCAATAAAATGCTTGCACATCCTTAGAGCCCATGTTAAAAACAGGCAGGCATAGAGGTATGCACTGTTACCCTAGTACTAGGAAAGTGGAGATAGGTAGGACCTAGCATCTTGCTGACTAACCAATCTGGTCTCCCTGGCAAGTTCTAGGTTATGGAAAGACTCAAAAAAAAAAAAAAAAAAAAAAAGTGGATAGAACTTGTAGAATGACCCCAAGGTCATATAATGACCTCCACCATCGCACATTACCACACATGACTACACACACACACACACACACACACACACACACACCACAGTGAGAAACAGAGCTCAGGAATGTAGTGCAATTGGTAAATTGCGTAGTGTGCATAGAGCCTTGAATTGGATCCTTATTGTGTTGTAATCTGGTTGTGGTTGTGCATACCTACAGTCCCATCACTAGTAAGGTGAGACAGGCCAATCATCAGTTCAAGGTCATACTTGATGTGGTGGTTTGAATATTCTTGGCCCATGGAAAGTGACACTATTAGAAGGTGTGACCTTGTTGGAGGAAGTGCATCACTGCAGGGAGGGCCTTGCAACTCCACCCAGTGTGGAAGCTCCTCCTGGATGCCAGTCTGTTCCTGGCTGCCTTTGATTCAAAATGTAGAACTCTCAGCTCCTCCAGTCTGTCTAGATGCTGCCATGCTTCCTGCCATGATGGTAATGGACTGAACCTCTGAACCTATAAGCCAGCCCCAATGAAATGTTGTCCTTTATAAAAGTTGCCTTGGTTATGGTGTTTCTTCACAGCAGTCAAATCCTAACTAAGGCACTTGGCTACATAGAGTTGAAGGAAGCCTGGGTATATGAGATTCTGTTTCAAAACAAAAAAATTAAAAACAACCAAAAACAAAAGAAGACAACAAAAAAACCCAACAGCAAATACAAAGCATTTCTTTATATTTGAACATATTAATTTTGATCTTAGAAATATTTCTCCTCTCTCTCTTGGATTTTCTCTATAGCAAATGGGGGAGAAAGGTTTGATCTCTCTCTCTCTCTCTTTTTAAAATCTGCTTCTTCTCTTGTGGTGTCTGGATTCTACCAGCCTCTCACCAGTAGAACAATATGGCTATTTGGTAAACAACTGACCTAAATGTTACTCTTGTTTGCAGGTGTGCTGTATTCCCAAAGGAGGTTAAGTAAGATCCCAATACAATTTGGTATAATGTACTCAGAAAAGGTATTTTCTTTCATGGGGGGATGCTAAATTGCTATATATTCTCTCTCTCTCTCTCTCTCTCTCTCTCTCTCTCTCTCTCTGTGTGTGTGTGTGTGTGTATTATGTGGTGGATCTCTCTATTTGAGATTCAAAACTTTGTGAAATAATACCTTTCCTCCTGAACAATAGTAGCTTTCTCTCAAGAATTAAAAAAAAATATCTAACATAAACTCAAAGTCTGGAGACTAGTTTGAGTAATTCCACTATCAACTGTAAGCTTCAGAAATAGGTCCATGTAAAGTTTCTGAGGTTTGGTTGTTTTTTTTTTTTTTCTGTTTGTTTTGTTTTTGTATGAAAGACACATTTTGGAACTTCCCAGTGTTCACCTTGGTGTGATGTATTTGATTGTTTCTACATGCCCTGTCACCTGTATACATTCCTCTGTCCATTTTTTTCCCCACCAGAATGAGACTGGCTGCTTCTGGCATTTGGCATTTGTTATAGCTGCTTGTATTTTTTCCAGATGACTTTGGTGCATGTATCAGCACAATGTACGTAGACCGCTGCGTTATTCAAAAGGCAGAATTTAGTCTAACCCTTTTATATAGAAGAAAATAAAGCCATATGGAAAGATTTCATTTTTCAAATGTACTTTTAGCAGACAGAACATTTAAATTCTGCTTTTTGTAGAAAGCAGGCTGAGTTTGTCTGAAGTCATTCTTGCTGTGGACTCTTGAGTTTGCCCCCAGAGCCGTATACTGTCTCTTGGCTTTCTGTCATATTCAACATGCCCTCTGCCCTTGTTTAGACAGATGCAAAGAGTAAAGGGGACTTAGGCAGATATTCTGGACAGCCAGACAAAGTCAGACATTCTTTGAAACTGATGCAATCTAAGTTTCAGAAAAGACCACAAAGCTCCAAAGACCTTTATCTGTTCTCCAGCGATGCATTGGGGGGTGGGTGGGGGGGACACTCAAGCCAAGCAATGGTATCCGTGGCCCGTGGTGCATGGATACTTGTAATCCTGCTAAAATAGAAAATGCTTTTCTGAGCTGGCGAGACTGCCTTCCTTTGGAGATCCTACCACTTTGTAGAATGTGAAGCAAACTTTCATGGAATCACGGAGTAAAGACAGCAGCCAAGAAATGTGCTGGAAGACGTCTGCCTTATATATAACAATCTGCTGTTCAGAAAACAAAACTCAGATGCAGGAAAGCTTAGAAACTATGCTTTGCTTGAGAAAGATAACAATGATGAATAGAAATAGATCTGGTTATCTTTAAAACCAAGCTTCTTACCTGTTTATGAATGGGCAAACCCTGACTGTAGTCAGGCAGCCTTGGGTTGTGAAGGCCTGAGACTTGGAGAACACATTGTCATAAGTGTCCCAGAGAGCATGGGGAAAAGCAGTTGAAAGACCCAGCCAGTGAAAGGAGTTTTAGATACATTCTCTTCACCAGTTCCTGGTTATTACAATATGAAGAAACTGTTGCTTGCACACTATGGGGTGGGGGGAAAGGGCAAGCATTTTCAAATTGTGCATTTCTTAACAAAGTGATTGGCAGCGAAGTATGGATTAATATGGAAGATTCAATAAAGATCTGAATTGAAAGCAGCTGTAAAGTTATTAAAAATCAAGTCAGAACACATAATGTATCCTTTTTAGCAGTTTTATTGTTTTCTGGATTCTTTATATTTTGATGGTATCTAAATAGTGCATAAATGGGACTTTCGAGTTTTCTATCTTATTGTTATAAGTAAACTATAAATGCTTAAATATAGTAGGTATCCCCTGAGTGTTTTTCATGGCTGGTGTACTGTATTTCAAATGGCAGGTTGTAAGGCAGTCATGACTGGAAACCTAATTTTGTCATTTTGTGATTTTTCCTTTATAGAAATTTAAATTTTTCATTTATTGCTATTGCATGTATGTGCACAAGTGCACATGCAAGAGATGGGGGTGGTGAGTGAATGAATAAGTGAATGAATGAATGAATGAATGTGGAAGTCAGAGGATATCTTTTGCACGTCAGTGTCTTCCTTCACCTATGAGTTCTGGGGACTGATTTCAGGTTGTCAAGCTTGTATGACAAGTGCCTTTACCCCGTGATAGCCATTTTGCAAGCCCCATATTGAGACAGGTCTCACTATGTATGGTATGCTCTATGTAGTCCAGGCTAGCCTTGAACTTGTAGTCATCCTCCTGCCTTAGCTTCCTTATGGATGAGATTACAGGCTTGAAGTGCAGCTGCACATCTCATAGGCTGGGGTCCCAGACTCACTCAAAAGGCTCGAGAAGGGGGCTGAGTATAGACACTCTCGTCTCTTTTTGTCTCTCTGTTTCCTAATCAGGCCAGATGTAAGCAAGTTCCTGCTGCTACAGCTGCAAGTCACCACGCTTTCCCTGCCATGATGGACTTCCCCCTGGAAACCATGAACTAAAATAGATCTTTCTGTAAGGTGCTTCCTGTCGGGGATTTGGCCACAAAAGCTAGAAAAGCATCTTTCCTCTAGTCTCTTACCTCTTTCTTCCCTCCTTTCCCCTTCTGTCATTCTTTAAGTTGAAGGTTGTGTTTAAAAGCACTATTAGAGATGAGTAGATGCTTGTTGGGCAAGCTCAAAGACTCTAGTTTGAGTCCCCAGAAGCCAAATAAAGCCATGTATGGCAGCACATAACACTAAACCCAGTCTTTCTACAATAAGATAAAAGAATTCCTGGATGGTCATGGTCCAGCTCACCTGGAAAATGTAGTGGTAAACAATGAAAAGCCCCTGTCTCAGGTAAGGTCGAAGGTCAGGGCTGACACCCAAAGTTGTTCTCTAAGCTCTGCTTGTGCCTGCATTCACACACACATGAACTTCCACATCCACACTGCTTCACACTACATTGATACATGCACACACACACACTCACACATTTATATACATACACATACTCACACATGAATACACACACTCACATATACACTCATGCACATACATATACACTCACGCACATACATACACACTCACGCACATACATACCTACACATTCACACACACACTCATACATACCTAAACACACACTCATATATACACACACACTCACATACACACTCACATGCGTACATAAACTCATACACACTCAATACATACACATATACTCATACATAAACACACAAACTCTCACACACAGACATATATATATATATATGTATATATGTATATGTAATGTATATACACACCTGCATGCACACTCACACACATACATACACACATACTCATTCACACATAAACATACACACAGACTCACACACACATACTCACACTTGTACAGACATACAAACACATACATTTTTAAAAAGCAATGTTAATTGAATACTGTGGTTTCATCGTTCGGTTCGTAGGTCTACCGAAAGTGTAGTCAGATCATGCTGTTTCCTTAATAACCTCCATTGTTCCCACTGCTGCTCTGGAAACACTGTCATGTGACTCACAGACCCAGTGCCTGCCCTGTCTTCTCTGTTCTAGTGACTGACGTCGTCAAAGCTTTCAGTTACAATGAGTGCCCTTCATTTCTCTGGATATGCCCGTCTCTCCAACTTCGGAGTTATTACCTTGTGTCTTCTCGCTCCCTACTTTGTACTTGGACAATTCCCACTTGTTTTCTAGGTTGTTATCTTTTTTTTTTTTTTTTTCCAGGAGATTTACCAGAAGTGAAGCATTGTCCTTTGCTCCTGCTGACCCTACTCTTCTTAATATGCTATAGTGGTTTATTGATTTTTTTTTCCCCTCGTTGGATATAGGCTCTGTAAGAGCGAGAACAGCACCCTTCTCTCTCATCTTTGAATATTTGAAGTGACGTTCATCAAGTCAATCATGAGCACCGGTTCTCTCTGGAGGGTGAAACTGCAGGTGATTGTTTATTTTCACCTTTCTATTTACTAATATATAATAAGCACATATTTCCCATGTTGTAAAAAAAATCACGAAAAATATGATAGGCTAAAATAACAAAAGGTAAAATGAAAATTAGGTAGTCTAGGGGAAGGATAAAGGGAGGCGACACACTAGCCACTTGTGTTGGTTGTTAAAGGGGTGATGGAATTCAGACCTCTTCTTACCCCATCCCTCATTCTGAATTTGTTAGTGAAGTTCAGGGGATGATGGTTGTGACAACAGCAGGCAGACAGAGCTAGCAAGGTGGTTTTTTTTTTTGTTTGTTTTGTTTTTTTTTGACAGGGTTTCTCTGTGTAGCCCTGGCTGTCCTGGAACTCACTCTGTAGACCAGGCTGGCCTCGAACTCAGAAATCCGCCTGCCTCTGCCTTCCAAGTGCTGGGATTAAAGGCGCGCACCATCACTGCCCGGCAAGGTGGAGGTTTTAACACAGTCTTAGACAGAAGCAGCAATGGACGTTCCAAGGGAAACTGGAAGAAAGCGACAGAGTTCCAAAGAGAAGAAAAACAGGAGCTGCTGGATTAGACCTATGAGCAAAGGAGGGAGAATATGAAGCAGAGAGAATATTAGAATTAAAAAAAATGAGGATAAAAGATAATGAAGAAGGAAGAAGCAGGGCTTAGGAAGGAAAAGAAGTAAGTCAGAAGAAATCTGGGGCCAATGGGAGCGGGAGGCCCTTGGTTCTGTGGAGGCTTGATGCTCATCGAAGGGAGATGCTAGAGCGATGAGGCAGGAGTGGGTGAGTGGGTGGAGGAGCACCCTCATAGAGGCAAAGGGGAAGGGAAAGACGGGGGATAGGATAGGAGGTTTGTGGAGGGGTAACCAGGAAAGGGGGGGGATATCATTTGAAATGTAAAACAATAAAATGATTAATAAAAAAAAAATAAAGAAATCTGGGGCCACAAGTCAGGAAAGAACAAGAGTAAGGATAAACACAGGTCCCCTTCCTGTGAGAGATCTGGTCCCTTGCTGCTCATGGATTTGCCTCGTTTGGGCTTCCAGGTGTGGCTACCAGAGCCCCACTGTCCTGTAGGGCTCTCTGAAAATCCCTCTTTGGATCCCTCTTCTTTTCCTTGGGAGGTTTCGTCTCCCTAGCTAAAGTGCACTGGGCCTCTGAACGGAGCCATCTATTTACATTTTGCAATGTGAACATTCAATGTGAACTTTCCCTACCCTGCTGTAGCCGTGCGCCTGGGACAAAAGACATGACTGGCTGTCAGAACACCGAAGTATGCAGCCGGTCTGCAGGTCAGGTCACAAAGCAAGGCTGTTTAAAAAGTACAGGGCTCCTTTCGGGAGACAGCTGTGAGTCCCTACAGCATGTGTCAGCTGCTCTAAAGACAGAATTCAGGACAGAGAGGAACATGCAGAGCACTGGATGAATGGAAAGGTGCCATAAAGTGTTTTAAACTGGTGTGAAGTCAGGTTTGAAGCATTGAGGTCGGAGGTAAGCTCTCTTCCCTCTAGATCCTATGCCATTTTCTGGCAGTTTTCAGAAAACCAGTGATAGGGACACCAGGCCTGCATGGAGTCTCCTTGGCCTCTTCTGTTAGCTGAAGACTGTAGATCAGAGCTTGAGGGTTAGTTTAGTTCTAAAGTACCAATTCCAAATGATTGACAGCTGCTCTCTGGGGGCACTGTGCAAGGAACAATCCTAGGCTAGAGTCCAGCTGTGATCATGTTTCAGTGGGTTTAGGAGAGGATAGTGGTCGTACTCTAATCCTGCTATAGATTCCACTTTAACAGTCAGCAAATGATCTTCAAAATGCATAATCTTGGCCACTGCCTAGTGAGTGTACCTAATAAAATTGATCTTGAAGTCGAAAACGCAGGTGGTTAAGTTGCTTCCATTATTCCTGGGGAAGAATTCAACCTTCACGAGATGATGAAATTCAATATATAGAACAGAACAGAACAATGTGAAATTTGCTTGATTTTCTGGGCCTGGATTTATGAGGCTATAGAGATTATTGTTGAGGTTGGCTGTTAAATTTGTGAATGATCATAGAAAGTGGGGCTTGACAGAGCCAGGTTAGACCCCTGGCTCCAGGGACTCATCCGTGGCTGTCTTTGACATGGACTTGAGGAGAGTTTTGACTTTCTGGTATTGTTTTTCTATTGGAATGATTCACATCTAATCTTCTGTCCTCCATTTTTGAGTTTGCCATACTTTAGGACTCTCATTGGAGAAACTATTGTGTTTACAGACAGTGTGTTTCTATGACAGCATTGAAGGGCATTCATGGCTCTGTCTTTGGCAAACTGCTATTGTATTGTCGAAATGGGGTGGGCATGGCAGTGAGACAGCCCTAGCTTCAAGCCTGTGCTCTGCTACATGTTTGCTGGGAAACCTTCAAGTTAAGCACAAAGCTTCACCTAGATCATATCTATTCTGTATGGCGGTCCTTTCACTATGTCAAGGTTATTGTGTAAATCATCCTTCACACATATGCCTTGTTTTTTTTTAACTTGCATATTTTAATGTCATGGAATATTGATGTGAAGTCCATAAAACACCTAAACACACTTAAGTTAGTCAAGAGATAGATTTTATTTTAACTTCACAGTTCCCAGCAAGTCTGTTGACAGAAGTGTTTACTTTTCAAATTAAGGAGGTCATTTGACATGAAGAAACACATAGAGGACAGGTGGGGCTGTATCTTGCTTTGATCTTGAATCTAATGTCCGATTGAAAGAGTTAGGGATGAGAGAACCACATTTTTAAAGTGTCCTCACTCCAGCCCTCCTAAGTCAGCTTTGTGAATCTACCTTTTGCACTCACACAAGTGGTGGAGCCTTGGCTCAGCCCTCTCACTTGAGGCTGAGAAAACTTGATTGGCTTTGGCCCTTTACAAGTTCCTACAGTGATCTGCAAACTTGAATAGCTCTTTAGTGTTCTGACGGGAGAAAGGTGTATCTACTGAGCTAGTCCAGACTGAAGCCTGAGCCAGGGTAAGATTGCAATGTAGCTTTGGTTTGGAAAATGTGCTTTCCCTACTAATAGCCAGAGAGTCAAGTAAACTAGATGGGTTTACTTCGTTGTGTTTGTCTGCCTCCATCAATCAAATCCACCAGCTTGGACCTAATCCATTCTGTTTTTTAAAGGAAGGTGAGAGCTAGCTACAGTTAGTTTCCTACAATCTACACGACAACAGCAACAGCACAACGCCTGATCTATAACTATAAAAAGGAAAAGGAAAAAACAGAACTCGTGAATATAAACAACAATTGTAAGAATAAATGTTTGATTTCAACGGAGTTTAGGTGTCAGTACCTAAAGTCCTTTTCTTGGGTTGGGACACATTTTGGAAATGTAGTTTTGAGACTCTTGAATTCCTCAATCCCAAACAGCTCTTGCTTATGGTGTTATATAGATAATAGAAGCTTGCTTCCAGATCCCGATCCATTGGGGGAACACTACCTTAATAAGTGCAATTATTTCTTTGAGATGAAATAAACGTCATCTTGAAACTGTGCAGTTGCAGCTTGCCTTGAGAAGAGCTCACTCCCTGGTTCTCACACAGTGATGTTTATAGTTATTTCTGTTTCTCAAAGACATTGATTACTGGCAGATAGATCATCCCTGACCAGCCATCCAGAGTGCACAGGGTCTGTGTAAATATTCTTTCAGCCAAATCCAGTCTTCAGAGTCTAGCTTTTATCAACATAGCCCATTGTATTAAAAGATTGTCATTATGCACGGTGGGCTTTTTCAACTGTGTTTGTGTTAGATCGGTTTTAGGATCAAAGCTTGAGCTCTGGCTGTTCTAAGAAGCTGGGTTAGGTCCGTCCATCTCCATAAACCAATTAAACAGACAAGGGACAGTGAAAGCAGAGAAAGGAGATCCATTCAGTGGCCACACTGGGAAGAGGAACAGAGAGATCCAGTGACTTCTTAAGTCTATCTTTGGAGTCCTCACATGAAGTTTAGGTTTAAACAGACAGCAAGAAGGATTCATAACTAATTGGATCAAGGTGGGGTTCACTCCTCACCATCGTAGCTCCAGACTGTCCTACAAGGTGATCCGACAAGTTGTCAGGACTGTGTGAAATCTCCTGGAGACAAGTTCCTCTTCTCACTGATGCCAGGGCTCCAGACTTTCTCTTCTTTTAGTATGAGATTCTCAGGAAAATTCCCATACCTGAGGACTAATGGTTTGATAGTCTAGTGACCAGAGGAGAGACATATTATCTCTTTAAGATGTATTCATTTCTGCCAAAGAAGGTTCCATTTGTGACACTCAGTGTAGCAGAAATCACATTTTTTTTCTTTTTAAAAATATTTTAAAATGTGTTCTTTTTATACATTATATAATGTGTCTTGCTCTTACATACTCTTAATTTCCCCCTCTCATCTTCCCAGGATCTGACCTTCTCTAACACATGTCTTTCCCCTCTTCCTGTCCTTCTTTTTTTTCCCAATAGTTTATTTACTCACTTTATATCCAGATTGCAGCCCCTTCCTCCTCTACTCTCAGTCCCACCCCTTACAAGTCCCTCTCCCATTGCTCCTTCCCCTCGTCCTCAGAGAAGGGGAAGACCCCTTGGGTACCACCTTGCCCTGGAATATCTAGTCACAGCAGGATTAAGCATTTCCTTTCTCATTGAGGCTCAACCAGGCAATCCATGGGAAGAAGATTGGATGGCAGACAACAGCCAGAGATATCCCCCTGCTCCAGTTGTTAGGAGATCCACTTAAAGACCAAGCTGCACATTTGCTACAAGTGTATAGGGGCCAAGGTCCAGCTCCTGCAAGCTTCATGGTTAGTGACTCAGTGTCTGTGAGCACCCATGGGCCCAGGTTAGGTGACTGTAGGTCTTCTTGTGGTGTCCTTGTCTCCTCTAGCTTGCTCAACTCTGTCCCTCACTATTCCGCAAGACTCCGCTAGCTCTGCCTGATGTTTGGCTCTGGGTCTCTGCATTCTGTTTCTATCTGCCGCTGGAAAAATTCAAGAGACAGCTATTCTAGGTTCCTGTCTGAATGTTCTTAGTGCTGTGTGCCTGGTAAAGTCTGGCAGAGAGGTGGCTGGACAATGCGGCTCCAGGGGACAGCACTCAGCTCCTTTTTTTTTCTTCTTTCTTTCTTTTTATAAGTCATTGGATACAGTTAGTTCTGCCCACATGTTCCTGGGCAACCTACCAGTGACCATACTTTCAAAGATTAATGATTTTATCTTCACTGGTAGCCATCAGTTGTCAAGAATCCCTCAGCTAATGGTGGAGCCTCACAGATCCCTCTTCCAGCCATGTTGGAACTATTGATTGTCTGGTCTTAAGCAGTATTTGTGCAAGTAATTATAGTTGTGACTTTATGAGCACAGTGGCTATGCCATGTCCAGAAGGCAGCATTACATGACATTCCTTTCCCCCTTTCTTCCTCGTACATTCTTTCTCCCTACCTTCTGTGATGTTTCCTGATCCTTGCAGTTGATATTGTTGTCCCATCTAGGGCTGAGAATTCAAGTTGTTCCCAGCACTTTAACAAATAATGATCTCTTCATTAGCAGTTGCCCATTGCTATTAGTTGTTGCCATTAGGAGCGTCTCTAAGGTTGAGAGAAGTACTAATCTTTGCATATAAATATTCAGAATGCAGTTTAACGGCATATCCATTAGCAAAATCACACTATGTTCCCTGGCTAGGGCCTATGACCTTTCTAACCATAGGCACTTGACAAGGTTTATAGTACTAGAAATAAATTTCTTTCCCGATGAAAGCCTCAAATCCACTCGGGAAGCAGTTGGTTACCCTCATAATGGTCATGCCATTATTACATCTTTGGGTAATGTTGCCTTGAAAGTCAGTATTATAGTATGCAGAGCCCACTGCTGGATAAGTCCATTAATGACTCCTTTATTATACTATATAGCACGTTTGGGCACTCTGAAAGTTAGCCAAAATGGAAGAAGTTTCTCAGTGCGTTCCAGCTTGATTTCTCTGTCTTGCAATTAAAGTATATTGTAATATTCTTACTACCTGGTTATGGTGGGAAACCAAGGTCAATGACAATAGCCTGTGTTGTCTGGGGGACATCTGGAGCTCCCTTGACTAATGACTTGTAGGGAGGTATCCCATTATTGGCCTTGGGAATTTCATTTAATACTCAGTGTTTTCTGAGGGGAGTGTTATTCACCTATGCAAGGTTCTCTCATTTGAGCTCCTTTTAAAAAGTTGTATATTTTGCCAGGTGGCCCCACACTCCTTTCATCCCAGCACTTGGGAGGCAGAGGCAGGTAGGTCTCTGAGATTGAGGCCAGCTTAGTCCACAGTGTGAGTTCTAGGACAGCCAGAGCTACACAGAGAACTACACAGAGAGAATTTGTCATGAAGAACAAAACAAATAATCAGAAGGTAGATATTTTAATTAGCTTACAAAGTAGTGAGTTTCCATAAGGCCTTTTTATACTCCTTCAATTGGGTTAACCCATCTGCTGCCTCTCCTCTCCCCCATAACCCTGCTTCCTTCAGTTAAGCCTTTGACCTTCATCATTTTCCCCTACTTGCATACTAGATGTGTTCTAGTATCCTCCCACCTAAGGCCTCCTCCCCTTCTATCATGGGCCTGTTCTACCATCCTGACTTCTTCAGATTCCAAATGACACCCACAAATGTATGAACTCAAAGCTAGCATTCATGCACGAGAGGGAACCTGCTGTTTGTCTTTCTAAGCCTGGGTTACCTCACTTAGTATGATATTTTGCAGTTCCATTCGTTTTCCCTGTACATTGTATTTCATTTTTCTTTATAGTGATTACAGTTCCACTGTTTATACGTATCACACTTTCATTATTCATTCATCACTTGATGGACACTTCCTAGCTTTTGTGAGCAGAGCCACAATGAACATGATGTATAAATATATCGGTTGTAAGGATAGAAATCACTTTTTTTTTTTTTTAAAGTTGCCTTTTTGCGCCCACCATCCTGTCCCTTTTTGAATGTGTTTGACACCATAAAAGAGGCTTGGTGATATTGTGTTTTTTCTTTCTGCAAATTTAGGTGTTGCTACATTCACTTCATACCTGAAAAGGCTTAGGTTAGGAAAAGCAAAACAACAGCTGACCTGGGGTCTGGCAGATGCTTGCAAGACTTGATATTTAAAGGTTTATAGCATTTAAGACATGATATTCTGTTTAGGTTCTTTTTTCAAGCAAACTAACAAATAAACAAACCCAAAACTAATAAAATACTATTTATAGAATGTACATACTTTAGAGGTAAACCAACCTTTTATTGTCTAAAGAACAGTTGAATAGAGAAATATGTTACTTTTCTGTTTTTCCCTTTTAATGACTGTTATGAGTCACCCCCTTTTGAAAAGCTGAATGGGTCAATAGTTAGAAATAGTTAGAAAACATGCCTGAGTTTGCATCCCTTCTCCTTAGCTTACCCGTGATCTCAGCCTGGTTCCACCAGAGTTCTGCTGATAGATCTCTGTTGGACACTGCTTCCTGTCTGAAGACAACCCAGTGAATGGATGATTCTGACTTCTCTAAATAAATGAATTCCAGGATCACTGCTAACACAGGGTGAACTAAGCTGCTGTCTGCAGTGATCAGCATCTGCTATATGGAACCTTGAGTCCTGGATGCTCATGTTTCTCCTTCCATCAGAATCCTATGTTCCCTGTGCTCTTAGCAGAGCACAGAGTCTATAGGTTCTCGACCAAAGGCAAAGAGACTTACCAGTTGCTTCAGTGGAAATTTCTTCAGCTCCTGGCACTTAGATGCTAATGCCCAAAGAGTGACTACATTGTCTGAGCTCTTCAAAGAATGTCACTCAAAGAAACTTCATATTCTATTCATGTCTACTTGAGTTTTGTGCAGCAAAGTTTTTTTTTTTTTTTTTTTTTTTTTTTTTTTTTTTTTTTTTTTTTTTTTTTCACCAGGTTTGACAAACTTCATCCATGAGCCAAATGTGGACAACTGCCTGTGGCCTGTGCACTACTAATGGTTTATTATGTCTTTAAATTGAGAGGAAGGAATTAAAAAACAATATTCTGTGACATGTGAAAATTATAGGAAATTCACATTTCAGAGTCCATGAATAAAGTTTTATTGGAACACAGCCATGCTCATTTGCTTACATGTTGTCTCTGGCTGCAGTGAGAATTGTAATACTTGCAACAGAGACCATATGGCTTGCAAAGCATAAACTATTTACTATCTGACTGTTTATAGAATAAAGTGTTTGCCAATTCTTGATCTAAACTATTGCGCTACCTTCTATTTATGATTTCTTCTTGTTCTAAGATGTTCTCTCTTGCACACATTAATCATTTTACGTTTAGCTCTGGCATCTGAAGAATGGCAGTGATGGGTTTATTGATTTGGAAAACAATCTTCTACTAATGAGGTTCGGAGTGAGGTGCTGGCTGTAGCAGTCAACAAAATGAAGACGGACAGCTTTAGGTCTGATTCTCTCATTAGCTAAGACCCAGGACAAGCCATCTAACTTTGGCAGTGCTTTGGGGAATGTACTATTTCACAGGTTTCTAATCTCTGTTTTGAGGTGCTCTGACCAGTCTTTAAGTCCCTTTAGGATCAGATGGACAAGGGGTTTCTATTGTATGACTACTTGACCTTCAGTTAGAGCCTCTCCAAGATTATAGATTTGACACCCTGAACATTTACATAAAATTTGAATGAATGGAAAGGATTGGCTGCTGAGCAGCTTTTGAAAAGCCACAGAACCAGATCATCCATCCCCAAGGCCACTCACAGTCCCTTGGGAGGAAGTGGAAGGAAGAACTGTTGGGATGTGATGCTGCTCAGAGGTTTAAACCCTGGCCAAGAGATGCTGACCCTCAGGATCTAAATCTAGCTTGCTGGCATATTATGTAATAGGCCACCTGTTTCAGTTTTTCCATCTGGATAACAGAAGCAGCACATAGCTGCCTTCCCTGAAACACATGGCAGTTATGACTATGCCATTTTTTTTTTAACAAGAATTGGTGGCCTTGTTCTCTATCAGCTTTCTAACAATTTACAAATGTTGATTCCATCAAGGAAACAGAACCGTGAAGAGCATCTTATTTATGGCATGTCAACCCTGGAGACTGACAAAGTTTTGATACGCGATTCTTTAAAACTCAACTTGAACTCTATGTTGACTCTGTATGTTCCAGGGAAGACCGTTATAGTTTTGATTGGTGAAGTTTATTAGAAAGCTATTCAAAAAAGGTTAAATATCAAACCACAATTTTCCCATTCTAATGTAGACATGAGTGTGTGTGTGTGTGTGTGTGTGTGTGTGTGTGTGGTACATTATCTTTGAACTGATAACATCTTCAGTTATTTTTACAAGACAAGCTTAAGGGAAATTTCAGCCACTTTCCTTGTATTTTATGCCCATTTGCAAATGACTGTTCATCCACTCACTTGACATGATTAATGACAGAGAGCAGGCAAATTGCTTATGATATGGACTTGATTTATTTTTACTAAATGTGGCCTAATGGTGGGTACATCAGGGAGCCAGTGCTCATAGCTATGCTATGGTCAAATTTTCTAAGTATTTGTGAATGAAAAGACATAGAAGGGATTTTCAAGGAAACAGTAGAGTCGTCCATTAAGTCTTATTTAGAAAAACACATTCAGTTTACTCAGGAAGAGTCTGTTGTGATAGTAAATGCCAAGCACTGTGGCAGATCACAGTTCAGACAGGAGTCCAGAGGCAAAGAGCATACCCTTTCTACTTAACTCAGACACCCCTCCCTTCCCTGGCCCAGCGCTCTGGAGCCCAGCTGGCGGGCAGGGCTTAGCAATGGAAACATTGCATGGGATGGATAATGTACTCTTATCTTACCTAAACCACTTCCCCAACTCCCAGTTTCGACAGCATTGATTTATGTTTCCAATTGTCTTTGGAAGGGAGATTTGAAGGGGCGACATGGACTTAGAATTGCATTTCTTGAGCCGGAGGTTTGGAGCACTGTCCACAAGGTAACATTTGGGAATAGAATCGTGGAAGTCCTGATGTTTCATGGTCAGAGTTCCTGGGGAGAGCTGGAATCACATACTCGGTCTGCAGCTGGCTCTGTCTCCACACACTCACATCTGGCCAATCACTTGATCTTCTTCTCAGGTTCTTGGGTGTGTGTTGGGGATGGGGGGGGGTGGTACTCATTCTTCTGCTCATTCTCTCTCACCAAATTGTTGTGGTAATTCCCTGGAAGACAGCTCTTCAGCACTTGGCTTTCAGTGAAGAATCCATGAATACGTGGGAATAGAACCAAGAAGGACCAGCACAGTGAAGCACCCTGAAATTTATGATCACATTGTTGTAACTGGTGGGAGTACGGGGTGTGCTGCAAAGTCTAGTTCAATCTCCCAATGTTGGGAACTTTCAAAGGAACTTGGGCTTTGGAGGGTTTGATTTTGTTAGTCCTTGGCCAAGCACAGGTTTCCATTCCTAGGGAAGAAGTCTATAAAAAGGCCATTTGGACTTCAAAGAGATGATATTTTGATGCATTGAGCGAACGTATGAATCAGAAACATGTGGATTAAATTTCCCATTCCAACACGTGGCCTTGAAAATTTCAGAGGAAAATGTCTGGCAAAGTGTGTCTGGGAGCTGGCTAAAGACAGAACTTTTCTCATGTTTGGGAAGCTTTATCTTCTTCCACATGTCCCCCTGTGATGTGACTGACATGGCCCTAATGTAAACCCAAGGAGTAGTAGGGGGAAAATTACCTTGTGATAAATACATATTGACTTTAGTAAGGGGGAAGTGGACACGGACCTTCTCTAGAAGGGTGACTGCCATTTACAGAAACTCCAAACACAACCAAGTCATTTCCTGGAACAAGGGCATGGGAAAGCAAGACACCAATTACACTGGCGGCAAGTGCTGAGGGGCAGTTGGCTCTGTTTAATGACTAGTGTTCTGCATTTCAGACTTAGGCCACCGTCAATGCTGATGTGATGTTTTCTAGGCAACCCTTAAGGACTTAAAGAAATAAAGCATCCTATTGACATTGGCTATCAAGGCCCCCTGTCTTGATACCAGCTTTGTAGTGTTCATCTGAAGCTACCTAGCTATAGCATCCATACTCTGCCTTCCCGTGTTCCTCTGGGAGAGACTGTACACAAAAGGAACTAGGACTTCACATCAAAGTCAGCTATGGTGCAGATCTCCAGTGCACATCACTCATATACAAAAAATTCCTGCATTCATCCTTGAGAAAAACATGGAGCTCAAATTATTGTTGGACTGAAGGGTGGACGATATTCTTTCTTTTTGTTGTAGGATATTTTTTCTGTGCTTATAAATCTCACTCATTTCAAAATTTGGAAAAACACAGATAATTATACAAAACAAAATAAAAAGGACCACAGTCCCCCAGTCTACTCACCAACAGGGACATTTTCCCCATGACATTAACTATTTTCCAAAAAGTAACTTTTAACCACCCTTTCAAATTCTGTGGCATGTATATTAGAATCTATTGAGCCAGTCTCCCATTTTCTGTATCTAGCTT
This sequence comes from Arvicanthis niloticus, assembly GCF_011762505.2. NCBI lineage: Eukaryota > Metazoa > Chordata > Mammalia > Rodentia > Muridae > Arvicanthis > Arvicanthis niloticus. The sequence continues at coordinate 29,791,823 of NC_047676.1, forward strand.
GTCCCCTGAGTGTGTGTGTGTGTGTGATAATACAATGATAAACATTTCTGAGCATAAATCTGAAGTTCTGTCTTTGATTATTTCCTTAAGGTAAGTTCCTGATTTAGATTGTGTGAACATTTTTATACATTCCCTCACATTATGCCAAGTAGGTTTTCAGGAAGTTTGCATTAATTTATATTCCCACCTGCAGTGTAGGTCAGGGTCTCATCCATTCTTTGAAACTGTTAAAATGCTAAAGGCTTCTCCTTCTTACATGTGGGAATGTTTCTGGATCCTTTGTCTCAGGAAAAAAAAGTATGATGGTGACCATGGATTGTAATCATTGAGCAATGAAGAGGCAATCCCACCGCTGAGCACTTAAAAGTATATCACTAGATTGAGAGTTTACATTTTTCTTCTTTTCCAGCCAACCAGAACTCTCTCTTCTGATTCTGTTAAGAGGCTTCCTACCTTGGGGTTTCCTGAAAACCAGTTCTGTCTAGTTGGATGCTTAATAGAGGTGCTTATTGTAGAGTTTATCTTCCAAAAATGCGAGAATGACACTTTTGATTCACCAACCCAAAGAGGTCAAAAGGGACCTGGGATCTGGAACAATCAGATAGATCATGGCCCAAAGCCAGGATGCCATTTTCTTCATCCACCCAGGAGGGTTATCTGCTGGTTGATGACTAGCCTAGAGCTGGCTAAATTCTATTATCTGAATAGTCAGGGGGTTAGCATCAGGGGATGGCACTCCATATGTATAATTCTGTCTCTTTTTGTAAGTGGGGGGTGCCTATCAGCATCCTTTATCCCAGTTCCATCCCATATCATCTTCTCTTCCCCCATGGCTCAGGAATTCAAATTGACATTAATATTAGGTTAAGGAACACACATACTCTGGGAAAGTAAATTCTCTTTTAAGCAAGCCATCAATTAACAAGATCCAAAGTCAAGTACAGAGACTCTGTAGTTATTTTGTTGAATTATTCCCGACAAAAATAATTTACTCTCTTCATTAAGCAAATGCTTAGCATCTCTGGAAACCTAAAAAAAACAATCTTTTAAAAACAGTTGAAAAACTAAAAGCAAAACAAACAAGAAAAAAAATCAGCCCTAAGAATTTTCAATTACTTTGGGCTGCATAACATCCTGACAGGTATAATTAATGATATAATTTCCTGAGTGTCCATAGACCCCTTTCTCCCTAAAACATATAGCATACACATATAACAAAACCAAACAGGTAATTAAAGTGCTTCCCATTTTTAATGGGTGAACCCTTTAGAGACATGGCAGTCAGCATCCGGGCTCCACCTCCCACTCTTTATTAAGTGACATGTCAAAGAAAAAAGCCATATCATTTTTATGTTCCCACAGCACGGAAACTAATTTTGGGTATTTTAGGCCAGAGAGATTTATAGGCCAGCACCAGAACCTTAGCCCAGGTTCCTGAGAGAGTAGTAACATTCCGGAGTTGGATGGATTTAGTGTCCACCCTGTTTAAAATTACAGGGTCCTGTCAAACCTGTGGGTATCCCTGAGTAACCTTCTATTATGGTGCAGCTGTTCCTTTCAAGGAAGCCATGGGAAATGTCAGGGTACCGTGGTGGGTCTCCCCTCCCCTGATGGGCCACCTTAGGGAGGATTGGGTTAAGCAGGAGAGTTCAAGGGCTCTTGGGAAGCTCCTGCCAAGTGTGCTGATGGTGGCCTTGAGGTGTATTTAGTGGGATGGGGGACAGAGGTATTGGGGAAGAGGTATTTTGGAACAACACCTTTCTTTTTTTTGGGGGGGTTAGCTTTCAGTGAAAGGCTCATTTAATTTAAAAATCATATAGAGCTAAGTTTTAAGATTCACTTTAACTTTTTCTAAAAAGAAAAAAAATGCCATTCATTTGTTGGCCAATGAGAAATAAGAATGATTTATTTGGCAAGATTAGGTAGTTTTGATAGCTACAAAAGGAAGGTATAAACATTTCACACCTACTCACATGTTTCCTCCTTATTCTAAGGAAATGATTCTTAATGCCCAGCAGCAACACGGCTGGGTCTTCCAGGAACACAGCCTAGATCAGAGACACCTACATTGAAATCCTTTCAAGTTGTGTGATTTGAGTAAAATTTTAACCTCTCTGGGCAAAAATCTCTAAGCTCAAAATGAGGATCATCGCAAAATGAGGACTGTGAGATTGGTTTAAGAACAAAAGGAGATAGCATGTGTTAAGTTGTGGACAGGGTCGGATGCCTGGTCAGCCTACAGAAGTGGAGGCCTTGGGTATGATTCTTGGGAACACCACGAAGAGTGACAACTCGTCACTGGCGAGAGTGAAGCCAAAGACACAATAAATGCTACCAAGGGCTCTATGATGAAGCTAAGTAAAAGCCTGGTGGTGGCTTCATGGCTTCAGGTCCTGTGTCTTGTCCTGCTCATAATCAGACCTCAAGTATCTGGTACTCAGGCTGTGACTATTGGAGAAATAAATAAATGAATGAATAATAAATGGGAAACATTCACAGATAATCAACTGGATATGAAGACCTAACTCAGTCCCTGTTATCAATGGAGATTTTGCTAATCCATTTTAGGTATTTTAGAACACCTGTGTGTATATGTACGTTTATGTGTACGTGTATGTGTGTGTGTACATGTATGTGTGTGTTTCTCTCTCTGGGCCTGTGTTTATGTGTATTTTTTGTGTGTCTTTCTCTCTCTCTGTGTGTGTGTATGGGTGTGTCTTTGTTTCTCTCTGTGTTATGGTATCTATGTGTCTGTTTGTGTGTATTCTTGTGTGTGTGTGTGTGTGTGTGTGTGTGTGTGTGTGTATTTTAAACTCTAGAAGGCAAGAATTCTGCCTTATCCTTCTCTTGAGTCTTTCCTTCACTATGGCCGACATCTCTGATACCCACATTAGGCACACAGAAGTATCTAAATAATATGGCTTAGATTGAATAGAAATGCTAGAGACTTAGTGGAGTGGAAGGAAGACAGAGTTTCAGTTTTGAGGAAATTCTGGCTGTCCTCAAGCTGGGCTGAATTTTCTGTGCTCCCCTAACGATTTCAGAAATCTCAGAGCCTGTCATCGTGTTCTACCTTGCTTTCTTCCACAGAATATCTGCACCACTCTAAGAGAGGTTGCTATGTAGTTTAAGTCTCTTCTTGGTTTCTCTGAAAGCCCCCACTTTTAACTTTGGCTGACATGAGTTTACAAATTCATGCCAGCTTTACAGTCACTGGACTAGTGAATCATCAACCTGGGGATATATTCGTTTGTTGCTCTATGACTTTGGTTTCAAAGTTGAACAGGTATGAGGAATATGACTCCCCTCTGATCGGATTTCATGGCCACCACAAGTGGTTGCTAAGAGGTTTTGCTTAGAGCTGCAGCTGGGGCTATTTGGAAGCCTGCCAAGAGCAGGGCATGATATATTTGTGTGGTGGATATGGATGTCTGTTTTCATAGGTATAATATTCATAAATATTGCTCTGGGGGTTGAGGAAAAGGTCTGGATACTCTGCTTGCTCTCCCCACATGGTCTGTGAACTCATTTTTCTTTCTTGTCTTTTTCACTTGTAACAATCTGAAGAGGACAGGTCCTCAGAAAAGCTCCTTTCTAGGGTTAAAGTAACATGAGTAATGTGCTTGTCTCACTACATGAGGACCTTCGATCCAGCCCTGGTATCCACATAAAACACCAAGTACAATAGCCCATGCATGTATTCCTTGTGGTGGGGAGGTAGAGGCAGGACTCAATGACCAGCCTACGTAGCCTAATTGGTGAGCTGAGGACCAATGAGAAACCCTGCTCAGAGGAGATGGACAGTGTTTCTGAAGATGACACCCGAGGTTCTGGCCTTGACACACACACATGTACACAAGTGCTCCTGTATGTATGTATACATGATGCCCACAATTAAAAGGCTGCTGCTTAATGGTCATGGTTTTGAAGAGAAAAAATAATCATCCCATTCATGAAACTGAAGGAGATACTAGACATAAATGTATTCAGATTGGCTGTTACATAGTTAAGTCACTAATAACTACATATGCTTCCATTCCCTCCTCAGTCCTCTCACTGGTGAGGTAACGTCATACTTCAGTCTGGGTGTCTACATTCAGGAAAGGGCTCTTGGAAGATTTCCAGCAGATATCATTCTTACATAGGTAAGGAAGGTTCTATTGAGGAAGACAGAATTTCAAGAAATGCCTGAAGAAAGAAGGGGTTGACACTTGAACTTTGCAGTAAACCACATTGCCTGATTCTTCACCACTAAACCCATCTTGAAACCCAAGGAAGTGCATAGCCAACTGTATAGACAGAGCGCTGGCTAAATATTTTCAAGTCTTTATAGCTTTTAGAAATACAAAATAATCCACATTACTCATAGGTAAGAACTTTAATCTTTGAGGAAACTAGAAATATGTGTGAGTACATGTGTATTTGCGTGTATCCATCTGTGTATGTGTTTATGTGTGCATGTTTGTCAGCATATGTGTGTGCAAGTGTGTGGGTGTGTGCATGTTTCTGAGCATGTGTGCTTGTGAATGTAACTTGGATACTAAGAAAACGCTGTAAAGTAGACAGTGTTAGCCACAGCGCACTGAGCACTTACTGTGTTTAAGGTGCTGTGTAGGGCATGGGTTTTGCAGGATTATCTAGTCTGCTTCTCAGGTGCAATAGCAAAGAGACATACACAATGCTGAACGCTTTTATAGATGAAAAACTTAATGTTTCCAAAGGAAAAGTAACCTGTTCAAGGTCAACAAACAAGTAAGTGATAATTCCAAGATTCGAATTGAGGTTTTTCTGGCTCTGGAACTTGAGCTTCCCCACCCCCACCCCCACATTGCTCTGTCATGAGCCCTCTGACCACCATTCATTCATTCATTCATTCACTCATTCATTCATTCATTCACTCATTTATTCTCTCTTCTCTTACACACACACAGGCACACACACCAAACATAACACACGGAGATGGAGGGGGGGGGAGGTAGGGAGAGGAGAGGAGAGGAGAGAGAGAGAGAGAGAGAGAGAGAGAGAGAGAGAGAGAGAGAGAACAACTCGGAGGATTCAAGAGCATTTTCTATGCTATGGTCCTGTTCAATAGATAAGCTCATTACAACAGAAAGCCTAGATGAACCCTGATTGGCGACTGGCCTTGGAGGCCCATTTCATCAACGGACTGTATCTATAAATCCCTTAGTAACTGGCCAGTCCTAGTTGGATCTGTTTTACAAAGATGTGTGGGCACTCACGAATCATACGGTCTTCTGGAGCTTGCCAGAATCAGTCTGCAGAGACCAGTCCTGTGTGAGCTTCCTGAACCTGCAGTGTGGCAAGGCAGCGAATTGGAGCTGGATTTCTCCTTGTCTGTGAGGCTGTCTGATTCCTCATTGCCAGAGTGACTGTTGATTGGGGAGCACCTGTAAGCAGGGCTCTCTTGAGCATCTTAGAAAGAAGCATCTCACCCAGTGGCTGCCTAGCTGTGTCTGTACCCTTCTCATCTTCCTCACACTTTCCCTCATAAGTCCACAGACACAGTAGTTCTATTTCCAAAGAGCTCTTAGAACAGTTACGCTCTCGCCTCTGCTCATACAACTTTATTTACACAGTAATTCCACCATCTGCAGGGCATCCAGCTAAGGACTTCTATCGTGCCTCTGGCTCGAATCGCCTTAGAAATGAATCTGTGATTCAGTTTTAATGTTTAGCCTGGGGCAAGAAGCCAACTCTAAGATCTCCAAGGATGGCCGGTTAAGTGATTAAAGAAAACACTTTGCAAACAGAGATCGATACCCTAAGCTCAACTCTCACTGAAAGCTGGTCCACCAATATAATCAATTTTCGGAGGCATTATCCCACTGCATCAAGGAGCCGAGTTATCTTCATGTGGACTGCATACATGATGCTCAATGGGAATGTAAGTCGGGGCAATCACTGAGAGAAGAGGAATTCCATGAATAGCTCATCCATCAAAGATTGACAAGAAAATGTTGACTAGCTAAATGGACTTGGTCACCTGCTCTTCCCGGAAGGTGGTTAATTTGATTTGTCAGCTCAAGGCAGACACTAGGGACCCAGGCACATCCCAGGACTCTGAAGGATCTATATTGAATTCTAATGTCTTTCTCACTCCCTTTCAGCCTCAGGCACAGGATAATCCACTGGCCACTAGCTAGTTTTACCAGGAGGCTGCTGGGAACTGGCAAACAGCAAACTTAACAGCTGGAAAAAAATCAGTTGAACTCTGACTGAATATGGTTTACCTAGATGTTCTCCTCCTGTCTTGGAGTATCTGGTACTCAGCTCGAAGTCTTCTACACCATGAAGCCACTGAGGTGTGACACTTTCTTGTGTAGAGTTAAAAATCTGTTTTGTCTCAAATTAAAACACTATAATTTTGCGCCTAACTCTTTGTTGATCAAAGGAGAGAGAGTTAAGAAGTTCCTCTCCTCTCTCAGAACCTTCCCATTCTCTACAAAAGAATCGTTACTCCAGATACTCTTGTGCCTCTGCAGGATGTTGGGCTTGTATGCATATTGCTTAGGGACCTTGCTAGAAGACAATGAAGGGAGAAAAAAAAGGAAAGAAACAACAAGAGCCCAGAACTTGTCACCCAGACATACATCAGAAGTGAGAGTAGGATCCTTTTAAGGGGTAGACTGTTTTGTGCAAACATGATATAATTTTCTGATGAAGAAAGAGTTCAGGACAGCAATTGGAATGCCCAGACTATCCAGGAACACCTGCTTCTTATGAATTGTCCTAGTGAGACTTCTTGGGGCTGCATAGCTTTAAGCAATGGTGGCTTCAAGTCCTTTCAACATGCAGATCTTTTAAGAACTTTCTCTGGTCCCTGTAGTACTATTGACTGTCAATAGCTAGTTCCAGCTTGGAAATAAGGGCAGCATACAGTTAAAGAAAGAGTGACCATAGATGTTTTTCATGCCTTGCCTGGCAGCCCAGCAAACTTCTTGAGTAAACAACGCCTGTATTTTATAGGCTTTGGACATGTGGTATCAAAGGCATATCGCAGTACAATTGAATCGACTGGTAGTTTTAAATAAGCAGGATGTCTTATTGCATTCACTAGAATTTCCCTGTCATATGTTTTAGATTTTCAAAGCAGTGAACCAGGAGGCCCAGAGCTTCCAGTATTAGGGAACCAAATCTGAACAATGCCAAAAACCAAGATCTTAGAAAATTAAATAATCTATGTAATGTGGATAATGCTTATCGCTTTAGGAGGCAGATGTCTTGTTGTGGGATTCGTGGGGCAAGTTAACTGGATCCAGCTGCTGTCCCCCTCCTTCTGCACTTGACACAACCTTGGTCATGATTTCACATCTCTCCATCCTGCAGCACAATTATCTTGTTAAAAGGAAAGCCTGCCTTGCTGTTATCTTGTCTCTGCTTTCAAAATTCCCATTCTCAGTGTAAAGAGAACAATCCCCAGGTGCCTTCTAGATTAGCAAGAGGGTTGACTTTATTTAGAGTTGGCATTTGTTCAATGAGAAGGTAAATCCTAAGGTCTGGAAACCAGGTCAATGGAAATGTGGAAGGTTGAAGATTTTTCCCACAGTAAATTAAATAATTAACCATAACAGCTCCCAAAGGCACTGTAGGACAAGCTTCATAGAAAGGACTTGCCAAGTCTTTGTACATGAAGTGCATCCTGGCAGAACTGTCAAGTGTCTTTTTCCTCCTCCTTCTTGTTCCACAACCAGCTGTTTCATTCCATTTCTAGTTCCAAGGGCACATCTGCATTGTAGACATTGGGAACCTACACTATCTCTGCCTCACTTACTTTAATGCCTTTCTCTTTGTCACAATTATAACCTCTAGGGCCTTTTGGCTGGCGTGAGGAGGGGTGTGCATCTGACTTTACTAAACACTATGAAACCAGGCATGGTGTGGAACACACAAAGAGCTCAGTGACTATAGAATACAGAGGAGGAGACTGGGACAAAAAGATGCAAGAGTTCTGGTCTGCGTGCCTCAGTTTTCTCATCTGTGAGCTAAGAGTAATGGGTTAGATTCCATGTTTTAAAGCTTCTATTTCAATAGGGAGATTACTTTTTCCAGTAAAGTTTTATTCTATGTAAATAAACAAGAACTGTTGACAAATTTTATTTTACAAGTTTGCATTCATCCTGGTTACTTATTGGTCAATTGGCATAGGCCACAAAGCTTTCTTTATGAACAGAAACCTTGGAAACCAGCACTTATGTTGGCAGCTGGGGTCTCCCACGATGCCCTATTTATTGCTGTGATTTACAACATAGTTATTTAATACTGAGAAAGCCTCATTCACAGGAAGCTGTTGGAGAGTATGGGGGCTGTTTCCTTGTTTCAGGGAAGTCTCCACTTAAATTTATCTAGATGATTAGAGAAAGAATGGGAGGGCATTTCTGATCCACATTTTAATCTTTATTGACTTCTAATGCCAGATGATATTTATTAACTCAGAAAAGCCAGATGAAAAAAACCATACACATTTCATGAAAGCAGTATTCTTATTGTGTTTGCTGCTTACATCTTGCCACACTGTGACAGTCAGTCTGTAGCAAGACTTGTAGAAAGTTACTAGAGACCCATGCTATGGAACAGAGACACTTGAGTATTTTTTAAATGTACATTTAAAATGAACAATGAACAAGTGCTGGTTTGCAATATGCATGCTGAAGTATTTAACAATGATTATTGATTGATGCCTGTGGCTTACTTTAGAATATACTGAAGAAATTAAATGGGCTGATGTTCGAATAGACTTGAGTCTTACAGATCTACAAGAAAGCAAATACGGCAGAATGTTACTTGTTGACCACAATTCTCCCAATGTTCTAGAGTTTTGACAATTTTCATAATAAAATAGTGGAGAAAATGAGAATTAAACAGTCAATCTCTGCAGGAAGAGCACTTCACACATACACACATAGTTATCTCACACTGCTCTGATTCTCACCCAATACTGACACTTTCCTGATAAAGTCAATTCTTTGAAACCTCGTGACCTTAAGTCACTCTCCAGTGTGAGAAACCTCACACAGCTTGTTTCAGGGCAGTATTTCAAGATCACGGTATGCAATCTTCACATGGAAAAGCCATTTCTCAATGCTGTCTGGCTTTTCCTGGAGAGTTGTGAGCAAAAGCCTGCTTATCCTAGGTAGAGAAAGCACAGACAGACAAGGAAGTGATCCCACTTAGGAACAGTATTCTATTTGCCCCCCTTCTTTTTCTCCTTTTTTTCTTCCTGTATCTTCCTTTCTTTCTTCCTTTTATCTACTTTTCTTTCTTCCTCTCTCCTTCCCTTTCCTCTTTCTTTCTTTCTTTCTTTCTTTCTTTCTTTCTTTCTTTCTTTCTTTCTTTCTTTCTTCTTTCTTTAATATAAAACACCCTGACAAAAAGCCACTAAGGGGAGAAAAGGGATTTATTTTGGCTCACAGTTCCAGGTTACATACAGTCCATCCATCAAAGTAGAAAGCTACCATGGCAGCTCGGAGCTTGAAGCACAGCCATAAAACACGCCATCATGTCACATCCACAGCCAAAAGCAGAAGAATGAGCTCAATGCCATCTCTACCACAAAAATATTGGTGAGTATTTTTGTCTTGAGTCGTTAGCAGCAGATCCACCTTGACAATTCTTGTTCTGTTTCCTTGAGAAAATGCCAGAATGTTTCTCAGGAAAAGCATTCTTCCTAAATCTTAGTTGAATTTTAAGAGAAAGAGATTAGCGATTTTAAAATCCACGGCAGAAACAGACTTACTCCTTATACCTTTGAAAGCTGGGATTTGGTTAAATGAGCAAATAAGTGAATCAGATAAAGGAGATAATATGAGAATCTAATCCTTGTAACCCCAAACACATATCCTGGAATAAACAGGCTAGCTCCTCCAAAGTCTTGTCAATGAACAACTCAAGTCCTGAAGTAGTTATGTTCACCTAGGAAGGATGCCGATGAACTTGCCAAACAGCTAAAGCGGAGCCAATACTACCAGGTTGTCTAGAATTAAATATTCTCCCTGCTTCAACATACCCAGAAGGCAATCCACACAAAAAAACACCCTAGTCTGTATAAACTCCAGGCTGTGTGTCTAGGTGAGCCAACTTCAATTCACAGGTGTCAATGTAATCTCCTTTTCTCCTCTACCCCATGGCAAAAAAAGAGGGTGTGTTCCATCTGTTTACAATGATTGCTCTTGGTTTCCAGCAGAATCTTAATCTTATTTTATAAATCTTATTCCTGATATGCCTCAAACCATCTGCCCGTTCTTCCTTGCATTAGCTTGGGGCTATTTGGCAAATGTCTCTCGTAGCCTGTGAGTGGAATATTTTTTTAAATGAATACCTAAACCTTCTAAGGACATGTTGCATGGCTGGTAGATATTCCATAGCAATATCTTTCGGTCTTCTTCTAACCCAATATGTCTTTAATGATTTTAATATGAATAAAAAGGAGGCCAAAGGTGAAGGAGGCACAGACATGATTACTTGGGCTTCATATCTTGGCTGGTTGAGCATGCTGTCAATCAAATACAAAGAATAGGTTGGAATCTTATTAATATGTGTTCATTGTGGGATGACAGCCCATTTCAAATTCAGGCTTGTGGAGCTTTGGGAAAAAAATAGCGATAGGATCTAAATGATGGAACCCCAAGTTTCTTGTCTTGGTTGAGTGGTGCCAGGTTCTCATGAGGTTGCTATCATTTATCTTTTCTGTATGGCTTCACTGTCTTCCATTATTTAACACTCTAGGGTCTTTAGAACCTCAAGGTGGACAAAGGATAGCACAGACTCAAGTGAACAAGTGTGAGAAATGATGTCTCAGCTCATTAGTAATAAGACAGTACAGAATAAAATAGCAGTGAGCTCACCACTGGCACAGCTGGTGAAGATGAAGAGCTATGAACATATTTACTGAGGGTGTGGGGAAGTGGGCATTCTTATGTATTGCTAGAGACAGTGGAGATTCATGCAGTTCTCCTGCAGGCACTTTGGCAGTCTCTAGCAACATTTGTCTATACCTTTGGCGTCACTCCAAAAATCTGCCTATAAAAAATATTCACATAAGCAGTGCTTATAAGAACTTTGTCAATAGGGAATTAACTATTATTTAATTTACCAATTAGTGTGATGCAATGCCATTTAAAAAAGAATGAGGCAGCTCACCATCCTCCAACACGAAATGACTGTAAACTCACTGATAACTGACACCATTTTCAGAACATTAACGTGTTTCAACTTATGGAAACTATATGATATTTTGAGGTTTATAGCAAGATGGCCCAAAAATAAAATTTCAGCTTTGTCTATGGCCCCAGAATATAAAGAATAAAGAAATTGAGAATACTTACTCTTCCAAAACAACCTAAACTAGACTTGGAACATAGGCATTGACTGCCACTATGAGTTCCTCACCAACTTCGAAGGGACTGAAATGAAAAGGGCCCAGAGTGTAGTGATATAAATACCATGTAAATATGGGCACTCTCTTGGGATGCTGGAGTTCATACAAGTATATACTAGTATCCAACTCAAGTCTGTCTGCTCTCAGGAGGCTGTTCCAAATTATATATGGTGGTGGCTCAGATGGATGGAGTTACCTACAGTGGTTGCACTTCCCCTAACTGCGGCAACAACCATGTACTGGCAGTCCCCATTGTATGGTTGAGAAGGAGCCAGCCAACATCAGTTTAAGAGGTGCCACCTGAAGAGATGCTATCAGCAAGCCACTCCTGTCTTTCTAATCTCTTGATCATATTCATAAACCTGATCTGGGGCGGAGACTTTTCTGTCTCTGCTGGAACCTGCATCTTCTGTTGAAGGGTGAGCTCAGGCTGCCAGAACCTGCCGTAGGCTCGGACTTCCAGGTCATCTGAAGACCATGTTTAGAATGTGAGGGGATGGAGAGAGTGGCTGTTACTTATGAGTAGCCAAGGAAATCAGAAGAAATCTCTATGACATGTTTAGAGAGAAAACTAGAGGAAGATGTCTTCTCTATGTCCTCTACGGAGGTCACTTAGACATCTGTACTAGAAAGGAGATGTGTGGAAGTTTGTACATAAAACTGACGGTGCTGTCTGTAGGTTAAGAGATGCCTGGGATGAACTCTCACATTTTATTCAAGATACTTCTTTATAGGTTGAAATTTTTTAAAAGAATGTGTTCATTTTTTATTATAAACAAAACAAAAACAAAATATACACAGACTCATATAAAATTTCAGAAAAGGAAAAAAAAACAACAACAAATGGAGCGTGACTATAATTCTACTCATCACAGATCTCCCTGCTGTTAGTATCTGAGGATTTCCCATTCTTGTCATTTTTATATAATTTGCTTTGAGTAAGCAGGCTCCATTGACCTACTTAAAACAAACAAAAGAGCCATTCTAAAGAAGGTACCACCTTCACCCAAGTGTTCTGTGGCTCTTTCGGCTACATGAAGACAGGGATACAGATGCATACAAAAAAAAATTATTTGACATGTACAAGTTTTCTTTACTTGGCTCAAAATGATGTCTAACTGGAGATGCAAATTAGCCATTCGTTAGCTAAGGTGATAACTCATAAGGTACTTGGCATGCAAGTGCGAGAACCTGAGTTAAATTCCCAGCACCCACATTTTTTTTTAAAGCTTTGTGTAGTGGTAGATGTTTATAATCTTAGATATCTGGAGCTTGCTTACCCAGCTAATCAGTGAGCATCCAGTCTCATAGGGAGACCCTATCTCAAAAGAACAAGGTCAATGGCTTATGAGAAACAACAGCTTCTGTATTCAAACCTCTGGCCTCTATATTTATGTGCACAAATCTACACATTCATTTGGGTACACTTACAGATAGGCATGCCATAAGTAACCTAGCAGTTTGACATTCATCCATCACCTTCCAGACAGTAGCCAGGTAGGTAACTAGAAGACGTTAAATTGAAAAGACATGCTCCTTCTTGGCAAGTGAGTACTTAATTCAAACCTGCCCAGGCCTACCAAGGTGCCCAGAAAGCACATCTGAACTGTATACATAAATTTGGGAGGAGACTCCACCTCTCTTCGGAGACTGACACACTGTGCAGCTGTAAGCTCATCTCTAAGCAGTATAAATAAACACATACAGCCTTAGTGATCTGAATGCCTGCTTCACATGTGGGGATGACTTCCTCTTTTACTTTAAAGGGTGTCTTTCCTCCCAGGAACCAGTGAGAAACTTTGATTCCTAAACCTTGAAGCTGCACAGACAATGAGCGATTGTTAGCTTTGAAGTGGCTGACGAAACCCATTACTACACAATGGAAAGTAAATTCCTTTGTCCTGTGCTGCTGTTTACTTTTTGGGGTTGGTTGGTAAGATGATATATCAGTGAATAAAGCTTCTGTCTACTCCGTAGAAAACTCTGGAAGCCCTCTAAAGTCAGAGGAGCGTCCAACTCCTCTCTGTTTTTCTTCATGTTGAGTATAGGTTTGGATAATTATATGTCATTTCCCAAGTCTGTCTTTGTGAATGAAACTTCTTAGCAATTTCTACCCAAATCCTCTACCAAAAACGGAGAGTAGGTCAACAGAAAGGCATTGCCATGCAAATTTGTAGTAAATGTCTTTACTTTTTCATTCAAGTGGCAAACCAGAATTTTGACAAGGCAACAATTCCAGGATCTAGAGAAACAGCGGCAGAGCGTGCAAACATTCCCTTCCTTGTCTTGTAATGGGAAAAGACAAAGTCTATTTTCTTTTCTTTTTTTAAACCAGTTTCATTGGAAGTCAGTCGTGTACTAAGAATAAATCTAAACTCAAACTAGCACTAAAGTTAGTTTCCTTTTAGCAAATTAAAGAGAAAGGGAAGAAAGGGGGGGGGATGAAAACTTCTAGACTTAAAAATGAAGCTTTTAAAACAAGGTTCTGGGGGTGGGGTACTAGATGCTGTCTGGGGCTTATAAAACAATGCTAACAAGTTGGGTGTAATTGAATCAAAACCAGACAGCTTCCATTTCCCGTCCAGTTATATGGGTGTGTGTATATGTGGAGAGCGTTTCCCAAATGTGAATTTTAATAAAGCCACCACGGTGCTCCTAATAGAACTGTCTTCTGAAGCCAGCCACCCCCATCCCCACCCTGCACCACTAGATTTCAAAGAAATGGCATGCGAGGAAGTGTCTCTCTGTGCCAGCCTCCATCCTCAGGAGCCTCCACTTCTTCATTGCTACCACTTCTTCATTGCACCTGTGTGGTGCTCACCCTCGCTTCACAGATGCAACAACCAAGCGATGGGTGCTTGAGTTGTCTTGTCTCTGCGTGGCTGAGAATCTGCTCAGCTTACACAGAACTCAGGAGTTCAGCACCTACTCAGCTCAGCTCCCAGCCACTCCCACTGGCAGCCAGAGCTAGTTGTTCCTGGGGGTTCTTTGGGATTCAGCACAATGGCTAGGGCCAGTTGCTGCCTGCAGGTCTTTTGAAGTTCTCTACTCCCTGTAGCCACTTACCTACCTTCCATAGCTTTTGTTCCTCTGCTGCTTTCAGGAGCATTTGGGGGGGGGGGGGGGGAGGGAGTCTAGCTGTTAGCAGCCTCTGATGTGATCTGCTCTTGCTACAACTAGCACAGCCTACTCTACTGGAGAGAAAAGCATGCCCAGCCCAATGAGGCTTTATTAGGACTTGTGCTGTAGCACAAAGGTCAGTACTTGGTGGTGCTGGGGTTGGGAGAGACTTAGAGGCTTATATATCCACAGATCAGATGACATGTGCATAGTCTTCTGTTTACTAACTGTACACACTCTCTGCTTAGTCAGAAAGTTCTGTACAGGTTCACTGAGCCTACCTGTCCTGGCTGGCTGTCATGAGTATAGAAGGCACTTCTCTCTAGTCTAGATTGACATCTACAAGAGGCATCTGGAGAGCCTGACATGAGAGCTCAGAGACACATCTGAGCTGTCATGGTTGCAGGAAAATCTTCTGAAGCCATCTTGGCTAACATGATGGTCTCCAGAATCAGGTGTGGTGGCTTCTGCAGACAGCCTGGCAGCTACTGTGACTTCTGTGGCTGAGAGAAGGGTGTGTCTCCATAGGGTGGATTTGCCAGGCCCTAAGCTTCAGGAACATCATTTCATTCAGAGACCTGCATAGTTGCTCTCCCTGCATATCCACGAGGCATTTAAAACATCTGAGACTATCATAATGATAGCCTCCATGGTCTCTATGTGATCGACAAATGTAACTAGTTGAAATTGTCACTCCTTCTACCACTGATGAGACTTCAAAAGTGGCTGAAGTATGTCCCACAGCTCTGTCAGACTCAGGGTTGATGTAACAATACGAGCATCCTTCAGCTCTGTCTTGATCTATGCTCAAGGTCTGTTATAGCAACTGCATCTGGGAAAAATTTGACAACTGTCAATCAAGTAGTTGGATCAAGTGTTTTCACCAATTGCAGACAGGTTTAGTCATTGATAGCAGCTTCCCATCCATTCAGGCACTCACCCCAAAAGAATTGATTACATAAATACCATGTCATATAAAGATGGAGAGCTACGGAGAGATCAAAGATGGATTAATCCCCACACAGTCCCATGTCTTGTACCTCTTAGATAGATCTATGTTTAGATTTTTCTTGTCTCTGTTGTCTATCTCCCTTTCAATTCATAGTTAGAATACTAATTGCTTCCTTTTGGATAAACACAGAATGTAAGTTTTTTTAGTTTGTCTCTAAGATGAGTGGACTTCATTAAGAGACACATGAATGGACTAGGTAAGTCTTAGCAGTCACACACTGTCAAAACCTGAAGAGATTCTAAAGAAACCTCTGTCTGACTAGAGAAGTTAGTTGTAACAAACAACTTCAGGAGTTTGCTTCTAATTCTTGTGAAATCCAGTGAGTATGTTAACGGTCAGGGTACTCTACTTAACTTGGTAATACATGGAGATTCACTTTCCTTTCATACAGTATCTCAATCATCTCAGCATAGAGATTCAACACACCTGTCTTAGTCAGGATTTTCATTGCTGTGAACAGACACCATGACCAAAGCAACTCTTACAAGGGACGGCATTTAATTGGGGCTGGCTTACAGGTTCAGAGACTCAGTCCATTATCATCAAGGTGGGAACATGGCAGCATCCAGGCCAGGCAGGCACGGTGCAGGAGGAGCTGAGAGTTCTACATCTTGATCCAAAGGCAACCAGGACAAGACTGGCTTCCAGACAGCTAGGAGAAGGGTCTCAAAGCCTACCCCTAGAGTGACACACTTTCTCCAATAAGGCCACACCTACTCCCACAAGGCCACACCTCCCGATAGTGCCACTCCCTGGGCCAAGCACCACAATACCACCACAATACCCCAAGCAACAGATAGCTGGGAGAGAGAAATACCAGAGCAGGTATGTTCTTTTTGACTGTCACAACCCATTCCACCCGAAATTAGTCACATTAATCACTGGACTATCTGAATGCAAGGCCTGGGTGGGTGACTGTGTCTGAAGGTTATCAGAATAAATAAGCACGTAAGGAACATGCAGTCTGTATCTGAAGATGACTCCACCACCACCTACTAGGTGAGGAAACTGTTTTAAACAACTGAGTTGCCAATGTCACGCAACCGTGCTCTTTGCCTCTCACTCTATCTCTCTTTAGCAAAACATTGATTCTTTCTAAAAAGACATTTTCTCATCTTATTTAATATTGCATTGTATAGGAAACGTGATAAATACGGAAAATCTTAAGGAATAAAATCACAATGTTTACATTTGGCCATCAATCGCTATTGCTTATTCTTCTATTTTTGATGGTCTCTTCCAATGTGTGTGTTATTCTATATATTGTATGACATTAAATATTCCAAAGCAGAGAATGTACTAGAAGAACCAGTATGCACATCACTCAGATTGAAAAAAAAAAAATGTTAACATTTAACCTCATTTGCTTCAGTTCTTTCTATGTAAACAAAACAGTTCTATAAAGCCTATTGTATTCTTTCTCCTTTCTATGGGAAACCAAGCAACATCATTTGAGACCAGTACAGTTTCCATGTACATCTGTTACTGTTTTTCTCCATGCAAATATTGCATATAGCAATGTTATATTACTTCTGGACACTCAAAAGCTTTGCACAAACATGGGTGGCCCAACGACTTATAATGATGTCTTGGTTTACAAGTAGATAGATTCAACTGAGATTATAAAATTTTCGAGGTCTCTCTTTTTCCTAGGCTAGTGATATGCAGTGTGATAACCACTTATGGTGCTAGGCAGTGGAAAATCAGGTTCAGCTCTCAGTTAGCCAGGTGACCATGGCTAACTGACAAGACACTGCTGTACTGTGTTGCTAAACTGTGGTGCTTGGCAGCAGGGATGTTATGTGCCTTGGGCATACAGTGTGTTCAATTCACAATGAATTAGGAGTGTAAATGTGATGAGAAAGAACGAGAGAGAGAGAGAGAGAGAGAGAGAGAGAGAGAGAGAGAGAGAGAGAGAGAGCAAGCCCCTGGTATTTCCTTGGATTTAACAGAGCATTAGAAGCTGGCATATGTAAGCCGTAGTAAACTCTGGGCATGTTTCTGAAAGGTCAAGACAAGAAAAGTTTATAATGAAAATAGAGGATTGTATGAAAAATCTTGAAACAGTAACACCTGGTCACAGTGATGAATAGTGAGTGTCATTAGTCCAGGGTGGAACTGATTTTGCCAGGCAGATACACTTGTAAAAATGTCTTTTGAATAAATCTGAGGTAGTCTCTACTTTTACAGTTCCAGCAGACCCTTTGTGGTAGTTACTATCAGACAGTCTCATCTAAGAACTCTGTTTTCATACCCTCCTAACTGTATTCTCTCTCTCTCTCTCTCTCTCTCTCTCTCTCTCTCTCTCTCTCTCTCTCCCTCTTTCTTTCTAATCTCCCTCCCTCCTTCCCTTCCTTCCTCTTTTTGGCTTAGAGTTGGCAAAGTGACTCTATTTTGATTTTAGCAGTGTTTACATTTCTTTCAAATTCCCCTCTTTTTTGACAAAGATATTTCTCTAAAAATATTCTTGATTGACCATTTTCCTTTTGTTGGGTTGCTTTTTGTTTTGTTTTTAAAACTACGTACTTGTTGCCTGTTAAAAGTTTTGCAGAATTCTTTGAACAAATAGTCTTTGAACAATAATCTGGCCTGGTGCGTTCAAATGATATCTATTATTTACAGAAAAGACAGCCTTGAACTAAATAACACAGCACAGGTAAATTTAGTCTGGGAATCACTCCTTCAAATCCTCTTTCCTGTTCAAATGTGGCTAAAAGTGTTTTGACATTGTTTCTTAGTTATCAATAACTTCTCCACAGACAGAAAATCAGACCCCAGCAACAAGCAGAGTAGGTTCATCCAGCCAAATCAGACAAGCAAAACCTAACTACAGGATGGCTGACCAAATAAATCCTTAAAGAGGGAGTTTGAGTAAAGACCAGTGAAAGAGAGGAAGCAGACTGTATTTATACCCTCATGCACCTTCCTTGGTTCAGTCAGCATTGGTTTCAGAGGTTCCCAGGTAGATACAAGGAGACCCTTTCATTTGGAATTAGATGTGCTATCCCTTTGGATGACAAGCCATCATTTAAACTTTAGAATACTTGCATATTATGTAATAGTTTTGGTGCTGGGACCCAAGTCTAGATGGGAAATTCATTTGTGTCATATGCACTTGACACATAGAGCCTGAAGGGAATTTTATACAATGTAACATGAGATCAGACATGTTCCCACATGTAACTTCATATCAGTGCTCAGAATATTTCAGACTTGGGCATATTTTGGATTTCAGGTGTTAACCTATAACTATCAAATTGGCATCAAACTATCCATACAAGATTTATTGCCTGCTCTTTCCACTCATTACCTGGTATATACACATTTTTTAAACTATAATTTCTACAGCCATATGGTATTCTCTCCCGTGAATATAGCAAAATATATTTAACCAATTTTACTTAGTAGAATATTTATATATTAAGTGGTCTTATGTCTTATGAACTTTAAGTCACCTTGGTGGTTTGAATGAGAAAGACCTCCATAGACTTATTTGTTTGAATACTTGGTCCCCTGTTGGGTTGGTGGAACTGTGTAGAAAGGCTAGGAAGTGTAAGCTTGTTGGAGAAGGCATGTCAAAAGGGTGTGGATGGGCTTTGAGGTTTCCAAAGCCCACATAATTCCCAGTTAGATCTCTCTGCTTCTTACTTATGGATATTCATGTAAGGTCTCAGCTACTGCTCCAGGACCATGCCTGCCTGCAGGCTGCCATACTTCCAGCTATGATGGCCATAGACTCAGCTCCCGAGACTGTGAACCCGCAATAAACTCTTCATTCTATAGTTAGCCTTGGTCACAGTATATGATCCCAGCAATAGAAAAGTAACTAAGACATTCATCTAATCCAGAATATTGCCTGGCACATGGTAAGCATTCAGTTAGTGTTAGGTTAATGTTTACATAGTTAATGTGTAAGTGCTCGCATGCATATATATCTATAGTTCTACTATAACCTGGCTGTTACACGTGTTCCTTACAATTAAAGTTGTTTACACCTCCCCATCTATTTCATTCTATTTGACATCTTCCTGGGATTGGTAATTCTTTCATAGCCTCCCCAGCAAGCCCTCACATGCAGTAGGTATACCCTGAGTCACAAAAGTAACGAATAGCCTAAATTTGTCCCAGTGTTCCCTTCTGATTCAGCCAAGTGGTCTATCCCATAATCTGTAGGTACTACTCTCCACAGACTCATCTCTCTGTGTTATGAATGAGCTCCCACTTCTCGAATGATTGCAGTAGGCGCAAACCTCGGTGCACGTGACCTTTTCAAGGGAATAGAGGGAAACAGAGCACAGAGAAAAAGAAACCAAGTTGATTGTTTTGGCTGTTCCACAAACAACTCAATAAAAGCTTCAATGGCCTCAGAAGATGTCTCCTAATTCAGTTAATTCAAAGCAAACATCCTTGCTTCCACTTTGAGTCAGTCTGATAGGCAGTACTAATCTCCTTGGGCTCTGGACTGAAAAGCCAGATGAAAAGAAACTGTAGGTGCGCTTCGAGGTTATCAGGCTTATGTTATCAGGCTTATGGCCCTTACCTTGGTCACCAGTGTTGTTTTGCAGAAACCCCTAGTCTACAAGGTCTTATCTCCAAACCATTTAGACCCTTTTATGGCCCGTGGACTACTCAAGGGACCTTTAGTCATTCTGCTTAGAACTGGCTTTTTCATTATTATCAAATATGATTTAAATTAGTCAACACACACTTATAACCCAACCTCTGTATGATGAGTCTCATCGAACGGGGTTAAACTCCCTTCCCTCCTTTTTTAAAGGGAAAAATTAATGTCTTTTCATTGCTAGGAATTTTTTTTTGTTTTCTTAGTTACAAGCACTGCTCTGCTCTCTCAACTCATTAATATCAATTCCCCCCCCCCCTTTTTTTTTTACCAACATGAAGTGAGGACTCTTTATGTTGAAATCTGAAGGGAGTTTTATGCTTCAGCCTGGGACAACTGGTATCACTTTTCTGAGATCATGTTTTGGACTCAGACAAATTATGTAAGACATTACTCATGGTTGTCTATGGTGGTTTTGAACCCTGGGAAGCTACAGAATTCTGATGCCTTCTTTTATATTCATGAGCTCCCCAGATCTAAGCTCCAGTTTTAAGGAACGTGGTAATAAAGTAGATAAAAATCTTGTCTACTCCCTGTCATCTAAGAACAAGCCTTTTTGCTAAGAATGCCTTTAGGAGCTGGAAACAGTTTTTTTACCCAGAAGTGAAGTTTATAGGAATTTGTTAGGATACAAATATTCCTTGTTGCAGGTGAAATATCCTCTAGCAGCAATGGGAAATGCAGCTCTGAGAAATCACTCTTTGGAACGGTAGGTATGGGTGATCTTCTTGGTCTAAGCATCATAAAAGCGTTGATGCTATGCCCTGTGAGTCTGGGCTCTTCCCTAAAAATCAAATGAGGAGGGAGCAGCAGAAATACTGAGTGCAGACGAGGAAGGTAGCCTTTAGTTATGGGGAACATGCTCCAAACTGCAAGTGACAAATGCACAGCATGGCTTTCATGGTGACGCTAGTTAAAGACCACACTCAGCCCTGAAGGCTGTTTCTAGCTGAATTACTCAAGGCAATGGCAGTCTGTTTATAATAGACTTTATGGTCAACCAAGATACGAACATGTGACTGACATGAAGTGGAAGTTTCTGGTTTATTTGGAGATTCAGGCATGTCATGTGATTTTTTTTTCCTAAAAACTGTCATCTGTGCTGGAAGTCTTGAGTGGATCTCTGGTGTCATCCATTTTCCAGACTGAGAGATGAGAATAAAACTTGAACAAGTCATCCATGTAGTCCCCTGTAGGACTCAGGAGTGGCAGAGCTGGTCTTAGCCTTTGCCTTGTTTCCCAGGGCTTCTCCTGCCAGCCTGCTCCTGTCTAGGCTTCTTGACACTCCTTCAGGACCCCAGAAAGCTATTGGTATGTCACTCTGTACACTCATACTTCAAACACCTTTCCCAGACCTCCCCATCAGGGAAAAAAGACTTAGAACAAGGGTGGGAGGTAGGTATTATTCTGCTCCAAACCTTTAGAAAAAGACCGGTATAAAAAAAAACCTTGAAATCCTTGAGTTCCTTCGATCTTTCAGGCACTGTTTTGAATGCTTCCTCTACTTCAGTATTTGAGGAACGAATCAGCCAACTAGGCAGGGTAGCTGTTTGGCTGGAGAAAGAAGCAACTTTGCTACTTTCCCTCCTTGCCTTTGGAGAAGTAAGAGAGTAACTAATATGCCCACTTTTCCTTTTGGGCCACTTATCCACCAAGCAGATGTGGCTATGGACCACAAACTCTTCAACCATGGACACTGCCCCTTCCCTGAACCCTGAGCAACAGTGAATTTACTGGGGACAGGAAAGTGAAGTTTGTTGCAGGTTTTTATTTTTTTGTTTTTAAGGTTTTAGGTAAATTCTATATCATTTTATATTTGGACAGGATTCTTAGAGAAGAAATGATAGTGGCTTTGGAAGCCTGGGCCGATGACTGTCAACTCAATCAACAAACAGCACTGGGGTTGGGACTCGGGAATGTAGTTCCCCAACCCGTGCTCCTGTCTTCAACCCCTTGCAGTGGCGTTTCATGTTTTACAATGAGTCTTCATGGGAAAACAGTAACAGTTGGATTTGAGCTTTTCCTATAACTTAATGAAGTTGTGGAAAGGGAATCTGATCCTTGCCCTGGTGGTTGGCTGCTATCTGTCTATAAACAGTGTGGCAAGGGTCTTTGCAGGATTTATAGGAACCGGCAATCGGCAGAGCAAATGCTAGCTCCTTCTTTGGCCTCATAAAGCTACTCTGTTGGCTTTGCACAACTCTCAAATGATGTTGTTGAACACACAGGCAAAATCACCACTATGCGGTTGACTGCCATCCCGCCCCGCCCCCCCCCCCCAAAGTCTATCAACTGAAGTTCAGAGAGTAAAACTCTCCGGAGAGTTTTACTATGTGTTGATTTCAGCCAGACCACACTCTTTCACACTTTCTCCCCAAATCCTTCGAAAGTTATCCCCCAAATTACAGGTTTGCAAAACTCATCTATGAGGTAGTAACGAAGCAAGGATTTTTCTATTGCGAGGGAGAGACAGGAAAGCTTTGGCCTTCGGGGCCTGTCACATCAGTGAATGTGATACCATCACTTGCTGGAGCTGAGACAGTCTTACAAGGAAAGGTATACAGGCCCTCCACCAGTAAGTGTCTCCGGTTACTAAAACCAGGTAATTAATAGGGGGTGGCCAGCCTGGTTATGAGCCTGGAAAGGAAAGAAATAAGAAGCAACAACATTCCTCGAGAAGAAGGCTTTGTGTAACAGAATATAAAGTCTTTTTATTACAGGGAAGGGGATGATTAATTCCCAAGCCCCATCTCTCCCATCTTGAAGTAAAAAGTTCCAAATGACTATCTCACCTAGCTCGGGAGAACCTCTTCTTTGTTCTGCAGTGTGAAACAGCCTACATGTTAATATGCCAATGAATCCACCACGGGGCAGTCCCTCCTACCCCACCCTGAGTTTCCTGCTGTAGGAGTTATGAATGAGAAGCTGAACTCTGCACAGGATTTTGTTGAATAAAAGAGTCTGTGCCTCTAAAGTCACAACCAGCCACGCCCTCTCCCTGTGAACTCTTTTTAACTTAAAGGTGGTAGCTTGTCTCTTCAGGCTGTCAATCTTCAAACTCTTAACCCGTGAAAATGATAAAGAAATGTCAAGTTCACTGCAGATGGAAGCAAAGTGTCTCAAATTGGCACCCCATAAAAGAGCCCCCCCCCCCCCAGTGATGATTTCCCTGTGTCGGCTTTGAGGGATACACTTTGGCCTTCACTGTGCTAAGAACAAAAGCAGGCACATAATCTGTTGTTCTGGCATGGTCTGGGTTAGGCCATGTGTTCATTCCAGGAGTGTGGAATTTCTCTGTTACATAAAACCATGGCAAGGTCAAGAAGTGTATATACCAATCAAGGAGCAAAGTGAGACCTTTCAGTGTCCTCTCTCTACTTCAAAGACAGACAAAGCTGTCCTCTGGCAGGTCTCAGTGGAATCTATGTGCTGGCAAAGTAACTTCATCCATCCAGTGAATCTCCCAACAGATCAGCAAAGCAATTAATAAGTAAACCTGTACTGAATACCTACTTTGTGCAAGGTACGGAAAGAAGTACTTGTCAGGGATATAACAAAACGGGGCAGAATGCTCTTCTTGATGGGGCAGTGAGCTCCAAGCACTTAGGATTAGCTGTGCGTATCAGCACCTGGGTGTCTCATGTGTCAGTCTGTCCGGGACTGATGCTTCTCTCCTTTGACGAGAACTTTGATTTGTTTAAGTATGATACAACTGAATTTTCCCGAAGGCTGGGTGGGCATCTTCACAGACATAATGAATGGATTGTGATTGGTCAAAGCCAATGACGCTAAGCAGTCTGTTCTTTAGCATCTCCCAAGGAACAGTTTTGAAATCTCCACATCTGGATTCCACCCCTTGCACTCTAAATTGATTGGATTTGTAGCCCGGTGTATGGCAGTTTTCAAGGTTCCTTAGGCCTAAGACTCAGTAGCCCAATAAAAGTACTTCATTTCCTTCTGAGAGACTGGATTAGGACTAGTCATGTGATTCTGATCAGGTCAAGAAAAAAAAAAGGGTATACTCCCTCTTTTTCTTCAGAGCTTTGAACCACATTTGGAAAGGTGAAGTCTGAACAGGTATCAGCAATTTGTAATGATGAAGGTGGGAAAATTTATCAAAGGCAGACACCAGAGGAACACAGAAGCATGGACCACCATGAAGTTTAAGTGATTGCGTAACCAAGAAAGCACAATCTCCTTACTGTTGGACTAATAGACTTAGGATGTGCTTCTGAATGTCTGAGAGCTCCTTGCCTTGATCACATCCAAGAATTTAGCTTAAATGGCAAGTGGGAAAGTGTGACCCTTAAGGATTAAGAAATATTTTCCCAGTTCTCTCTGTGACAAGTTTGAGAACCATCACGATCAATTTCTTGAGTGAGGCAATACATTTCCAATGACACAAGCCAGCCATTCTCAAGGAGTCGTTAGCTACCAACAGTGCTTAGGAAAGCTAGCTGGAAATTCAGAGTTTTAGATCCTGTTCCTATGCTACTGATGGAGGTGTCAGGAGTAGCCGTCTGGGGGCTTACTGGAGTCCTGAGTATCTATGATGTTTGCTCTAAAATAAAACTTCTGGTTGAAGATGCCTGATTCCCCCCCCCCCCCCCCAATTCTTACTGCAGCCCAAAACCGTTAACCGGATATAGTAACTTAGAGGGAAAAAAGGACTCTTTAGAAGTCGTGATTTGTTCGTGATGGGATGCAGACGGATGAGATGGGCAACACAAGACTACCTTTCATTTAGAACGTCAGACTTAGGAAGCAGGAGTGGAGGGGACAGTAGCATTGCAATCAAATGGGGGATGAAGAGGCTTCTGAAAATAATAAAATTAAATTTAAGAATGCAGCTTAGAGGGTTATGGCTCAGGATTAAGAGTGAAGGGTGAAAGATATTTTATCAGCAGATAATAGAAAACCGTGGAAGTATTTGAAAAAAAGATACACTTTAAGGGATATTTTAGGACAATAAACAAAACGTGTAGCCTGGGAGACAGCAGAGAAAAAGAACTGCAAAAGACCAGTTCAGAAACCCTCAGGGCTGCATTTAATTTCTAGTGTCCCTGTTTAGCACCCAAAATAGTCACTCTGAATTTTGGGAGGAAGAAGCATTGTCTCCAGCCCCATGACCCTATTCTGCTTTTGAGGGAGAAAATCCACATATTAATCTCTGCCTTCCTGAGAATATTAAGAAAATAGCAGGGTGTTTCTATCAATTCACTTGAGTGTTGGTATCCAGGAGTCCACAGCCCCACTGGCAATGAAGAGGAAGCCAGCCATACCTCAGGAAGTAAAGGCAGACAGAATAGGTTCATGGTGGGGGAGTTTGTTTGCTGTGAGTATTCTTCCAAGCAAGGCCACAGGTAACAGCTGGAATATACTTCTTTCAGATGTGTTTTAAGGCTGCTAAATCTGTTTGGATGCTGTCTCCATGCAAAGGATGGGTGCAATTTGGCCTGCAGACTACATTTCCATTTGCCCTGGAGTTTGACATCTCCCTTCCAATGACAACCTGTGGCAAGACATGTGAGGACTCCCAGTTGGCAGGGCTGTTTCCTGACTAATGGGGAAAATGGCTTTACATCATTGGTCAGAATTCCTACATTATCCTTTATGTGGGAAGTAGAACAAGCCTTCTTGAAAACGTTGGGGCTAGTTTTAACATGGCCCGCTGGTCACTGAGACAGGAAATATTCATCATGACTCAGATTCCACTGGCAAACATTGACTTGTCTTGAATTTAGGTCCAGGTGATTGCATGACAAATCACAACTTCAGCTCTTTTATGGAACAGGAAAAAACAAAATTGTTGTGTCATCATTCCTGGAGAGATCCAATTGCCTTGATTATTAGGCTCTGTCTTGTTCTTGATTTTGTACCAGATCTTTCAACTTAGTGAGAATAGTAGCTCTGAACAAGAGTCCCAAAAGAAGAATGTCACCATTATGGGCTGAATTTATCCCAGATGGGGCTGGAATAGGGGGATGAGTAGTTACATAAAATGACCTTAATATGTATTACAAAGCAGTGACATTCTTCAGGGCAGCTTGACCCACAGCCACATGCCCTTAGTGTTGGAAATCAGGGACCATTTATTTTAGACTTTGAATGGCATGACATGGTTGGAATGATTTAAAATGTTTCATTCTCTCTGTGTTAGAAGATGGTAGACCTTCAGAAGAGACACAGGGAAGAAACCAGCAAACCTGGCTTCCTAAGAAAGAATGCTGGGATTGAGAAGCCAAGGATCACAGTCCTTTTTATCTTGGCTCTTTGGATGGTATTGAGAAATCCTTTTGAATGTCTGCTGCTGTGTTTGGGTAATAATAATAACCGGGCAGGGGAAGATGTGGTCGTGGCTTTCTGACCCCTCTCTAACCAGGATGATAAATATAATGACAATCCTGAAAACACTGAGAGTCCACTTTATTTATCTCTCCATGGGAAGCTGGAAGACTAAATGGGCTTTTCATTAGTGAATTCTACAGTGGGAAATGTGCAAGCAATAAGGGATCCATCTTGGTTAGAGGCTTTATGGCCCAGGTAGCAAGGTCATTCTGAGCAGAGTGTAAGGTTAAGTGAGGTGACTTTTTTATGCTGGTCTGTCTTTAAGGGCTACCTGGGCTGTACACTTAGATTTCTCAGGACACAGGCTGCAAAACATATTGGCCAAGAAATGAGTAGGAACTGACGTCAGAATAGAAGTAAAGTGGGTTCCAGGAAAAAACTCCCCTTTAAGCAGCTGTAAGGGCTAAGTGGCCTTTCTGAACACTTCACTGGGATACAGGAAGCATGAGGCATGCGAAAGGCACGCACCATCGCCACCACTACACAGCATGCCACTTCAGCATGGGCCGAGGCACTGGTGATTTCTTGGAGAAAATTTCTCATGGCTTGGTCAGTAGTTCATTACATAAACTAGGCTTTGGTGTGTGTGTGTGTGTGTGTGTGTGTATGTGTATGTGTATGTGTGTGTGTGAGAGAGAGAGAGACAGAGAGAGAGAGAGAGAGAGAGAGAGAGAGAGAGACAGAGAGAGCAGTAATTTTCCAGACCTCATTTTGAACAAACAGAAATAATCTTGAGGTTATAGTTACTCTTCTGACGTTCTGAAGCAATTTAATGCATGGCCAGGGCTGAGTGTGGTTTCCTCACATAGGAATTTGTTGTGTTACTTAATATGATTCTTCCCTCTGATGTTTATTACAACTTTCTGTCAGACTCTAATCTCCCTGAGGGGAGAGGCTAACTCATATAGACTTTGGTTTTACAAAAACATCTGGTTTTCAATGGCTAATTGTTTCTTAGGAACAATTGCCCTAGCAAAAGGCACCCCCCCCCCCAGCACTGCTTGTAGCTTCCTGACCTGTCAGTCAGAATGGGGTGTGATCTGTCTGTCCTTTAATTGGTGGACTTGGGGGGGGCAGATGAGGTACAGGATGTCTAGTGAAATCTGAATTCTTTCTCTTCCTTTCTCATTCCCGTTCTTCCTCCTGCTTCAACTTCTTGAGTAATACTTTTTTCTTTGCATTTAGTGATACTTCCTTGGCTTTCAAAGGACTCTGTTCTAGTTATCTGTTTAGCACCAATATAGGACCTTTTGCGTTTTTTACAGAAATGGGAACTATTTTGACTTCGAAAGCACTTCTCTTATCAATTGGTGTCATTCTGAGTGCCCAGTGGGGTCACCAGTCTGGACACTTAAAGTCACCTCTTCTCATATGCAAATGGAAATTCTGAATCCATTGGAACCAAGCTTGTTGCTGTGCATGTGCCTGAATTTGCATGTGTGAAATTTGTCCCAGGTCACCATGTGCCACAGCCGGCAGCGCTTTATCAAAGAAAGGGTTCGCACGTGACTGTCCAAAGCTCAGATGGAGAAGGATCCACTTTGTGTCCGGAACCAGTTTCTGAAAATCGAAGAACCATTAAAATTGGAATTTACAAGTGAGATTTTAATGTTTGGAGTTTCATAGGATAGAATGAGTCAGTTGTTCAAGAAGGTCATTAGCAGCATGGATTTAAACACAGCCACACACACAGCTTGTGTAAGGAAAAGACATTCCTAGTTAATCTAATAACATGTGGGATCAGGAAAGCCTTCTGGGCTGATGGCATTGCTTCTTTATGGTCACCAGAGGGAAATTGTAAGGGTTTTCAGACCAAGGTGAATTATACAACCCAGTTAATATTAAGAAGAGAAATAGGAGACTGTGTATATTTATAAAAACTGACTTTAGTATTTGGGCTGGGGAGATGGCTTAGTCAGCAAAATCTCTGTCCCACAAGCATGAGAACCTGAGTTCAGATCTCAGTACCCATGTAAAGGCTGGTGATGATGACAGCTTTTAGTCCAGCATTGAGGAGGCAGAGATAAAGCCCCTAGGGCTTGTTAGCTAGTATCTAGACAAGCTTATGAGAGGCAATTCAGTGAGAGACCTTGTCTTGAATGAATGAATGAATGAATGAATGAATGAATACATTAAAGAAAGAGAGAACCATGGGGGAGACACTGTGGTGATCACTTCTAGGGACTCCTGTGTGTGCCCTACAAAAGTGTCGTCATAGATAATGCTCCCACGTGCTGCTTCTGTTTAGCACCTGTTCTAGAAAATTCTACTCCAGGGCATATTATTATGTAATTCTATACAGTAATCTTTAGAGTAAATATTTTATATGTATGATCACACTTATTTCCAACCAACAGATGAGCATTCTGAGGCTGACAATCATTAAATAGATCCCCAAAGGCCACCTGGGTAGTAACCAGTAGAATTTGAACCTAGGACTTTTGAGTTTATTACTGTATTAAATTAAGATGTTAGTATTTTGTTTAAAATGACAGGATTTGATAAATTACAATAATTATATCACGACAAGATCTTCTAAGCACTGGCCATGCCCTGTGATTGGTGCATTATACCAATCACACTTGTATAGTTATCATTGCACTTGTATCTAGTTAAGAAAGACTACATCTATTATGCAACTAGGTTGGTAACATTCTACTGCTTTCAATCTTACAGCTGAAAAGCAGACTCAGGAACCCCAAGCAGAAGGACCTATCTCAGATCCTCATGTTCTCTCTCCACTCTTTGATCTTCTGAGTTTCAAATCTCCTTGCTATTCTCAATTATAGGGTAAAAGGGTCTGAATCAAAAGGCTTTTCTACTTTCTGATGGGTGATCTTCACTGTCAGCCTGACTGGGTTTGGAATCAGCTACATGATAGACTTCAGGCTATGTAATCTTTCCACAGATAAGAAGGGAAGACTCACTCTGAAGGTAGGCAGTGTTATCCTGTATGCTGAGGTCCCATACTGAATACTATGGGGAATGGAAGGAGGAAAAAGGTGGAATACCAGTGTCTATCTCATTCTCCTTCCTGCTTATGCACACACCATGACAAGCTGCCTCTCTTGCCACCATGTCTTCCCAACATGACAGACTATAGTCCCTTAAACCATGAGCCAAAATAAACCCTCCTTCCTTAATTTTCATCTTTTCTTGTATTTCACCACCACAACAAGAGAAGTGAATATATATATACTCCCCAACTCGCCTTTTCTCTGCTGTTTCTCTTCTCGGACCCAGGATAGAGGGAGCCATTGCAGAAGTACCTGACTGTCCTATTAAATGTGACATGGACACTATCTATCCTGCCTGTCATGCAGTAAGATTTGATTGGATATTTAAGTTGTCATTCACTAACTTTGAAATGAAGGAGCCTTTCCTCCCAGCTCACTGATTCCATTGTTATCATTGATATCATGATGAAGTCCATGCTAAGGAAGAATATTCATTCCATCTTTAAAACAAAACCTTACATATGATTATGAGTACACGTGATATATTTGTGTCCATGTGTGTTGGTGCAAACACACACATGCCATGGTGCATGTGTATTTTTCAGAGGATAACTTTGAGGGTGAGTTTTCAACTTTTGTGTAATTTGAGGCAGGGCCCTCTGTTGTCTGCCTCTGCCTCAGAGAGGTCCACAAAGTTCCAGGAAGCCTCCCATCCCACCCACCCCTTTTGCTATAGGAATGCTGGTGTTACAGATGTGTATTGCTGTCTGGTTTTTAGGTAGGTTGGGAGATTCAAACCCACACTTACATGGCAAAAGGTTTGTGTACCACTAAGCCATCTCCCCAGCCCTACTCTGTCTTTGACAAGAAGAGCTTGAAGTTGTCCTGTGCAAGCATCAAGAGACATATTTAATCCAGAATAGAAGGAAGCTTCACAGAACAAGATTGTTCAGCTGGTGTCCATCAGACACTGTGAATCTTGGGGATACAGTTGTTAATGATGAAAATTTAGAAGGAGACATTATGCATTTTCATCCCAACATAACTAATAATTAGCATTTTCATTCACTCTTAAATGTGTCCTGCTTTGTAAAGTAAGGTATAAAGTCTTACCTAAAAGTAAAAACGAAATGTTGGGGAGTTTCTTCATACCTTCATTTATTCAGCAAATGTTGAAAGCGACCTACCATGTGACAGGAATGGGTGGAGTCTGGAAACAAATTAGGTGAGGACATCACTGGAGATGAAAATGTAGTGGGAGAGATTGATGAGTAACAAGAAGACAAGGAAGTGAGAATAGTGTGAACTCTGCAATGGGAGTGTTGGAAACGAGACATATTTGAGAAAGAGAGAAGAATGGCAGAGATGGCATCTCAAGAGAACTCATAACATAGAGTCCTGGGAGGATAAAGAGAAGCGAGCCATGGTGTGTGTGTGGGTGTGTGTGTCCGTGTATGTCCGTGTGTGTTTCTGTGTGCGTGTCTGTGTATCTGTGTGTGTTTGTGTGTCTCTCTGTATGTGCTTGTGTGTGTTCAAGTGTCTCTGTGTGTGTCTGTCTGTGTGTTTGTGTGTCTGTCTGTCTGTGTATGTCTCTCTATGTGTGTGTCTGTATGTGCGTTTGTGTGTATGTATATATGTCTGTGTGTATATGTCTGTGTGTGTGTTTGTCTACATCTTTATGTCTGTGTGTATTTGTGTCTCTGTGTGTGTCTGTGTGTCTGAGTGTGTGTATTAGACTGAAAAGCCTGGATGGAACTCTCTAAGTGAGACAGCAGTAAACATGTTCCCAGAATCATGAAGACCGAGAGTTATCCTCAAGTATGGGAATGAGGAGAGGCTCCAGGGAGAAGGAAAGTTATCAACAGTCACCCGAAAGCAATCAAGGGATGCCGTTTCCCTAGGAGAAGAGAGGAGCAGCAGGCACAAGGACCAGGGTGGGCCTGTGAAGCAGTACATATTTCCATTTGGACAAGTCCACACAGTCCTGTGACAAGTCAGCAGTAGAACTTACTGGAAGTTGGGCAAAGGCTGAACTGGGGAGTTTAAACATGTAGTTTCCAATTTTTAAGAAACAGGCCTGGCATTTTTAAGAAGCGGGCCTGGCCATGCTCCCTGAGCTTGCTGCTTGATTTTTTTTCTATCAGTGATCTATCGAGTTGATTAACTTGTGAAACAACCAATCTCCTGATTTGGTAAGGGAAACTCAGAATTTTCAAATGAGAGAAATGCCTTTGTGTTACTTAAGATGTGAGGTCAGAGCTGAGGGCCCTGGAAAGACTTCTGCCAAAGTATAGTCCATTTTAATGACTATCATTCTAGTCTAAACATCCTTTAAGGTATAAAAACGTACTACTTTCTCTAGTTTAGCCTCCCTAGCTCTCAGCCCTTATTTAGTTACATGAGGATTTTGAACAAAATTCTAAACAAAAGGTTGGAACTGAGCTTAAGAGCTGCATTTCAGACATATCCCAAGTCTGTACAACTGGGCTCATGCTCAATTCCTGAATTAAAATGCCAAACTATTCTATGCGGTAGGCAGAGAGTGGCTTGCAACCAATCCAAGGTGTGGTGGCTGGCTATGATGCCTATTGCCTTCCCCTTTTCCACATTCACAGGACCTCTTCACAAATCCATATAGTGCTCCTCCCTCCCATGATGCACAGTTGGAGCAGAGCAGTGCAGGCTGGGACTTGGCCTTACTCAGCTTCTTGGCTGGGTGCCCTCATGCAATGAACAAACAGCCTGTACCACAATACACAACAGCCTTAAGATTCTGCCGCAGTGGATCTAAACACCTATCAGAGGGAAGCGATGGACGGCATCTTCCAAGGAAAGTAGGATATAATTTTTGAAAGCAACAGAAGTTTATGAAGCTCCTGGTTTTAACACTTGGGTTTAGGGATTTTGGATCACAGTTGTATTCTTGTCTTGAGTTCTGCCTTCATGGATGTCTTTGTCCTATGAGAAGATGTCCAGAGTTTCTTCTTCAAGGTGCTACACTCAGACCTTCATAACAAATAGGAAGAGTAAGAAGTACTTTTCTGCGCTCTGGGTAATTCTATGCATGTTTGTGCAGTGTGTAGGGAGTTGCTGGAGAGAGACCATTCCTGAAAACTCTTTGGAAAATTCAGATTTCTGTTTTTGTGTCAGTGGATAATTCCTGACCAGTCTTCTCTTTGTGAGCTGCATGGGATGAGAGGCCACACCCAAACATTCCCTACTGCTGTGCTTCTGACAAAATGTCCAACCTGTCTGGAATTCCCATGGATTAGCTGTGTGATACAGGCACCTCTCCCCGACATGACGCTCAGTGAGTGATAGAGGGCTCAAACAATATACAAGTGACATACTGCTCCTCCCATTCCTCCCTGGTCTCTTGAGTATTTGGAACAGACTGTACTCTAAGCTATGGAAGATGGGGGCTATGGTACAGTGTTCTAACTGGCTATTGTACTTGGATATGTGGGGACTTGTAAAGCCAAAGTTAGTGTACTTCTCACCTAACCAGGCTTACGTAAATAGTAGCCTACCACCTCAGGCAGGGGTGTCTCAGAGAAGGATTACTAAATTTTTGCAGAGGCTCTCGGCCACTCTAATTTTGGACACATACCTTACAACATACAGGAGGCATGCTGCAATCAGCACTCAGAAATGCCCTGGCTGACATGTCTCATGGATTAATTTTAGCAAAGCACACTGACAGAAGCAGTGTGTTATCCCCATAGCAAAGTCTATGTGTTGGTCCGTCTTGCATTTCCAGGCAGTTCAGCTCAGAGAGGCATTCAAAAGCTGCAAAGTACTTGCCATTTGGGTCCTATTGTATGACCAGTAGACTCATAAATTATGTATAAGTCCTGTGCTTTGACTGTAACCATGCTCCTTTGAAATCTACAGGTTGAAATTTATTAGTAGATTATGAAAAGTAATTTAAAGGCTAGGATTGGAGATGGAATAAGATACCATACGATACAATACAATACTAAATATGAAAGTCTACTAAATGTCAAAAGGCTTCTTCATAATAAGGTTTGGTGGTATTGTTTAAATTTTGCTCCATGGCCAGATATGTGAGCACAGTGGGTAGAGAGGCTTGCTGTCAAACCTGATGACCTAAGTTTGAACCTCAGCCAACAAGGTAGACAGAAAGAGCCAGTTCTCACAAGTTGTCCTTTGACCTCTACCTGAGCAACATGGCAAGTGCTCACCCATGCATATATGCATATACATAAATAAATACATGCAATTATAAAATTTAAAAGGTAAAAATCGATCTATATTTTATCTACTCTAAAGGAACTTTTAAATTCATAGCAGCATTCTGAAGTGAGACTGAGTCCCAAAAATTATAATATATATTATTATAATATTATATATTATATAATATATATATATATATATATATATATATATATATATATACTTTCCTCCCTGGTAAAATAGTAGAATGTCTTGCAATTTACTATGTTTTAGTCAGTTTTACATTTCTGTATCAAAATACCCAAGGCTGAGAACTTTATGAAGCAAAGGGTTTATTTAGTTAACAGTTCTGAAGTCTAGCACTTCAGTGACGTCTATTGGGCCACATGATGAATAGCATAGTATATAAGAGAGAGATGTCACATAGCAAGAAAAGATAGAAATGATAGGAGAGTGGCCAGCTTAACCATGTGATTCAGCAATTTCTTGGCAGTGAACACTTTTAATTCCTCCCATAGAGTTACAGAATACTACCAGAATACTTCAGCTAGCTTTTATTCATAATATCCCTGAAATGAAAACAACTTGTTTTACATCAGCAGTAAGTAGATACATACAAACTGTGACTTAGTCACACTATGGAATACTATATAATGACAAAAAAAAAAAGAACAGGAATGTATAATAACATGAATAAAGCTAATAAAAATAATACCCAAAGAAGTAAGCTAAACATGAAAGATTATATTCTGTGCTAAAATGATATGGAGGTTGGGTATTAACTGAATGAACATACAGAGAATCTTTTGAGTTCCAGAAGGTTCTGGGTTCTGAGAAGATTCTGTATTTTCATTTGGTATCTTGTTATGTGGTCAAATGAACACATAAAATTAACTTAGAAGTTAATTTAAGCTTTGCATAATTTTCCACAATCGTGAATAATATAGAAAATCTCATAGAGAAAAAATTTTAAAGTGCCTTTCTCATTTTTCTCCTAGTCTCTTAAGCTCTCATCCACCAAGAAAACAATTATTATCTGGTTCCTTTCGTGACTCATTGCCAGAATACTTTATGCTCACATGGGCAAATGCAGACGTAAGTAGACACCTGAAGACAAATAAGTGTGTATTTTTCCTACCTTTAAAACAATGTTTCATTGTTGTGACAAAACATCTGAGCAAACGGCCTAAGAGAGAAGGGATTTTCTTTGGCTCATGGGGTCAGAGGTCACATCTAATGAACACTGAGCTTTGTCCCTTCTGAACCAGTATATGTGAAGAAGAGCATCATGGTGGGGAGACACATGGCTGAGGGGAGCTGCTGACTTCAAAGTGGGTGGGAAGCAGAGAGGAGGTGATGAAAGATAAGGTGTACATCTGTCAAGAACCTGCCTCTAATGCCTACCTTCTTCCAACCACACTACACTCTCTGCTACCTCTTAATAATCAGTCCATCAATGGATTAACCCATTGAATTATGTGGGTTTCCTTCAAGATCCAATAACTGCTCACTGGTACCTCTAGTTGGGGACCAAACCTTGAACCTTTCATGGGGATACTTCATGTCCAAACTATTAAAAATGGTAAAATACCTTTACTTACTCTATTTCCCCATATGGGCCAGCACTGGCACTTACAACACATAAATATTATCCATTATAAAATAAATAATATCCTAAGCTATTCTCTATCTTGACCAAAGGAGATACAATAAAAATAAATTGAATGATGATCCAAGTTGTAAACCAATGACACCTTTTTGTTCCTTTTCCCTTTCAATTTTAATGACAATAAAAACCAAGTGCTAAAGAAAAGATTTACAATTTATTTTTAATTTACGAATTAACTATTTTCAGAAGTTTGTCATTTTCCAGTGTTAGTTGAAAAGTTTATATCTTTCATTCTTAAAAGTTGAAATATGGAGTGACAGCTCATTTAGCAATGAGATTAAAATGACTTCTAAACTAATTAAGCCCAAAAATTGAGATTCACATTTGTGCTGGTTTGAATAAAGATGATGTTCATAGACCCATAGGTAGTGGCACTATTAGAAGGTGTGGCTTTGTTGGAGTAGGTGTAGCTTTGTTGGAGTAGGTGTGGCTTTGTTGGAGTAGGTGTGGCTTTGTTGGAGTAGGTGTGGCATTGTTGGAAAGATGTGTTACTAGAGGGTGGGCTTTGATATCTCAGAAGCTCAAACTAGGTCCAGTTGCTTACTTTCTCTTCTGATGTTTGCCATTCCAGATATAGAATTCCCAGCTACCTCTCCTGCACCATGTCTGCCTACATGCTGCCATGTTATTACATGATAATAACAAAGTAAACTGTAAACCAGCACCAATGAAATGTTTTTCTTTTCTTTTTTTTTTTGAACATTCTACTAGGTGTAGTAGCACACAATTTTTTAAGACTTATTTATTTTATTTATATGAGTATACTGTAGCTGTCTTCAGACATACCAGAAGAGAGCATCAGATTACATTATAGATGGTTGTGAGCCACCATGTGGTTGCTGGGAATTGAACTCAGGATCTCTGGAAGAGCAGTCAGTGCTCTTAACTTCTGAGCTATCTCTCCAGCCTGAAATATTTTTCTTTATAAGTGTTGTCATGGTTACGGAGTCTCTTCACAGCAATAGAAACCCAAACTAAGACATCTTTCATACTTGAAGTTGAGTGTATATTACCAAGTCATACGTCAAACACATTTTGTGACCTTTCGTGATGACAGGTACTGTCAGTACAAAGAGCTGGAGCTTAAACAAGGCAAGGTGATGAGGCTCTGAAAGTGGTCTTCTGATGTTAGAGAAGCCAGCCAATGCCCAGATTTCAGTGTTGAGTGGTCTGAGATCCCAAACAGGATTGAGAAGAGAAATGCAACTTCTTATTGGAGTCCACCTCTATCCATCCCCTAAATGTAGTTCTCTGGATTTGCCAGAACCAAGTCTCATAAACCCAGTGTCTTAAACCAGTATATTTCTCATAGTCTGAAGGCTCAAAGACCAAGACTCCAGAGTAGGTTCGCCAATCTAATTCCTGATGTAGCTACTTGTGCAGGTTTGCAGATGGTTAACTTTACATCTTGTGCCCTCACATGGCCCCTGGACTCAAGCAGAAAGAGCACACCTGCTCTTGTTTGACCTCTTATCTCTGTTCCTCTTAGAAAGATACCATTCATTCATACCATCTTAAGGCTCTGCCCTTAAAACTTCATTGAACCTAAACGACAGCTAAAGACCCTCTCTGTCTTCAAATCCACATGGGATGGGGGAGCTGACATATGTCTTGGAAGGAAACAGTTCAGCTTACTGCAGTTATGAAACCTTTCTAAGACCTTGCTCCCTCATGTGTAAAACGACCATAATGAGGACCATAATCCTCAGTTTAGTGGGAGAACAGTTGGATTGTTATAGTGCCATGTCAAAGATATATATTGGTGTGTGTTGTTCCCAGTTGTCTTTTGAAAAGGAGGTTATAAAGGGAGGAAAGGTTGACTGTCAGTGTGTTGATCTTCCTAGTAGAAACCCAAAGGCAGAAAGAAGGTCCCATAGAATTTGAGCAACTCTTCCAAGGTCATCTACCACAGCAGTTACATAAACAGGACAGAACCCTCTGTCACAGAACTGCTAGTTCTGTTATGTGCCGCAGTATGACTTACTCCGAGTTGACAAGAGTGGGTGGACTACTCAGCAGGCTTAGATTTGTCTTGGGTATTTAGCAGCAATGCTGCCCCAGACACATGCAAGCATTATGGGCTGAGCGGAACGCCATGAGCCCTGTGTAAAGCTATCCTTTCTTTGGATTAGTGGGCCAGGGCAGCCTCTTTTGCTATGCACAAGTCTGACCTTACAGTATCTAGTTTCAGAAGAACATGATTGGCCAGCTCACAGGTCAGGGAGAAAAGGTTCTGTGGAGCAGTCAAGAGTGTCCTTGGGGAGAGGGGGAGAAGGGATCGTGCTTTTGGCTGGGCAGGAGGCTCTTCCCCAACTGCATTACAAAGTGCCCTAGCTCAAGCAGCTGAAGTAATCTGCCTTCTAAGGGATTTTGGGTTTGGGGAGCAATGACTGTCTCCCACTGACTACCACATGGGTCCAGTTACCATGATCCTTCCAGCTTTTGCCAGCATTCCCTCTCCAAATTTTGGGGGCTGGGTTTATACCTCGAGGTTATCTAGGGGGAGGGTGGAGAACACTATGTCCCAAGTTAATGATTTAAGGGACAATAGAGGGACATTTTCCTGAAAGATTTCTCAACAGAGTGGCTTAATGGCTGAATTCCTGCCATTAGCACTGATTGCTTTTGTATAGGGGAGGCTTTGGGACACTATATTCATTCATTAAGACTTAGGATGAGGAAAGTCCTTTGTAAGTCTTGATCAACAGGTGCCTGGGAAGGAGACTACATAGAGGAGAGAAAGACCAGACTGAGAAATGTGGACCCTACAAGGAATCCACCTAACCCCTCAATTCCCAGTAAA
Organism: Arvicanthis niloticus; assembly: GCF_011762505.2. Classification (NCBI taxonomy): domain Eukaryota; kingdom Metazoa; phylum Chordata; class Mammalia; order Rodentia; family Muridae; genus Arvicanthis; species Arvicanthis niloticus. Next base: position 29,829,945 of record NC_047676.1, read on the forward strand.
GGAAACCAAAGGAAATTTATCTGGGGCATCTCAAGTAGTTAGGGCAGGGTGAAGTTAGTTACTTAGACTCTTGGCTTTTATATCTGTTCATTTATTTAATATAAACAATTATATAAAAGCAATCAAGTCAGTGTAGGATGGAATGGAAAGGGGCTGCAGAGAAGTCTCAGTGATTAAGAACACTTACTGAGCTTGCAGAAGACTGAAGTTCAGTTTGTCCCCACATGGGGCACCTCACAATCCCCTCTAGCATTAGGGGAGCCAGTGTTCTCTTCTGGCGTCTTTGAGTGTACTCTTGTGGTGTCTTTGAGTACCTGTACACACTTGGTCCACATACAAGACAAGAATGCATACACAAAATAAAAGAATAAACAAATCTTTAAAAATAAAATAAAGAGGACCATCCCTAGAACACAGGGATCAGGAGCACAAATTCTTACTGCCTCCCAGCTGTGCCTAAACCCAGCCCTGTTGTCAGCTCTGTCTCACAGGAAATCTTTTATAAACAGAGCCACATTCCAAAAGTTCATGTGCATGTTTATCTCTTGAATTGGGGAGTCTGTAAATTTTTTTTCTTGAAAAATAATATTTTAAATGGTGAATTTGATATGCCAATATCCACTCACAAAGCCCATTGTGACTGACAGGGGCTCAAGGAGCTGTGTTCATGGAGATACTCCCATCAGTCTTACTGTGCGCTTATGTTATTATTTCTCTGGCATTATACTACACAGAGAGCTTTATGTCAGGTTGGGAGAAATGTGTCACCTGCCCAGGAAAAGATGGCTCAGCTCCAACAGATTCTGGAAGTGGGGACAGGGTAGAAACTGGGAGGGTCAGTGAAGAGACAAAGTACCTACTCAGAAACTCAACTCTAAAGTAAGAACAGTAGGAATAACACGATTCTGTCTACTCTGAGGGATTATAAGGACTGGGCGAACAGCTAGATACAAAAATCTGAAGAAAAAGTAAACAAACTGTATTTACATAAAACAGGCCCCTGTGGCTCAGCTGCTCCCTAGATGTCTTGAGGGACAGCTGAGAAGGCATTAGGGATATGTTGACCCGGTGCTGAGTTCAAGCATCCCTAGCAGTGATGGCAACACTAGTAACAGCAGTAAATTAATCTACACCGAGGGCTTTCTACATGCAAGCATAGCCCCGGGAGCCCTAATATATCATGGCTGCTGTGAACCTTTGTTGTATATGTCAACTTGGGTCAGCCATAGCCCTGACAATTGGTAAAGTGTTAGAACAGACATTACTGTAAAGATATTTTGAAAATGTGGTGGTTCACGTTTCAATCAATAAAATTTGAGTAAACAGATAAAGTGGGTGGGTGGGCCTCATCCAATTAGTTAGAAGGCTCCAGGGAAGGAAAACCAAGGTTCCTCCAAGCAAGACTGAGTTCGGCCTCTATATTTAATCTATCACAGCAGCCCTTCCTCGGGCGTCCAGCCGGGTCTGCCCTGCAGATTTCAGACTTTCCAGCCTCAACAATGTGTGAGCCAGTTAAAATAAGCTACTTTTTAAATCTCTCTCTCTCTCTCTCTCTCTCTCTCTCTCTCTCTCTCTCTGTGTGTGTGTGTGTGTGTGTGTGTGTGTGTGTGTGTGTGTGTGTGTTTTCCACTCCAGCACAAACAGACCATTCTTGCTATTCTGTGAAGAGCCAGGGATTGTTCCTGTACGAGGAAGACAAGGCAAGGCAGCATCCAGGGACATGACTGAGGGTACGCTTGTACCCACCTTCCTTCTCCCAAGCCTTCTGGGAGAGACTAGAACTAAAACATAGACATACACGCCACCACACACACACACACACACACACACACACACACACACACTACAGGTAGTCCCCAACATCCAGGGAACCACCCCTTTGACTTTGTGGTGTCCCGGAATTGGTATCCATTAAAAAGAAGCCACACACTTCAAGTTTTGAATCTTTACCTTTTCTTGATCTGGCTTGAGCCAATATGAAGCACAGAGTTTTCTCGTGCTATGCACTAGTAACAGGTTCAAGGTTCAGAGTACCCTTGAGGTCGGTGACGTTCAGCTATGGTGTTCACAAGTTTGTCTGGATTAAATATTTTTATAGCTTGAGATATTTTCAACTATAAGCACAGCTACTGTGGAATAATCCCACTGTAAGTTAAGGTTTAACCACATACACACATACAGACACACATACATGCATAGCACACGTGTAGGCACATGGATACACATACATACGTGAGAGACAGCGAGAATGCTTGAGAGATTGATAAACTATAGGCTTTAGATTCTGTTTTTCTGAATAGCACACTCATTTAATAGGGGAAGAAAACTCAAATACAGGTTAAGTGACTTTCTCGAGTAAGCAGTCATGGTAGAAGACATAGCTAGTTTTTCACAAATCTTTTCCCTGAAAGAAAATCTGTTTGTCCTTGAAAGAAAAACATGCCTGATTTCCTTTGCAGACAGGAGAGACTATAACTGATCATTGATTCCTGAAACAGCAGTGACAGTGGCACCCAAACGCCCCCTACCCCAGGTCACCACCACCACCCACCGACTCCAAGGCTCTGGAGATTTGCCACAAGATGAGCAGGGGGTGGGGGTGGGGCTAAGTATCTCAGCCTCAGTGAACAAATGAGAAGTGAACCTGCTTGATATTTGGTCTCTGAGATCTGGGCCCTTATGCTTTTAATTGTAAGACTTTTCTTGACACACATAACAATGAAGCTGGATTCAAATCCAAGCTCCCAGTTGTGCAGAATTGGAATGCCCCATTTCTATACTGCTCAAACATCTCCTGACAACTCATTCATTACTAAGAGCCAGGAATAGGAAATGTATCCTTTACTTTCCCTGCCATCCCCCTGGGAGAATCAAGGACCCCTCAAGGCAGCAGTGCATTAGAGCCTAGAGCTCACTATTCAACACTGAATCCTGGGATAGATTACTTAAAGCCACTGAGGACTCTGAGAGCCCTGACAGTGGGAGGGTATTGTCCAAGGCTCAGGAGAGGAGGAAGGTGGGTACAAGTATACCCTCAGTCATGTCCCTGGATGCTGCCTTGTCTTCCTTGTGCAGGGCAGTTCCTGGCTCTTCACAGAGTAGCAAGTGTGGTCTGTTTATGCTGGAGTAGACTGTGGAAATATGTGGCCCGCACTGCCCAGGGCCAGCCGTTCTACACTTGGCAGCACTGTTTCAGCTAAGCTCAACAAAGGATGGAAGTATTGCCACAAATGCATTTTTCCACATTAAGGTTGCTGTCAGGGCTCAGGCAGAGGAGGCAGCTTTGTTTTTCCTCGGCTGTGCATCTTGGACTGCTTAGCCATTCTACGCAGTCCACCCTCCCTGTGCAGTCTGGGCAACTACACCCTGGGATTCATCCAGGGGCAGAAAAGTCTAGGCTAGAGGGGACCAGACTGAGCCTTGGGACCCATTCTTTCTAACCCATAGAACAGAGAGCTTCCTGAGAAGAAACTGGATTAGCAACAGATATGTTGGTACTTGTACATTTCTGAAGAAACCAACCTGGGAACCCTATTAAAACCATGTGCAAACTCAGAGACACAAGCCAGCACTCAAGGCAAATGTCTAGATGACATGATGGAAAGGCTTTGTTTAGTTTAGAAAAACGTGAAGTTAAATGTAATGTAGAAACATATAGGGTCAGATTTTTTTTTTTTTTTTTTTGGTTCACTTTTCACTCTTTAGACATTTGTTGTTGTTGTTTGTTTGTTTGTTTGTTTTGGGATTTTTTTTTTTTTGGTGCTGGAACTTGAACCTGGCCAAGCAAACACTCTCCCACTGAGCTAGCTAGATATCTAATTCAGATTTATCACCTTTAAATGAGTATCCATTTATGTCCAGTTCTAGCAAATCCATCCATTTTAAATAAAAGACATAGGGTTGGCCAAGGGTTAGATCGATTAGTTAATATATTTTTGTGTACAGATCACTGGATATCTTTGTTTAAATAAAGGCGTGATTGGTTTTCTAGTGTATAGAACTAACGATTCTCAAGAGAGCAAGTCAGAATCTGGGGTAGGAGAATGAAGTTTGATTAAGCTCCCCAGGTGCCTCCCATCTTCCCTGTGTTGTGACGACATTTATTGGAGTTTGGGATTGCAAGCCTCAGAGGCAAGTGTCAGCTAATGTCAGCCTCCTAATAACAGGTTATGTGACCAAGCTTGGGGGTGAGAGGAACAGAGAACATTGTAAACCCAGGAAGCCGGAAACAGGAAGTACATCAGTCATGTCTGTTTGTTAGAAGGAACCAAGTGCATTCTGGGATTCCATCATCACTACTACCTCTGTAATATACCTGACTTGAAGTAGTTCCCTTCCTGTGCCAGGAAAAATTCTACAGAGGCCCTCATGTAGGCACTGTGATAAAATACCCTGACAAAATCAGCTTAAGGGGAAAGGGCTTACTCTGGCTCACAGACTAAGGGTATATAGTCCATTGTGATGAAGAAGTTAAGGCTGTTGGGAGCCTGAAACATCTGGTCACATTGCATCTGTGATCAGAAGCAGAGAGCAATAAACAGTGCTGCTTGGTTTTCTATTTCCATTTACACAGTCCAGAATCTTATCTGGGGAATGGTGACACCCACAGTGGACAGAGCTTCCTACAGCAATTAACACAGTCATGACAATCCTCTATGGGCATGCCCAGAGGCCCATCTAGGTGACTCTAGACTCTTTCATGTTTGTGAGCAATGGAATCCATCACACCAACTGTTAACAAACAAATATGTGTTATCTGAAGATGCTAAGTTGCAACTAATGTGTGTATGTACATATTTGTAGCTATTAAGCTAAGATACACATTTATCAAATTAACGTAAAATTAGTGTATAGTTTCCTGGGGTTGCCATAGAAATGTACCACAAAGTTTGAGGCTTATACAACAGAACAAGACCACAGTATGAGGTACAGAGGACTAGTATGTCCACACCTTCTCTGAGGGACATAATTCAGCTCACAACAGATGACTACATTTTAAACAGTTATTGAGTATCCACAAGATTTCATTCATTTTTGCCCATTGGTCCATCGAAGCCTGAACTTCTCATAAAAGTTTTGTCAACCCTGATCTGGATGTGTGGTTCTGAAGGTGCATTTATCACTTAAGTAGCCTTACTTCCAGAGTCTCCAGAATTTGTGAGTGATGTTGGTACAGTTGATCAAGGCACTACTCCCCAAACTGGGTCCATACAGATGTGATGTTACAGAGGGAGCCTGTCGACAGTTAGAGTCTGCAGAGGCAAAGCTGGAGTTGATTCTAACATGTGCCCAGGGATAGGGACATCTAGCTTCTTGATTGTGGAAGCAGCTGCCTGGGTTGCTCCTTGTGCTTGGATTGATTGCCTGGGCCTCATCCGATGTGCGACACACTGGTAAATAGGAGAACCTTGTTCTTGTCAAGACTTGTATCAAAGAAATGTACTCTCCAGATTTTTCCAAGGCCAGAAATCTTTGTTTAGGATGTTTCTTGACTATTATTATAATTAAGTAGCTTGTCAGCAGCTCATGAAGAAAAGAAGACATATTGGCTACAGATTCCCTTGAGTCCGACAACAATTTGAGACATCTGTTGAGAGGCCTCGGGCCTTTCAGGCTGCCTGGAGAATCATTTGACCACAGAAGGTAGCAAGCAGTCCCTTGTATGTTGGGCCCCATAGACTGTGACTTCTGGCCAACTAAGGAAACTTTAAGAGGGAACACCGACAAGCTGAGTATTTCCAGGGGAAGATGAGGGACCTGGAAACTATGTTCAAGGACGAGTGTTGAGGGAGAACTTGGAAAATCATGGCCTACAGGCCTGGCCAGCTTCAGACATGTTGGACTGGACAGGCCTGTGGTTAAAAGCATTTTGAAATTGAGTGCCTTTGAGCAGAGCCTACATCCTCTCTAGACTGATGAATTCTGTGCTTCCTACTACTTTGTACCAGGCCAGGTCACAGAGATCTGATATCACCTTGCTTGCTGACACTTTGTGATATGAAAACTCTGTGAAGTGATGAAGATAATAAAGGATGCAGAGAGCTAAGGAGAGAAGGCTTGCTATTTTTAAGCATCTAAATGCATGCGTTCTAATATGAATTGGTTATATCTTAACCATGGGAATTATTAAATGTGCAAAGTTAAAACAGATGTGTATGTATGTGTGTGTGCATTTTCATGTAGGTATGTATATGTATGCATGTGTGTATTTTGTGTATATATGCATATATGTATGTATTATGCATTTGTATGTGTTTGTGTATGTGTATCTGTCTGTCTATCTCTCTATCCCTGTGTGTGCATGTGTGTGCGTGTGCGTGCGTGTGCGTGTGCATGTGTGTGTGTGGTGTGTGCGTGTGTATACAGTTCCTCTAGACAAATGTGCTAGGAGAATCTTTTGGTCTACTATTTCACCTTTGACCCTCTTTGTAGCTTTTGAGCAATAGGACCCTCTGAGACAGGGTTGCTGAGTCCTTAGGAATTTCCTGCATGAAGGGAGCATCTTTTGTCCTAATGAGGCCACCATCCTCTGTGGCTTCAAGATGAGACCTGACCACCTGAGACTGCTGGTGTGAGGGAAACCTGGAGACTTTGGCTCCATCCTCTCCTCCCCCAGCAGGAGAGAGAAAAGGACAGCCAGATTCAGTTCCCAGCACATGACATTTCAAAACATAGCAATGCAGGACTCCCGGTAACTCCAGATTCAGGGAACTTGATGCAGAAGGTCCTAGGAATCCATCCTGCCAGGACCTAAAGAGGAGACCCTTCAACAAGGCAGGGCTCCAGGGTTTCCATGTACCCAGAAGGGTTCCCATTTCAGCTTGGAGCACAGTACGGAGCTCCAATGCTTGGGAGACTCTCTGACCTTGATCTGTGTGTCTTTTCACCTGGAGGCTCATTTGCATTCTTTCTTGGGGTGTGGGTAGGGAGAGATTGAACTGGGGGTGTAGCTCAGCAGTAGAGTTCTTTTAACCATTTTTAAATGATTACATTACGTGTACAAGTGTCTTGCCTTACACGCGTGTAACTGTGCTCCCAGGACCTTCTGCATCAGGTTTCCTGAATCTGCAGTTATGCGCATTGCTATGTTTTGAAAGGCCATGTGCTAGGAACTGAACCCATGTCCTCTGTAACCACTGAGCCATGTCCTCAGCCCTGCATTTGTATTCTTCAGCACATCCTGTGCAATAAAGGTGCAGTAATAAGAAAGCAGCTTTCTGGGTTCTACAAGCTGCTCAGAACCTGAGAAGGGGAGACGGCAGTTCTGACTTACAGCCAGGGTACCTGTAATGAGACAGATGTGTGCCAGATGCTGAAGGCACCCTATGGATCAATGTGACCACACACTTAAAGATATCATTCTTTTGTTAAAAATGAAAACAACAACAATAACTACAAAACCCACAATCAGGGGTAATGAGGCTTTAATCCCAACTTAAAAGTCAGAGGAAGGAGGAACTCTGATTTCGAGGCCAGCCTGAGCTACATAGTGAAACTGTGCTGACTTCTACCCTACACTCTGGGCTTCTGCAACCATGGTCACATTTACTGTGAGGTGATATACCTGAGGAAGTCCTCTTTCATGCTGGCGCTCTGTTGTTTGAGTTTTCAGCTCTAGAGCTATAGGCTAAATAATCCGTTTTTCCTCAGGTACCTCATTATAGCAATGTAAAGCAGATACATGAGAAAAGACCTGGAAAAACACATTCTTATTCTTATGAAATGGCAGCAAAATTCTGTGGGAATATTTGAAAAGAAGATTTTAACTCAGCACAAGGGGAGGGGGGAGTGAAAAACCTTCGGAGTTGAGTTCTCCAAATAAACATGCAAGAGACCTGGCAAGGTAATGAGGATCTCGATTGTGGAAGAGACAGAGGTAAGCACAGATGTCCAGTGCACAGAGCTGGAAGGGTGCTGGGCTGAGAGGAGGTCTTAATCGCAGGAAATGAAAGACCACTTACAATTCTGAGTTTCACTGAAGTGATATGAGGACTGCAGTGCAAAGAGGAAGACAATATTCCCTTTTGGGGCTCAGATTGTAGATAGTTCCTAGCTAGGGTATCATAGGATTTCACAGGCAAACCAGTCAAACATAAGAAAAATATATTCCCCCTTTTACACAGAGAAGAGAACATACAAAAGCCCTATGTAGGACCTTAATATGGGAAAACTGATTAGGGAAGCAACTGGAAATGTCACATTTGCTGTAATGTGATCTGGGGGAACGGAATTAGAAATGTACAATTTCTAGCTCTCTTAAAGATCACATGTTGACCGGTGTCTAGGTTGTGGCTAACCTAGGTAGGCAATCTGAACTATCTGTTGTGTGGCTGGTTAGAAGTATTTCTTAGAATGGACTCCTGGGGCCATCGAGGGAGGGAAGGCAGGGTGGCTACATTAAATGAGCATCCTCTGAGGTGATAGCATCCTCAAAGGTGTCTCTGGATTGGTTACTTGGCAACATAACACCTCTGCCAGAGGTCTTTAGTTCCCACCCACTCACACCACCTCCCTTGGGCTGTGCCTTCTACTTTAGGAGCAATTAGAGTGGCTTAGCAGGGAGGGTGCCCCGTGCTAGGCACTAAATGCTTCTCCTGTTGTTTCCTTTGATGTTTCATTACCATCCTCTCTCCATTTTACTGCCCAGGACACTGAGGCCCAGAGAGTCCAGCCTGCAGCTCCATCAATCACCAAGAAACTCACAGATTATGAGCAGAGGCTTGCCCACCTGCAGTGCCCAGGGACTCTGACAGTGAGCATACCACCCAGAAAACCAAAGGGCCAAGATCTCTCACAGTGTGCTAAAATGTGCTGTTGAGTCTTTGTTGCATGTCTGCTTTCAAAGGATAGCTTTGCTAGTTCTCTTAATTTTATGTTATTTGCTGCTCCTTTTTTTATTGTGAAATCACATTTTTATAATAAACTTAATATTCTGGATCAAGAATAGAATCTAAAATTTAGTGTGTGTTTTCAATGACTGAAGTGACCTTATTTTCCTAAGGGGATTTATACTCTCTCAGTATTTTTTTTTTTCCATTAACTTCAAATTGTATAGATTTAAATGTGTAGATTGATTGATCTATTTGCATTTCCTCATGTCAACATGCTCTTTTAACTCGACTTTACCAGCCTTAAAATTGCCAAAGAAATAGGCTAGGATTCTGGTGAAAGGATATTTAATCTCTATACTAATTTGGGTAAAATAGATACCTCAACAATGATGGATCTTCCTGCCTTGACACATAATAGAGTTTGTGTATCTCTCCATTAATTTTGGCCCCTTAAATCTTTTCTGTACAGCATTTCTGTTGTTATAGGAGCAGAGGATTTGCACATTATATTAAATCCCCCCCTCTCCTTTCTTCCTATCCCCTTCTTTCTCCATCTCTTCCTCTGTTGCTGGTATAGAGAATAGAAGCGCACGCTGATTTTTGTAAATCCCGCTGTATTTCGAGCCATGTTGGTATTCTGCTCACTGCTTTCGTGTTCACTTTGGATTTGCTGTGCATGCAATCATACTGTCTGCGAGCAGCGTTGCTTTGTCTCAGTCCATAGTTATGCTTTCTTTCCTTTGGCTATCTCCCATTCTTATTTTCTGTTATAAACATTGGAGTCTATCACTTGTGCTCCAAACGCTGGTTCAGATACGTCCACACACATTTTGATACATTCCAGTTTCATTGCCACTCTGAACAAAACGTTTAAGTTCACTGTCACTTCTTGCTCTTTTTTTCGTGTCACCTCCTAGGCTGTTGGCTGTGCTGAGACGAAGCTGCATATCTCCTTCCCAGCCTCCTGATGTCAGAAACTCGTTGAAGTAGACGGTGAATGCAAACTTTCTAGGAGAAGTGGAAGGCCATACAAGCAGCTGCTGATGTTCTAGATGAGGACTGGAAGGGCTGGATGGTCCCAATCAGTGGTGGGAATGACAAGCAAGGTTTTCCCAAGAAGCCAAGGGTCATGACCCTTGGAAAGTTCTCCTGCTGTTGAATAAGAGGCATTCTTGTTATAGAACAAGTAGAGAGAAAGTGCAAGTGTGTTTGTGAATGCATTGTGCATGCCAATCTGAGTGTTCTCAACTTGATTATTGTCTTAGAGAGAGAGGAGAGAGGGGGTGGGGAGAGGGTGGGGAGGAGGGTGTAGATATTCCTGGACTGAAGGATACTACTGTGCTTTGGTGGTTGCGGCCCAAAAGGACTGGCAGAATCTGGAATGTTTTCAGTCCCTCTAAAGAAGATGATGCCCACCAATGTGTCGTCGGAAAGCCCTTGAGCTAAGAAGGTAGGAAGCCCAGGACCAAAGCACCCCAGATTCAGTGTGTTGTTTCCTGTAACACGTCACTCTGAAGAAACATTCCACCAAGGAAAACAAGGAAGAGACTGCAGGGTATGCTAAACTTTTGCCCAAGAGAAGATAGGAAGCCAAAGAAAAACACCAGGAGAAGATTGCCAAGAGTAGTAGGCTGTCCTTGCTTGGAGCTTCTGAGTCTAGTCAAAAACTGAGTTGTTCATAGAGACAGATAAAAGATGAGACCTTTTTAAAAAAAAAAAATTACCATCATTTCTTTTTTAACCCAAGGTCTATTTGGAAGTGCGAGGCATACTGCCTAAATATCAGATGCCTTTGAAGAGTACCATTTTATCATCGACTCCTACTAGATTAGATTTTGGGGAAAATACACTGGTAGTTTCCGTAACCCAAATGTAATGCCATATGTATGGAACATCCTTTTCTCTTAACTCAAGCGTCCCTGATAGTGTAATGTGACCACTGAGCCCTGATTTCTCATTCCATACATCCCATTGGCTACTTTCTGTGCATCTATCCTTGCACTCTTCCTCTTTCTTTTCTGCTCCGAGGTTATTTGCTTCATATTTTTGTTGTTGTTGTTTTAGACATCATGTTTTTCTGTTCTAGAACATCTTTCTAGGGCTTCTTTAGAGGTTTTTTTTTTTTTTTTTTTTTTTTTCTGATGAAACTCCTCTCTGTTTCTCTGTTCGTTGTTATTTCTAAACTTTTAAACATATTTAAAGTTATTATTTTGGAGTTGGCTTCTAGATTCCAACCTCTGGTCATTGGGGGTCCTGCCTTTATTGATTGTTTGCTTTTTGGCTATAGGTTACATTTTTCTTCTCCTTTGTGTGTCTGGAGTTTTTCATAATAGTTTAGTCATTTCTATCAAGTTACCAGTAGAGACTAAACCAGATGGTATATTTTGTTGTGTTCGTCCCAGAAACAATTTTCTATTTTCCTTATCCAAAAACTTGGGAAGCAGATTTTTTTTTCCTGAAAAGTCCACCTGGACTGTATAGTTGGGCTGGGAATAAGATGCAACTTTAATTTCAATTTCCTTCTTGCCAGTGAGAGGATGGTGACTGTTCTTACCTTTTTAGACTCAACCCAAAAATCCTTGCTGCTGGTTTGAAGGTCTGACCTCTTTGATGTTTTCAAGTTTTGAATGAGGGGGTATTCAGTGGCAGCTTTTTTAGTTTAGATTTTTCTTCCAGACACTACTGTAGACAGCTCTGGGACTTGATTAGTGTAAGGGATGAAAAGTAACAGAGAGCTCCCTACTTTTTAGCTCTGCCCCAACTGCTGCTGAGTTGGCAAATTTCCCAGGGTGGAGAATTGTTCTGAGAAATTTATTTTTGTGTTTGGGACTCTTCCAGATTCCAATATTTCATGGAGTTTACACTGCTGTTAAAAGGTCAGCTGATTTTTTCCCCCTCATCCCAACAAACTTTCGTCCATGTTTATGGGCTGACTGCCTCCCTGACATATGCTAGGCAAGTTGCCCCAAGTATGAAAATAGTTATCATTTTATGTTCTTCTTTGATGTGTTTATCTTTGTGATTGGTTTGTTTAGGTGTGTGCATATATGTATGTAGTGGGGAGTTTTATGGCTTTAAAGAAAAATGTAATTTTTTTGCCTATTATTTTTCTTTTGTTGTTTTGAAGGTGATCATTTTTATGCCTGTCTTAACCAAAAATAGAGCTCCATAGTTTTCTGTTTTCTGGTTTCCAAAAGTTTTGTTGTAGATTATTTCTGAGAGTCAAGGGTGAGGCCTCTGAGCAGCATAAAATATTCAGAGGTCTGGATTCAGACTCTGAATACCACTTGCCTGAGTCATGAGCAGGACTTGGCGTTATAACCTGTTGTTGTTTTCTTCCTTTCATGCAACAATCCAAAGAAGTTGCTTTTTATGCATAAGCCTGGTCTTTAAATCCAAGTCAACTCCTGCTAGTTTTCCTAGGCTGTCTCTGTGGACAGCATCTTGATTCTAAGTTGCATCTGCACCAGAGAAGAACAGCAGCTTTCTCCGGATATTTTGAGTTTCCTCCTGTCCTTGTGTGGTCCTTCCTGTCAAGTCCCCATACTCACATAGGCTGGTAGTAAGGAAACTGTAATTCTCACCTTGTCACACTTCTCTTTAAACCCTTTGTCACTTCCTGTTGTGTAATTGTTCAGAAAGTGCAGACAAAATACAGCAGGTGCGTGTGTGTTCTTCAGCTCCATCTTGTGCATGTTTCCCTAGCTCTGTGGCATCCCACTAGTTTCTTTTACTTCATACCCTCTTTCCTACCTCCTACCATGTTGTCTTTACATAGGCGCATCTCTCTACTTAGAACCTCACTCCTTCTTCTTACTTAGTTAGTTCCTTTTAAATTTCATCTCAACAACCCCTTCTCAGAGAAGCCTTCCCTGAGCTCTCTGGCTATTTTGCTTTCTTGTTTTTTCTCTTATTTTTAAGCATTTGATTTAGTGATAAGTTTTGCATTATTTATAAGATTATCTACTTACTGTTGATCTCTCTCATTAGAGTAGAAGCTCCAATAAAGGAAGAAAAAAAGATAGCTTCCTGTATCATTTCATCCCTCGGGTCTAATCTTTAGATGACCCCTATAAGTATTCTCTATCTTTCTATCTATCTATCTATCTATCTATCTATCTATCTATCTATCTATCTATCTTTCTATCTATCTATCAGTAGCACCATGAAAAGTAGCCTGGTTGAGCAAAGGCTAAAACCCCGGTGACCCTGAAGGGACTAGAGGCGTTTTGCCCCACTCCTGGACCCCAGCTCCTGTCAAGTAGTTACAGCCCTCCATAGATTTTGTGGCCGTCAGTCACGTAAGGACAATGTCCCAAACTCCTCCACAAGTAGAGGCCTCAAGATAAATCTCCATTTTAATGAGGTACCTAAAAGCCTAGAGAACTAAGCCAATAAAATCTCCTTCCCAGATACTCCTCCCTGCAAAAGGTATTTTACCTCAGGCCCACCCTGAGAAGTGGGGTACAGTTTTACTCATCCACTTTCCACCATGACAATAAATGTCTTAAAACTATGGGATCTGCTGTGGGGAGCACTGGAGAAGTTATTCACTTAAAGAGCTGCTGTCTAACCTCCTGTAGGTCTCTCTGTGCTCCCAGCCATCGCCTCCAACAAGCCAAGCCCAAGCCTGCTTCTTGCTGACAAGCCAAGAACCAAGGACACTCACCCCCCCACCCCACCCCCTGCTGTGTGGGACCAGCTGGAGCTCCCCTATTTCCTCCCTTGGCCCCAGGCTAGATCCAGCCCTGGAACCCCCACTCCATTCTCAGCTCTTCCACAGCTCCCAGCAGTGCCTGGGTTCCCAAGAGCCTGAGAACCAGACACCCCTAGCCTCCTTGTAGGCTCAGGGACCCCTCGCTCCCAGCCAGCTCTGGCTGTCCCCAGGACCTCAGACTGTGCTTCCCCATCCTTGGAGCAGTGTCCCATGGCTTCCCCATACCCTGCCAGGTATGTGGGGTAAGCACAGTTAAAATTCCCACATTATTCCTCCCAGAGTGGTTCATGCCCTGTGGCAGACCAGATGAGTAACCCCACAAACCCTCTATCTATCTATCTATCTATCTATCTATCTATCTATCTATCTATCTATTATCTAGCATCCATCTATCTCTATCCAGCCACCCATCCATCCATCTATTATAGATCCATCTACTTATAATCTGCATATTCATCTATTTGTTTTGTTTTCTAAAGACTTTCTATTGTATTTTATAAAAAGAAGAGAGAGAAAGCAGGGATATGTTTGGTGGAGGCACAGTAAGGTGTGAGGGGAAGGGTCTGCCTCTGTGGGCCCATGCTGAGGTATCCCTTTCCCCAGAGGCACCAGCCATATACAATGTTACAATGTTATAGTATAGAGTTTATTCAGGGCATAGGGAGAGGATAGAGAGAGACAGAGAGAGAGAGAGAGAGAGAGAGAGAGAGAGAGAGAGAGAGAGAGAGAGAGAGAGAGAAGAGGCTGGCCATGAGCATGTGGAGAGAGATGGGGGAGGGGAATGGGGAGAGAAGGGGAAGAGGTTAAGGGAGCAGAGGCAAGAGGAGAAGAGAACAGAGCAAAAGAACAAGGAAATAAGAGGCTGAAGAAGAGGCAAGCAGTCCCTTTTATAGTGAGTCAGACACCTGGCTATTGCTAGGTAACTGTGGGGTAGAGCTAAATGAAATGCCAACACTTTCAAAGAGACTTTTGGACTTCATAGGCTTGTCTTAAATCAGCTTGAAAACCTAGGACCATAGACCAAGCAGGAAATAAACTCACTTTTGAACTCCAAGTTGACTATGGTAAATGTGTCACTTAGTTCAGCACACCAAAGAAATACACCCCACGAAGCCATAAAAGACATCTCTGATTCTTCCTATGCTGACGATGTTGACATGTTTATTTTTCTTGACCTAGATAACCGAACTGGATGGGCGCTGAACATTTGCCAATTAATTAGTGACTTAAATCACTTGTGAAAATGGCTGTAAAAGCCACTTCAAGCTGACTTCTCAGATGCCATGTAAACATAAATTGTGTTTTCTTTTTCTGTGGTGGTGTCCAAGGAATTGTGGTCAAGACTCAAGATCGTTTAAGACCTCCCCTAGAGACTTATTCTTCAAAGACTGGGTCTAGTTACCTAAGCTATTCTTAAATTATCTCCACGGTTCCAATTCCTTTCCTCATCAGTCTTCTGACCCAATGTGCAATTACTGGTATCGAAAATGGTGGAATCATAAGGGAGCCATCACCTCCCTTTCAAAAGTCAAGAAGATTGAGTTTCACACCCACATGGGAGTCATTTTGATGTTTTGGTTCCTGATAATTCTTTGGCAGACAACTCACATGCTACTGCCATCCCTGAGATGACTCAGGGTTGAGAGAGTCACTAGAGTCTTAATGACCTAAACTGTAAAAGCTCAGGGAAAAGATCATACATAGCCACACTTTTGGCCGTCCAGGTTGAAACGCTCTGCTCCCTCATTTTGTAATGGTTTTACTTCTATTGTACTTCATTTATTTATTTACTTATTTTTTTTGCAAGGATGGTGAATGACTTTGCTTGAGTTGAAAGCAAGAAGATATAATCAGGCTGTCTGGTGGAATATGTGTTACATATGTTATTAAAGAGAATAATTGAGCTGTGGTAAGATGTATTTCCAAGGAATATAGATATCACAAAAATAGAATTATTGCTTGGATGGACTGGTAATTCTGAAGTCTCCCCTTTTCTAACATAGATGTAAACATGTGGTTACCAGAGGAAAAAGAAATACCAGAAAACTTGAATGAGAAACTCAAAACCTCTTCATCAATTCAGAGTAAAGCCCTTATTCCAGTATTTGCTTCTAGTGAAATCCTCAACATTATGCAGACTAAAAGACAGTGTGGGTTCTTTATCTCTCACTAATTCAACTTTTTTTTTTTTTTTTTTTTTTTTGACAAGCCAGTTAGCATGGTGTGGTGCACACGTCCTTCATCTCAGCACTTAGGAGTCAGAGGAAAAAGGATCTCAGTGAGCTCAAGGCTAGCCTGGGCTACATACTGAGACTCTGCCTCTAATACAAACAAACACCTAAAAGACATTATATTATATACTATTAATTCTCTATTAACATGGAAATATCTATAACTTTGCTTGAAAAATACCTTTGATTTCACTCATTTTTCTTTATCTTCCTTGTTTCCTGATTTATAGTTGTTCAGCCCTTCCGTGATAGGCTTATGACATTATAAAGGTAACAATAAACATTATGATCAACAGTGAGCTGAGGATTAAGTTTTCCATGTGGTCTGACTTGTATAGCGAGCATCTCCCACGTGTAGTTGTTCATGCAGTGAGTGCTTGGCTTCCATTGGTTACTCTGTTGTAGGAGATTGGGGTGTGTGTGTGTGTGTGTGTGTGTGTGTGTGTGTGTGTGTGTGTGTGTGTGTATATG
This sequence comes from Arvicanthis niloticus, assembly GCF_011762505.2. Classification (NCBI taxonomy): domain Eukaryota; kingdom Metazoa; phylum Chordata; class Mammalia; order Rodentia; family Muridae; genus Arvicanthis; species Arvicanthis niloticus. The sequence goes on from NC_047676.1 coordinate 29,846,195, forward strand.
GGTGCTGGAAACTTTGGATATGGGGTCTGGTTGATGGAACTAGACCATAGGAGTAGGTTCATGTAGATAATTCTTCTCTCTGGGCCCCTTTTTGTTTCACTTTCTGCTTCCTGTCCTTTCTGAAGTAAGAGGTTCCTCTGTCACTTGGTCTTGCTACCATGATAATTTGTTCAGGGGCAGAGACTAACAGTCATGAACTGGATTCTCTGTCTCTGGAAGTCAAGACAAATCATTCCTCCTGTGAACTGTTTATGTTGAATATTTGGTTAAAGTGATACAAAACTTGATACCATAAACACATAACATATACCATGTTAAGTGCTTTACATACATTGTCACACGTGTTCCTCTCAGCCCTGTCCTGTGAGGCCATTACTATGGGTATCCCACGTTGTAAAGAAAGCAACAAAGGCAGAGTTTCGATACCCGGGCCAAGGTTGCAGTTAGTAAGAAACAGGACTGAGACTAGACAAACTGGAGAATCTCCCATCCATGGGGCTGGGGGAAGACACTTTTTATAAAATAGATAGATATAAAACACATGGAAAATAAATGACTTCTAAATGCTTTCAAGGGTAAGCAATCAAAGCATGTAAGAAGTCATGTATTCCATATGCATTTATATCTGTATAGCAGTGGTTCTCAACCTTCCAAATGCTGTGACCCTCTAATATATTTCATAGTGTTACAGGGTTGTTCTCAACCATAAAATTATTCTTGTTGCTACACTTCATAACTGTAATTTTGCAATTGTTATGACTCATAATGTAAATATCTGTGTTTTCTGATGGTCTTAGGTGACCCCTGTGAAAAGATTGTCCAACCCCCAACGGGAGTCACAACTCAAAGGTTGAGAAATGCTAATTTATATAAACTTTTTTAAAATAAGAAGATAAAAAGTAGATAGACTGGGGGTGGGGGACAGAAGACAGCCAGAGCCTTACAGGCACGGGTGGGCAGACACCACTACAGTGAGTGTGGATGAAGAGATGGGAGAACTGAATTAGAGATGTGAAAGGCCTGCTCTGCCACCTGAGGCCATGGTGTTCATTAACCCTGTGCTACTGTTGAGGACCATGTCTGAGTGGCCCTGCTGCAGCAGGTGTCTGTGTTGATGTCCAAGACCCATGTTACCAGCAAAGGCTATTCAGATAGACAACTCTCCTTGGTCTGGGATGCCACCTGAAGTCATGTTGATGTCCAAGGACCATGCTGTGTTGGCCTGGCCCCTCACTGGCCACAGCACAGTGGCACCACTAGCGACATAAGCCCCACACAGTGAGCTCACTGACCTCACCCCTTGCTTGCTGCAACACTCAGAAGAGCTGGCCCCACCCCTCAGCTGGGCAGCAAGGGAGAGTTGGCCCTGGTGGCATGGGTGTTAGAGAGCTTGTGGGCTGACCAACTCAGCTACTACCCAGGCTCATATCCAGGGCTTTGAGTTGGCCTACCCTGTCTGTGAGTTGTGAGAGCATGTGAAGGGGCCAGTCCTCCACAACAAAAGCTGCAGGTTCTCCAGGAGTCAGGGCAACAATAGGAGGATCCAGTATTGATAATGTGGCAGAAGCTAGAGGCCTTTAATCAGACCAATGACATTTCCAAGTAAAGCTGTCTGGGCATCAGAGTGTACTGTGTGACACACTGTGACATGACAGAGCTTCCATGGAAAGATTTTTTTTTTAATGTATTTACCTATTACTTTTTTTTTTTTTTTTTTTTTTTTTTTGGTGTGGAAAGGTTACAAGGGTGGAACGTGAATATGGAAGGACTTGGAAATGAGGGGGATTGGGATGTGGGATGTGAAATTCACACACACACACACACACACACACACACACACACACTCACACTCACATACATTCACACAGACACACACACGTACACACACACACGGACACACACACAGACATACACTCACACAGACACACACACAGACACACAGACACACACACAGACACACACACACGGACACACACACACCACAAAAATTTTTAAAAAGCAAAAAAAGTAAACAGACTGAGAAGAAAACAAAAATTGCAGAAATAGATATATACAGATAAATATTTAGGATCCATAAAGGTGGCATGTCAAAAGAAAAAATGATAAATAATAGATACAGTTTAAATAGTAGAAACAGTGCCTAATATATGCTATGCCTTGGACAATTATCCTAATTCTTTTCTGCCTTAATGTACTTCTCCTTCCATGCTCCCCTGTGAAATAAGTATCTTTATTTTCCTCCCTGTTTTGTAGTCATGGTAATGATGTCCTAACTGTCAAAGGCACAAACTCACCAGTATGTTTCAGAGCTTGGGGTTTTAGGTGTCAGGGCTACTGTAAAACCCTCAGCTGTCATCTCAAAGGGGGGAAAAGAGACAGTTTATTCCGGAGCCAAATAGAAATGACCACAAGCTAGCATCACAAGGTTGAGTCACCCCAAAGTCCATATTCCAATGTGGTACCAATTTTATGAAGTTTTCATAGGAACAGAACAGAGGAAGGCAAATGTCAAAACACGTGTTAGATACAGTCTCAGAAACCTTGGGTAGGTGGGTATAGCCCTAATCTCAGTTGTCAAGTCCATTAGATCTGGAACCAACTGACAAGCTAGTGGGCACATTTGTTTCTTCACAGACTTGAATATAACCTGAATTTGTCTGAATCTCCTAGTTTTCAGAATATGAGCCAATTAATTTCCTCTCACTCTAATTCCCACCCCTCAACCTCCGTGCTGGAGAACGAGCCTGCACCCTCCTGAATACTTGCTAAGAAGATTTAGCAACATTTCCAACTCCTTACTTTGTTATAGCCAGCCTTGGGTAGAGGTGTTTTTCCCAGTTGAAAGCACCCTAACAAACACACATTTCTCAGTTTCAAATATATATATGTATAGATACACACACACACACACACACACACACACACATATACACATTCAGGACACATGTCATAGAAGTTTTGAATAAAATGTAAGTGGCTAAGGGTTAAAATGTATATTCTGCTGGGAAAGAAGCTACAGTAAAAATGTAATCACTGAAGGAACCCCTGGAGTGAAGAGTAAACAGAACGTTTTGTGCAAATGTTCAGATTATTAGAGTTCATTAACCAGGGACTGAAAGATGGTTCAATGGTTAAGAACACTGGTGGCCTTTCAAGAGGACCAGGGTTTGAATCCTAGACCCACATGGCAGCTCCAGCTCCAGGGCACTTGGCATCTTCTTCTGGCCTTTGTAGGTACAGGCAGCCATTTATCACAAAATAAAATACATTTTAAAATAATGATATTAAAATTAAAAATGTATATTCCAGGAGCAGTCCAACTCCTGTGTATCCATTCAGCTGCTGGACCATTCCTGTGGTCCCTACTTTCCACATTTTCATAGTAAGTTGAGTCTCTTTCAGCTGACATCCACATGTCTCTGCAGCTGCTTGTAGATGCCAGACTGTGTTTTTCAACAGAAACTTCAGACTCAAGCTTCACAGTCTTAACAAGTCTGAAAAACCATTTGCCTTTCACTGGCAAAAGACAACTGGGTACAGTGGAGATAATTGTAATTTTATCTTATCTTTATAAAAAAAATATCATTTTTAAAACTATAATTGCTTTTTAAAAAATATAATTGCTTTTTGTTTTAAATGATACCCTCTATAATGTTTAAGACCTTTGAGACTTGTCATTGTCTAGAGTTCTTCTGAGGCTGGTAACATTAAAAACAGGGCAGTGGGAAGTGTCCTATGCATTCCTTTTTCTCTAGTGTGTCCTCTGATTTATACTTTCATTTCTTATTATTTCTGTCTAATATACAGTGACTATGGATGTGATGGTCAATGATTTGGAAACTATTTTTCTCTTTGCAAGACTTTATGATGATAGAGTTTACATAATAATTTTATTTTCATTTCAAAACAAGGAAAAAAAAATCCCAAAGAACCTTTTCTTTAGTAATTCATAGACAAGCAGAATAAAGGTGGTGAATATGAGTCGGCCTTTATTTAAGTTTTCATAAATGTACTTTGGTTTTAAAATGACATGATGATTATGAATTATCTAGCTACTTTATTCTCCATTAATATTATCTTAATAGTTTAATATTGGCAAACTATTCTTAATTTAACCTTTTGAGAGTTTATAAAAATTTCCAATATATAAAACTAATAATTTTCAATAATTCCTAGTTATTGTAGCAGTTTACTCTCACATGTATATGCTTACCATATTTACATGCTAAACTTTTGATACATAAAGAAGTCAAGTTTAGTATTACTCTAAATTCTACATGTGATGTTCATATATAGTTGTACGGAATCAGTCAGACATCTCTGGAGATCTGACTGCCTCTTGCTCGTGGCACAGACACTAGTGTTAGTTAGATGCAGTGGTGTTCTATGCCAGTCACACAACTGCTAAGCAAGTCCAGGATAATCAGACACAGATGGGGTGGCCATTCATGAGTTTTTCTTGCCAAGGCCAATGTCAGAGATGAAACCCAAAAGCAGACTTGGAGTGAACCCCTAAGCTGAGGCCAAGGCTTGTACATCAGTGCTATCATTCTTAGTAGCTACGTTTTATGACTGGAGAAGATGGGGCCAGGCATACCCAGTGTCCCAGGGATGAATATCTAAATGCCCAAGCCCCGTGAGGTAAGCAGTAACCAACTCCAGGGGCTACAATTACAAATCATTGTTTTTCCTTACTGTTTACTATTATTATTTGCTGTTTATTTATTTCCTCGCTGTTGACTGTCATTTTCCATTCTCTACGACACAACATCTGAGTAATTAGGAAAAGACACAAAAGTCTAGACCTCCTATAACCTAAGACAAGAAACTGCAAGTTTACAAAAGCGACATTACACTAAATAAAGTTTGTAGTGTGGCATGCTGGGCAATTCCATTTGGCAAGACGGTCGCTAGGACATTGGCAAGCCAGCAAACCCCTCCCCCTCCCGGGATGGGCTCTTTCATCAAAGATGATGAGTCCTTTCATCAAAGGAGTCTGGCAACTGCTAATCCAGTCTTCATCCAGATTGCTGTTGCATTTCCTTCCTTCCAACTTCTTGTTAGGGGTACACAAGTTTTTGTTGAGTTCACCCACCATGCCCTTATCCAAACACTTGTGACACGGAATGTGAGAGGAAATTCCTCCTTCAGGGCCAAGCGCCCAAGCTGCTTCTTCAACAAAATAAGATTTTCTTTCTTTTTTTTCTTCTCTCTTTTCTTTTCTTTTTAAAAATTGTTGATTGGGGATATGCCTTGAAACCTCAATTTGTAGAACAATTCTAGGGCCAAGTAAATAAAGTAGAACCAGAACGATGAGTAGTCTCCTATCCCAGTGGATCTTGGAAAACTCAAAGACAGAAAAATCATTTAAGGGGGAAAAAAAAATCTTACTACGTATACTACACCACACACACACACACACTTTCTACATATATCATGTTTCATATTCCCTGCCAAAAAATGCAGAAAAAGCCACTGCCAAATCAAGTGGGCTGCTCCCCAGGAGGAAGCTCCCCACCTCTCTCTCAGGGTTGAGGCAAATAGGGAATGAGGGTTTGGGGACTGAATATTTTGCAGTTGAGACAGTGTTTCCCTTGGTCTACTCCAGACAACACAGGTTGAACTTTAGGCTGCATTTGTATAATTTGAAAAGATATAGCAAAGCAAAAACTGCAAATGACAAATTTCCCAGAGACAAGTGACTGAGTCCTCGTTTTTCACTGTTGCCCTCATCACCATGGAGCTCAGAACCAAGTATGTGGCTGAACATCAGGGATGTTCTGCCAATCACCTGCCTGCTCTGTCCTGCCAGGCCATGGCTCTAGAGCAAGTATATTGTGCCCTCTGAATACACACAGCCTGTGAGGAGCTTATGTGTGCCTGTGTGATTCCCTCATCTTCTGAAGACAAATAATGGTTGGGAAGGAGGATGGGGCTGTCCAAGACTTATCAGTATACTCTTTGGCTAATTAATAAGTATACAAAATAAAGTAGTGAGTGCCTATAGAGCTGACATGGTCACCTGGCAACTTTGATGAGCCTCTACTGATAGGGTTTTGGAATTTCTGCAGATTGCAATAAAACTTAAAACTATGTTTGAAACATTAGAAGAAATGATTTAAATTGAGAGAATCCAAGACAACAAGACAGCTATGAAGCCCATAAGTTTGCTTGGCATATCCTGTAGTCTGAGATTCCTGCCTTCTCCAAAGTTAGACCTAAAAACCTTTGGGCATCATTTAAAACAACGCCAAAATCTCTTTTCCAGTTCTTCAGTGCATTGTTGTTTTTCCTAATTTATAGGGACAAATAAAAAAATGTATTAATTTAAAGCTGCAGTTTCATAGATGTAAGCCAGCTGTTCCATCATGGAAAATATCATGGCCCATGCTTTCTTCCCTTTGGTGCAGAGGCATGAAGGGCAGGAAGAAAGATGGCTCGTCCAATTCATCAAGACCTGATTATCATCTTGCTCAGAACATCCCAGCCAAATGGCTGTGTCAGCCTGTCATCAGCCGATGGGTTTGGTCCCAACGTGGACCATGCCCATAGATGGAGCTGTGCCATCAAGGGCTTCAATCCAAAAACACAGTGGGACTGTGGCCAGGAGCTGAGCTTCTAGTGCCCCCTGAGCTGGCACTGAGACAGTTCTGTGGTGACTGTTGCTGTCTAGGACCCTGGGCTTATTATTACAACAGGGGCTGAGAACAGCAAAGTGTTTGTGCTTGTGCCAAGCACAAGTCGGGGGCTATGGGAGAGGTAGTTTGAGGAAGGCTCCTGGGGCTAGCTTCTGCAAAATCTTGAAGGGGAAGGCTGATTAGAGTTGACATACTATTGTCCTCTAGAAACCTAATAGAACACACATTTTTTTCCAGTAAGGGAGACAACTGCAAAAATCCATATTTCTTAAATACTCAAAAGGGGATCTCACACGCATAAGAGAGTAAGCTCATAACTGCCTCCCTTTGGGGCGGGGGAGAATCCTATTTTCAATTACTGTACTCACATGCTCTTTCACTTAATCTTGAACACTGTTGTCGGAACTGGGACAGAAGCCAGTTCTCAAAATAGCATAAATGGGAAATATTTAGGCAAGCCCTGTGATATACACTAGGTATGTTTGGTTATTGTAACACATTTCCTTTTAGTGCTTTTGAAGGCTGTGTGATGGATTATGGGAGTTGAGATTATTATACTAGGTGTCACTTCCCTTAAACGACATTTGCCGGGCTAGAGGTCACAGGAATCAGAACTTACGACTAGAAAATCAGGCTGAACTTGTGTTCTGTGCAAACTGCTCAGAAAACAAAACTCTGAAGTGGAGGGAGACACAGAAAGGTATTTTCTGTGTCTGTGAGCTGGGACTTGTCGAGTGGGAAGGCTGTTTGCAACTCTAATATTGCAGGACAAAGACATTTCTAGCTTGCTAACTTCAGATTGACTGTGAAGTGGGTAGACAGCCATCACTTCCTTGGGCCTCAGCCTCAGTTGTGACATAGGGATTAAATGAGTTGATGCATGAAAATCACCTACATGGTGCCTGGCCCATGGGGAGAGCTTAAGAGGCTCCAGAGGCTATGACTGCTGGTCTTGGATGTGCTCAGAAAGTTCCTTGTAGTCAGTACAAAGATTCTACCCTGAACTCCAGCCATATAACTGCATGCACAATCTCACAGAACGCCTGTCTTCTTCTGTAACATTGCCATTGTTCACAAAACCCCAATTTTAATGTCTAAAAGTAAGACAGTCAAAGACAGAACAAAATTAAGTGAGAGGGGCCAGGAGGGACCGTTCGGTGGTTAAGAGCCTATGCTGCTTGTGCAGAGGACCAGAGTTCAGTTCTCAGTTCCTCAGTTAGATGGTTCATAACCCACAACAACTCTAGCACCAAGGAACCCAGCACTCTCTTTATTCATGAGCACCTGCACACACATGCATTTAAACATCTTTAATGAAATGTTTATATATTAATGTAAACACATGTAGGCTGTTCAAATGCCCAACATGAAGTTTGGTGTCGACTCTCTCTAGTGTAGATATCCCTACATAGAAATCGCTCTGGTATCAATTTGTTTGTATTACTTGGATATAGTAAGCCCAACAACTGATGTTGATTTGTTACAATTGACAAGAATAGAAATTGAATCATTCTATCCAGGGCCACATGAGGAAGCATCAGGGTAAGTCTGTTGGCAGAAAAGATGAAGGGAAAGCACAAAAAAGAACTTCTGTGGTACATCTGTCTCATCTGAATACTTGTATAGTCTCTGTGAAGGAATGGTCAAGGCAGAGTAAGTAGTCCAGGCAGATTTATGGTTGCCCATTGAAGATGATTCCTAGATGTCTAGTGCCTGGCCCTGGGTGGTTGGGACAATAGGATGGATCCTTACTTGTAAAGCCTTGTAAAGAGGAGGCAGTTAGTATATATGGCCTCTGGATTGTATTGGAAGAGAAGAATTACTTGCTGTCTGTGGGAACTGGTTATGGGAAAAGTATCTTCTCCAGGATCAGTAAGTTCTCTGCTCTGCAGCAGCAAAGATACAGATAACAAGGAAGTACAGAAGCAAATAGAAAAACCTAGAAAATGTGAAAATCAGTGGATATTAGCTGATAAGTAAAGGATAATCATGTTATAATCTACAGACCCAGAGAGGCTAAGTGACAAAGTGGGGACACATGAATCTCTCTGGGAAGGGGAAATAAAAGAGATGTTGGAGATGGGCTAGGGGCATGTGGGGATGAGAACAGAAGGGATCAGGTGGGTGAAGACAGAGGGGGAGAGTACTGGGAGCGACAACCAGGAGTGAGGCATTTGGGGAGCAAGGTAGAAACGTAGTGCAATGAAAATTCCCAGAAACCTGTGAGACTGACCTTAGCTAACACTGCTAGTAAGGGAGTAGATACAGAGCTGGATCTGGCTATCTTTTGTATCCAGGCAAGACTTCCTGTGGAGGGACTGGGACCTCAACCCAGCCACACATCCTTCAATCTATAATTTTTCCTGCCTACAAGATGTGTTATAGTAAAGAAATTCAGGGAGTGTCTAACCAGTGACTGGTCTAGCTTGAGAGTGATGCCACAAGAGGGAGACCACCCATGACACTGTCTGGAAAACCAGGAACCAGAGGCTGGATAGCCCAGACTCCTAGGATAAAAACAAACACAACCATTTTTTAAAAAGTCAATAAAATGATTCCTAATGATATTTTGTTGCACTCATCACCAGAGAGACTTCATCTAGCAACTGATAGAGAAACAAGTGTAGAGACCCTCAGCCAACCATTAGGTAAAGTTCAGGGAATTCTGTGGAAGCAGGAAAGGAAAGATTACAGAAGCCAGAGGGTACAAGGACACCAAGAAAACCTACAGAATCAACTAACTTGGGCTCAGTAAGACTCACAGAGACTGAACCAATAACTAGGAAGTTTCATGGGACTCACCTAGCCCCTATGCATATATGTTACGGTTGTATAGCTTGGTCTTCTCCTAGGATTTTTAAGAGTGGGAGCAGGAGCTATCTCTGACTCTTTTGCCTGCTTTTGGGACCCTTTTCCTCATAATGGGTGTCCACATCCAGCCTTAATACGAGAGGAGATGCCTAGTCTTACTGCAACTGGACATACCATGTTTTATTCATTTGTTGAACAGCACTCATGGCTGTGTATCTAATGGCAGGTCTGTGGTTGTATAGCAAGTCTGAGCCCACAGCAAGCTACACTGATCGCTGTGATGAATCTTTGCTCTGTATCAACAGTATGAATGTTGTTTGTGACTTTACTACTTCTCTTATAGAGGTCTATGTTTGTTTCCGTTCCCCTGAAATCAAGGTTGGCCTTGCATTCTTCCAGCCAATAGATGGGGTTGAGTGACCTTGTGATGCCTAGGCTTCAACAGAACTTGCAAATTTCTGCTTTTCTTTTAAGATCCTATAGCTACTGTCAGAAGAAACCTGGGCTAGTCTACTACACAGGGGGAAATGGTATGGCACCTATCTGTATTGGCTGACCCCCAGCTATCCACCATCATCAACTAATTATATACTCAAGAGCAAGTGTAGAGCCATACCCAACACAGAGCAGAACGTCTCAGCCAATCTAGTTTACAAAAAAAAAAAAAAAAAAAAAGGTTTTTGTTGGCCATTGAGCTTTGAAGTAATACCTTGTCCTATTATAGTAGCCTATAAAAGGTAAAACAGTACCCATAGTCAACTGTCTTTGTTTTGAGGACAAGTCTGCTTCTTGATGGAGGCTTAGTGTCGTACTTTGACTTCCCAAACTTCCTTGTCAACTGGAGAGATCTAGTTCTCACAGATGCATCATGGGGTTAGTTTGATAGAGATGTAATGGTAAGGTGTGGGGGGGGGGAGGGGGTGCCTGAAAAACATTTTCTTCCTGAAAACAGCAAGCTGGGAAGCAAGACACAAGTCTCCTTTCCTCCCTATCTTCCTTGGACACTGTCATTTAGGAGTACAAGAGAAAACAGTATCCATCTCATGGCTGCAAAGCAGCAAGCCTTGAGAACGATGACGTAACACCAGGAATAGCAGCAGGGAAAGCTGAAGGGAGCCTCCGTTCCTAACCACATCACTCTGTGGTGGAAAAAAATCTAGAACACCCTCATCTTCTGACTTCTGTACTACTTAAAGTATTGTGTGTTGGTTAACCTTAATGACCCAAGACAGGAACTGGAGTCCTATCCTGACCACTGTAGTTTGTAGTCACTGGGATATGCTCCTGGTGCAGTGAGTATTGTTATGGGGAAGAGAACTTGGATCCCAAGTCCCAATTTGTGAGGCTTAGTGATGGTGGACTCTGGGGTAGAAGACCTCCTGACCGTGCATGGGCTGGTGTGGACTCTGGCAAGTATCTTCAGCGTCTTTTCCAGCAGCAGAGCCAAAGCCAGAACATGAGCTCTCAAGGGAGGGAGAAGGAAGATACTCAACACCTTTGAAAGGATTAGAAGCAGCCATGGGGAGGGGCCACCAGAAGACCTGCTAGATCATCTACCCTGCCCCATCTCCAAGCCTGATCTCCCACCGTGAGGGACACCTTTCTATATCTGACTTAAATTTGGTTTTAAATTCCTTCATGTTTTCCAGATTTGTTCAATGACCCTTTCATGAAAGTACAAAAAACAGATTTCCCATATACAGAGAAACCTATACCAGGCTTGGTGCTTGGTGTCATGGTTACTAGTCACATCCTTTCTAAGTACCCAAGGACATTTCTGCTCCCAGAGTTCTGGTTAGTTGCCTTGCTACTCTGCACCCCTACCAGTTTCCTGGTCCTTCAGACCAGGCTTCTTCTTCTTCTTTTTTATTATTATTATTATTATTATTTATTTCTATAGCATCTAGCTCCCGTGACTCTCTGGGAGCTACAGTGCTCTTAACTTGTCTTTCTAAGTACTAGAGGCACAAGCCCATACAGGCTTTCTGATCCTTACCAGATCAAGGACTTGTTGGCAAAATTTAGCAATCTCAACTGGATAAAATTGGGGGTCTCCCATTTTTAGTTTAATGTAGTCTTCTCTATCCTTCCTTCTCATGTCTTACCCCATAACATTTGTTAAAAACACAGTATAAGGGGTGGGGAGACAGCTCAGTGGGTAAGAGCATTTTGTTATATAAGCAGTGAAGACCTGTCTAAATTTTTAGCACCAACATTAAAGCCGAGTTTGGCCACTTGTGTGTACCTGTAACTGCAGCACTGTGGAAGGACCAGTGGGGCTTGCCGACTGCAGACCTCGCTCCAGGTTCAGTAAGAGAACTTGTTACAAGGGAATAAGGTACCAAGTGATGGACAGAGATACCTGGGCATCCTCTTCTGGTCCTTGTGTGTGTGTGCTGCATGCCTGTACCCTAACCTCAAACACCACAAACTCTAATGTGAAAGTCAGAGATAGGAAACCAAGAGCAGTCTGAAGTCCATACATATCTGGGGAGAGAAAGCAAGCTGGGCATATTCTGCACATACTGTCAACATCTACACATGAATCACAGGAAGGCTTTGCTGTTCTCTCTGAGCTTCACTCAGGACGTGTTGTGATGTACTTGTCAGAGATCGATATATATATATATATATATAATATATAATTATAATATATATATATTAATTATATATATATAATTTCTGTTTCTCTGTCTACACACACACACACACACACACACACACACACACACACACTCATTCCCTTTCCCATGGGTCTGAGCCTAGAATTTTTTTTACTTGGCCAGTTCATATTAACAATATATATTCACTCAGACTTCATTCTGGGCTTCCTCTGTTCCCTATGAGGGTCTTTTTATTCCTCCAAGTCTCAGCCTGATAGACACTTTCCTTAGATATAGAAATATATTTGGTCAGATCATACATCTGTCCAGTGGACAGATTCTGACCACTGAAGTGATAATATACATTTCTATTCTGATCTAATGTGTGTTGACTTAAAAATCCAAACCGCCAAGAACACTTTGACTTCCCACACTTTCAAGTTATTGGGGACACATTGCAGCACTATTGAATACTTCCAATGGGTTGTCACCTGACTGGTGTTAGGGATATGAGTCTCATCTTCTTCTGGTTCTTATATTTTTATGGGGAATGGGGAAAGGGTCTCACTATGTATCCATAGCTAGCCTGGAACTCACTGTATAGACCAGGCTGGACTCAAACTCACAGAGATTCTTCTGTCTCTGCCTCTGTCAGTACGTATTCTGCTACATACCAACACTGGAGTGCATAAAGGTATGTACCACCATGCCTGACACCTGGGTGTAACATTTTGATGTTCTACGTGGTTCTCTTTGCTGTCTTTGATCTTTCTGTGAGCTCTGTAGCTTCATTGAAAGACCAGTGTCCCTAACACTTAAATGGCTGTTAATGGTTTTCTACACTGTATATACCCACAGATGGCCAGGGAGTGCTTGTTGAATCCACTTCATTTGTATCCTTTCTGTGACTCACTCTTATTCACGTGACCCCCATGTTTTTGTCGTTTTCTCCTCTGAACAGTTTCCGAGCATGCTTCTTTCTCTTAGCCCTCAGACTGACTTCTGTCGCTTCCTGTCTTATTGGAATATTAAGGAGGTTTCATCATGAACTGTTCTGTCCATGCATGTCCACCATCTGCCTGTCCTCTGTATTTACAAATGACCCAATGTCCTTTATCCCTCCAAAGACCGATTTCACACTTTGTGTTCTCTAGCCTATATTTTCTTAGTTTCTCCAAGATTTTGTTTGATGATTTTGTATCCCTGGACTCTTCCAATATTTCCCAATGGGTTTCTACTTCCCATCTTTTATACAGAGTCATGTATTTCCGAATTCAGAGCATTGCTCATGAATCTTTTTCCTCTTGAGTTGCTATCTTATCTCTCTGTCCTATCGCTCTCATCTTCAACGTTCAGAAGTGGAGGCTACAAACTGCCTACTCATATTTGTGGGGCCGGAAGGCCATGGGACAGGAGGAGCAGGTCTGGAGCAAGAGTGAGGTCGAGATGTGCCCAAACCCTCAGAATATCACTGAGACCAGCATGAGTAGGACTGCTTTTTTGTTGCTCTGGGCCTGCATGTCAAGTGCATGTAGCCTTACAACCCACACCTCTGGCTCCCTTGAGGTAATCACACTGCCTGGTGGTCAGGCTACAGATTGAATTCCCTCTCTCCTTATGAGGATGTGTCCAGCAAGCACCTGGAATTCCTCTTCATGCAAATGAATCATTCCCAGCCCTTTAACACCAGCCACTGATGTATGCTCACCCTCCAAACTCTGACCTACTCACCAAGTTTATATAGCCCTGCTCCCCCCAGTGAACAAAGCTATTTCACTGAAAACTATCTCCAGAGAAGGCTACGTCACCCACACTCACAGAACAGAGATCCTGCCTGACCTACCCACCCCAGCTAAGTTTCACTCCCTCCACTCCATCCTGATATACAACATGCTTGGATACCCTGAGGGGAGAAGCGGACCGGGGGCGGCACATATTTATATTTATTCTCTTAGACTAAGGCTGCTGTCCATGCAGTGCGGAGATTGCTTCTTTTTTCAGTGGGCAAAAGAAAGCCATAACTGGTCAAAATGCTAAAAATAAATGACTGTTGAGTACTCAGTTCTAAATAGGACATCCATAGCATCCGTGCCCAGAGAGCTAGTGAATATCATGGGGATGGGAAGTGGAAAGGTTATAAAAGCTGGAGAATGGGGAAGAAGGAGTCACAGAATAGGCTGAATTCTACAAATGACCTGTGCAAAAAAAAGGGGGGGAGGGTCTACTTGGGAAGAAGAAAGAGGTCGGTGGGAGTGGAAAGAGGATAAAAGAGGATACATGTATAAAATTGTCATAAAGCAATTTAAGAAAGAAAGAGTCTATTTCCTCTCTGCTTTTCCTCTCTAATCCCTTTCGGATGACCTTTCATTGCGTTGGTCTTCCAGGCTTGAGCAGAGAAAAAGGAAGACTAGAGGGAAATAAGCTTCATTTTATACTCAGGAAATAATCTGTGAGAACCACAAATCTCATCTTATAAACAGGTTTACAAAGAACAAGGATAAACAGGTCTGCTGAGTCGGTTGTAGAGAGTGAGTGAGAACCTGAGGTCAGTTAAGTTCCCAGAGGCCCTCCGCACCAAACTGATGTACACACTGTAGGTTCCAAGAGTAGATTTCCCATTTGCTACAAGAAACACGTTCTAGTGGAAATGATTCTTATAATAAACATAATGTGGCCAGATACAATTTTTCCAGCGGCCGTGGATAGGAAGCACTGCAGGTATCATGGCCTTGTAGGACAGGTTTACATTCCAGGGGAGATAACTATAAAACTTACGTGGTTAGAAACAGAAACCATCACAGGAGAGCTTCTTGCCTTGTTCAATAAACAATTCAATTTTATGATGACAAGGTACAGGGTATGTATGGATTTAACTTAAACAGGAACTTTCCAACACCTGCCTAATACTTCTTATTCTTTATGCCTGGTGCTAACTGATGTGTAAAAGTCTCTGACTGACTTCCTTCTTTTTATAGCCAGAGATAATTTCAATCCAGAACCTTGAGCTCTTTAAAGCACTTGTATCAACAGCCCCCCCCCTTTCCCATTCAAATGGCTCTTTCTTTACTAGTTTCTATGTATTATCTTATGAACAGCTCAGGTCTAACTCCTAAACAAAACAATTGTATATTAACCCCTGCTTCCAAAATCCTTCAGGTCAAGGTTATCCTGGTTGCCTTCCCAGCTAAGTTTTTCATTAACAATATGGCCCACGACACATGGCTTTAAACAATTTTAAATGAGACCTAGTCGATGTCTTATGGCCTTACCTAATTTTTTTTGTTGTTTCCCTAGACCTGACTTATTCAGCACCAGCTACACAGCAGATAATGTGTATGCTGTCTTACTAAATAATCATAACTATGCTAACGTGGAGACCATGTTTTTAAATATAATTTGATGAAAGTTGAGGGAAAATGTTTTATTATACTTATTTATTGTTAGGGAATTTCATACACAAATACAATGTGGTTTTATCAAATCCACTCCCACATTCTTTTCTTTCGGTGCTTTTTATACTCCCTCTATTGCTTTTCCCTCCAAAACTCATGCTTGCTTTTTAAAGCCCACTGAATCCTCCCATTATGTGCAAAGATATGGGGCTATCCTCAGGAACACAGGATACCTAGAGGGGGGCATGTTTGAGTATAAAACTGACAATGGTTAAAGTCATCCAGTGTTAGCATTGTGGAGATTGAAGTTTGATTTTTGATATCAGTTTGTAAGCAGCAGAGTTAAGGCTGGCTGCTTTCAGCAGAAAATGAATTGAGTATATTGTTAGGTGGTTCACAAAATCTCAACAAAGGCAAGATAAGTGGATTGGGGGCTGTGTAGTTGTGGTAGTTTGACTAAGAATGCCCCCCCACAGGCCCATATATTTGAATGCTTAGTCACTATGGGCTACACTATTTGAAATGATTAGAAGGATTGGGAGGTGTGGCCTGGCTGGAGGAAGTGTGTCATTGCAGGCTGGGCTTTGAGTATGCAAAAGCTCATACCAGGGCTAGGCTGGTGTTCTCTCTCTCTCTCTCTCTCTCTCTCTCTCTCTCTCTCTCTCTCTCTCTCCCTCCTTCCCTCCCTCCCTCCCTCTCTCCTTCCCCTCTCCTGCCCTCCTTCCTTTCCTATCTTTGTCTTTCTCTCTTTCTCTGCCTATAGATCAGGATGTAGGTCTCCAGAGCTTGTCTGCATGCTGCCATGCCTCCTACCATGTAAGACCCTAGTTAAATGCCTTGGTCATGGTGTCCATTCACAGCAATGGAACAGTGACCAAGACCATAAGTTGCAAGTGATCCTTCACCAGACAGAACTGGTGATTGAGACCACTTTTGAAAACTTTTAGAGTTTACAGTTAGCCAGTACACAGATATCATATGTTTTCACCTAGAATTTTATATACAATATATGTATGTGTATATTGTATGTATATTGTGTATAAAATTCTCAATTTTGAGCCTAGAATTTCATGCCCTCAGAAACTTAGTGTTTCCACAACCTATTACCAACAGAGAAAAAACCATGTCACCTCTCATTAGGTAGATATCTGGTTGGTGAGCCTAGCTCATGAGTTTGTACCTTGTTGGTAATTCTCAATCATTTCTAAAAGGAACTGAGTTTATATATTTACTAGTTAAAAACTATAACAAATTCTATTAGTTTAACTCAGTCTGCCTGACACCAAGTCTTTGTACAATAAAGGCTTTTCAAAGGTCATTAAAGATCTGTCATATGTCAATTTGAACACATTTCTCTTTTTTGTTTACTTTTGTGCTGATTTGACATGATTGAACATCTCTTTCCTTTCTCCTTAATTTATTTGTTATTTCCTAAAGAGAACATTTAAAAGCAGAAGGAAGTAATAAAAGCAGAACAAAAGTAGAAATTACAGTGGGACAAAATTCTACAGCCTAGAAAATAAGCAAACAATAGAGATCATCACTGAGGGCAATAGTTGAATATTTTAAGTAGTAATAAAATTAACAAACCCACAGGAGACTGATTTTTTTTTTAAAAAAAAACATGATGGGGGATGAAGATGTAGCTCAGTGGTAGAACACCTGCCTAACAAGTACAAAGCTGGTTCACTTCCCAGCCCCATAAAAATAATTACAACTATCTGTCTCTCTGTCTGTCTGTCTGTCTGTCTGTCTGTCTGACTGTTTATCTATCTATCTATCTATCTATCTATCTATCTATCTATGTATCTACCTATCTATCCATCATCTATCTATTGGACCCATCAACCATATAAATAATGACATGTAGGTTTATTAAGATTTTATAGTTTATGCCTTTAACTGGGCAGTCTTACTGCTACTCTGACCTGATTAATCTTGGCACTATGTTCTACCACATGGCCAGGTCTACCTCTCTGCTCCACTTTAGTTCATCTGTTAACCTTTGTGTCTACTGGCTGAATCTTCTGTGTCTCATCTCTTCTCCCAGCATTCCTCTCTCTGCCCAGAAGATCCACTCTCCACTTATTGCCCAGCTCTTGGCTATCAGGTCTTTATTACAGCCAATCAGGTACAATTCTAGATTTCCTTAGGCAGTTGAGCAAGAACAAATATCTATAAAATATGAGACTGGTGGTGGATCATAGAAGTAACAATACCAACATCTTGCTAGTGTTTAGCTTTCTTTCATACAGAATTAACAATTGAATACACAAAGACCTACCTTCACACAGTATACCCAACATATATAAAACTCTATCAGTTTGAAATAACATACAGAAAACAAATCGATTGTCATGAGTATAGTTCTAACAACACTAACAGTATAATAATAACTATGTTAAAATCTACCTTATGCCAGTACCTTTGAGAACTGAGAGTAATGTATAGTTTTCTTGAAAGGACAATTTTCTGAAGTCAGTAGACAGAAAAGTGGAAAATATGACTATTCTCATGTTTGTAAAAGAAGTCAAATCCATAATGAGATGTCTTAATGTAAATGAAAAATATGTCCAAAAAATAAAAGAAGAAACAATAGAACCTCGTTTCTCATCAACATTAGTGAATAACTTCTAAAGAAAAACAAACAATAGCATGTTAGGTATCATGACCGAGGGGCAACTCTGGTACAGCATCAAAACTCCATTGGTGTTTTACTACAATTCAAAACACAGGGGGATATCCTGAGATGGTATTAATAGGTAAAGAATATGAATTTGATGAAATGGAACACCTTCCCATGATTTAAAAATGAAACCAAAAATCCTTCCTGCAAACTGGGAGCAGAAGAGAATGTCTTTGTCATCTTGATCCAAGTCATTGGGAAGAGAGAACCTCAACTGAGGAAATACATCCATCCAGATTGTGTGTAAAGCCTGTGGGGGACATTTCCTTAATTCATAACTGATGTAGAAGGTCCCAGCACACTGTGGGTGGTGCCACTCTGGGCTGGGGGTCCTGAGCTGTTTAAGAAGTCAAGCTGAACAAGCCATGAAGATCAAGCTAGTAAGCATTCCTCAACCCCCCGCTTCAGCTCCTGCCTCTAGGCTCTTGTCTCCAGCTCCCACCCTGATTTCCCTGGATGACAGCTGACAATCTGTAAAGTAGAATAAACCCTTTCCTCCTCAAGTTGCTTTTGGTCATGGTGTTTTACCATATCAGTAGAAACCCTAACTATAACACCTGGCTAATCTCTAGTGCCCTGGCTCGACTGCATAGTCTCTCAGAACCTTATAGACATTTTCCCCATTATCTATGGCAATACTGTTGTTGTTAAGAAAATTGAAGTAAATGTGATATCCTTGCTGTGATTGGTTCTCATTCTGTCTAGATAGCTGATAATTTTATACTTTACCCTTGAAAATCAGCCTCTTATACTCTCAAATTTAATTGTAGATATGTAACAATAATATTTTCTCCCTCAATTTGTTTGCTTGGCAAATAAACTTCTTATTGTTTTATTTTTATTTAATCATCCTGACTATGAGCCATTGTTTTATTGAATTAATCTTCTTACTGAAGCTCAAAGAGCTTGTGAAGAATTTCCTCCTGAATTACAGTTGTTTTGAATGTAAGTTGGTTTCTTATTGTTTTTTATTCTAAACATATTGTATATGGTGTGTCTAGTTTATGTGTGTTGTATTATGGTACCTGATATTTGTAAGTATGTGTGATATATATGGTATGTGTGATATAGTATGTGGTACATCTGGTGTGTGTGTGTGCTATGCAAGGTTTCTGTGGGAGGGATATATGTGATATGTGTATGGTATATGCCATATAATGTGATGTCTATGGTCCATGTGTAGTGTATATGGAATATGTATGTTGTATGTATAGTATATATGGTATGTGGTTTTGTGTGGAGTATATGGTTCATGTGTTTGGAATGTGTGGTTGTGTATGTGCAGTGTATATGATGTGTGTGTGTTATGTATGGTTTTGTGAGTATGTGTGGTATGGGTGTGTGTGGTATACATAATATGTATATGGTATGCATACTATATGTGTATAATGTGGTGTGTATAGTGTAGAATGTGTGGTTTACCTTGCCTAGATGTATTGTGTGGTATGATGTATATGTAGCATGTGTGAGTGGTTTCCATGGTGTTAATTTTCATCTTGCTCATTCATCCTTGGTCTAAATCTATTTAAGTCTTTTGAGGTCGGTTCAGTGATAGAACATTCATTTTCACTATGTTCCAACACTTTCTATGACTTTCAATTTGTAGAGTTGATGTCTCAGTAAACTATGCTCTCAATTAGGGATATTTACTTAATATCAGTGGATCCAGCTAGTGCACCCATGTGGCTTCTGGGAGAGGAGGTAGAGTTAAGAGTTTTGCCATGATGAACTGTGTCACTAATGTGGACACCATTATCTTCCACTGGCCAATAGTTTTTTGAAGGTTGCAGTATAAAACCTTATTCTCTACTGTAAAAATCAGTATGTCTTACTTTCTTAATATATAATTTTGTTGATTTCAAAATATATTGGGGATGGCTTCAATCTACTTGGCAACCTGGAGGTCCTGCCTCAAATCCCTCTCTTGGCTGGCTTTCTTGAAAGCTGCTTTCCTGTCTGCCACCCTCTCTGACCCTTCTGTCATGATTCCTTATTCATACCCCTCTAAATGAACCATTTTCAAAGATCATGTTAAAGCACCCCCTTTCTCATTCCTTCATTTCCCCTTTCTCCCACCCACTCTCTTTATATAGATATACCCCTCCAAATTCACTTGCATGCCCCATCACGTCTATCGAGGTAGGTATTTTCCAAATTTACACTCTGCCTGTCTTTATGAGCAGTCTCATTGTCAATTCTCTGCTGGACATCACTCTGTGGGACCCTATTACTAAAACTTTAAACAACCCAGAGCACACGTGCAGCCTTCTCATCTTAGCTGGTGACTGTGAAATCTGTTTCCTCCTATCCTTCCAGGAACAGATGCTTGGAGTCATTCTTGGCACTTTTCCTGCTTGGTCTCTCTTTGTCTACTCAGGTATAAACTCCTTCCCATGGACTTTTCTCTCCCCTTCATTTCTACTGCCAGTGTCTTAGAATCTGGATCTGTAATAGACTCTGTTCTGGTCCCTTCACCTACACCCCATTTCTACATCTAATTCACATAGCTTCAATAACACTCTGCTCCAAAACCCTCTATGGCAGTGGTTCTAGTGTTGCAACATCTTAGTACAACTCCTCATGTTGTGGTGACCCCCTCACCCCCAATCATAATTTCTTTTTGTTTCTACTTTATAACTGTATGTTTGCTACTGTTATGACTTGTAATGTAAATATCGGGTATGCAGGATAGCTGATATGTGACCCCAAAGGGATTGTGACCCTTTGGGTTGAGACATGCTGCTTAGGGTTACCTGCCACCCTGTACTGTATTCAATGAACCTGATGATTATAACTTACTTAATTATGTGGTGTTCATTTGCCGCTGTCTCTATGTGCACTGAATGCTGACAAAGCCTCATTGCAGAACATGCCCTGTTCTTTCCAATGTTGGAGACTCTTCGTGGAACATCTGTCTTCTGTCTTCAGCTCTCAAACCTTTGTAGGTGTAGATCTCCCTATACCTATGTATGTATCCTGATAGATAGGTAATGAGATTAACTTTGAAGTACAATAACTTCTGCAAATGTCTCACAGCATCAAGCCTGTTTGTTTGCACATAGGATTTCAACACATGTTCTTATATAGCTGAAGCTTTGCCTGCCTACAGAACACCAAGGCAAGGCTAATCAGTAAGAATAAACATAAAAGAAGCTGACAACTGTGTGGTTATACCAGACATTTGTCAAGCTACAGAACTGTCTAAGTAACCCTTCTAGGATTTCATGTATGGTAAGGAGGACCTGCCTAAATGGAAGAAAATGGTTTGTCCAGGGCCCTTCTGGCTTCTTGATGTCTAGTCTTTCATAGAAGAAAACATAATAGGTTTCATATGTAAAAACAAAGGATTTGTTTATCAGTAACTCTATGTATGTATATATGTACATTTCACATGAGAGTTCATACTAAGTATAGCTCGAGTAAATACAGGCATTTATCTCCTTGGATGTTTCCTTATATAGTGAATGAAGCCATCCTTCACTCACCGCTGTTGAGCTTTTTGGATGTCCTAGTTTTCCAGCCGGTCTCTGATTATACTCAGAAACACCAAACTGGCAACTCCACACCAAAGTTTGACAAAGTGAACAAGCTAGTCCCAGAGAATGGTCACTCTGCAATTGTCTTAATAGTGAGACCATCTGGAGCAAATCCTGCGTTTGTACAGATTTTCCATGCCAGCTTCTTTTCCTTTAGAGCCACATGCTCTAGGCTTTACAATATTCTAATTTTTAGGTTCTTGGGTTTTGGGTATTTTTTTAAAAAAAGAAAATAATATTTTGGGTAGACCCTTTCAGCAAGTTCTTTGTGAAAATCCAGGTAGACATTTCAAGGCTGCTTTGGGATGTGAGAAGTTTGAGTTTGTAGTATCTAGCGTTTCTTGTCCCAGGCTGCATGCTCTGAAAGATGCCTCAGATGGCACATTTGCTGGTGCCTATGTACATGTGGGAGGGGAGTCACTTTTGGGAAAAAAAAATTTAGGGAGTAAAAGAGGGGCCACAAATATGGCCATTAAGAATCCTGATGCTTTTAAGGCTAGGGGGCATAGTCAGGAGAGTGCTTGTGGCATAAACGCAGACTCAAGTTCTATCTCCAGGACCCATGTAATACCCAGGTGTGGCTGCCACGCATCTGTAATCTTAACCCTCAGGAGGTAGAGATATAGAGGACCCTAAGGCCTGCTAGACAGACAGTCTAGTTGACTCTGAGAGTTCCAGATTCAGTGAGAGCAGCCTGTCCCCTGTCTCAAAAAACAGGGTGCAGAATGATTGAAGAAGCCACACAATCTTGACTTTTACCAAATAGACAGACGGACATGTACAAGTGCACATCTGCATGCACATACACCATACCGTGCATGTACACCACACAGACACACAGACACACAGACACACACACACACACACACAGAGAGAGAGAGAGAGAGAGAGAGAGAGAGAGAGAGAGAGAGAGAGAGAGAGAGAGAGAGAGACCTGGTTCTTTATGGGATGGCAGCTATCAGGCAAGTCTCCCATAAAATCTTATCTCAGTCTGAGCACAGAAAAGAATGGGAGTCAAAACTCTGGGGACATGGGACAAAGCCATTTGCTGTGCAGGACTATGTTTCTTGTAATCTAAGTGGCCACTTTCAAACACCGAGAAAATGGCATTGGGGTGGCAGAGACACCCACAGTGGGAGCAGCTTCTACAGGGACAGAGACACCCTCAGTAGGAGCAGCTTCGACAGGTGCCATCTGAATATGGAGGCTCTGACACTCTTAGGCACAATGTGTCCAATGTTAGTGACCTGTTTACAGGCACTGAGATGGAGGTCATTCCCTTAATTCAGTGGCCTCAGCAGAGATGGAGATGGTGAGGTCAGAGCAGTAGGGGACAAAAATGTTTTAAAAATATTCCTGCCTTTGAGAAGTACTACTATGTATAACACGTTTATAAACATTTTCTCAGGGACAGATGGAGAAAGCCATTGCCAATCTTTAAAGAAGTTTATCAAAGGCTCAAGAATTTCCATTTTGTGAACTCTTTTCCAGAAGGGACTTTCTGAAAGTATTAAGTCTCAAATAAGGCACAGCTCGAATCTTTTTGTTATGGTTACCCAGTGCATCATAGTCTTCTGAGTGTTTTCAAGGAAAATGTCAAGTCAGGGTGACAAATCAACTTCTTGACTCTCAGTCTTACTAGTGAAAAGAAAGCCTGTTTACCAAGGTTACGTTAAAGAGATCTTGAATAATAATAGATTGTGGGAAAAAAAAACCCTAAGTGTTGTTATGAATGATTGGATTATACAGCCCAGGGTATTTTACCAAGGTGAGGAGAGGGTCTGATCATAAGAGGAAACTAGGAGGGAAAGTTAAAATCACACAGGACACATGTTACTAGACGGGAAGAGTGATGGTGAGGGGGTTACTGCCCGAGCAATTGGCCAACTGTGTTCTCCTCAGATACCTTATCTGAGTCACCATGACTAATGAGAACCCCTGGTTGCAGCTGCCACATTAATCAGCTCTAGGTCATTAAGAACCTAGTGGAGATCCTTAATCACCTGCATTCTAGTTCATGGCACAGAAGGTGTGGACAAGCTATGTGAATGAATTGTGGAAAGGACCTCGTGGACTCAGGAAGACGAGGAATAAAGGCACCTTTAGAGCTGTGGAGAGAGCAAGTGTCTGTGAAGACACAGCCTGAATCCTTCAGGGTGAATGATATCTAGCTGGGAAAAGAGAGGTGGGGAAATGATCTAACTAGCAGTTACAAGGGCACAGAAGTAGAGGGGTTCCCACATTGGGTCAAGGATACAGGTGTGGGTATGTCTTGGTTTGGGTTTTATTGCTGTGAACAGAAACCACGAGCAAGGTAACTGTTTTAAAGGAAAACACTTAATTGGGGTTGGCTTTCAGTTTTAGAAGTTAAGTCCATTATCATCAAGGTGGGAAACATGGCAGCAGGCAGGCAGATATGGTGCTGGAGGAGCCAGAGAGTTCTACACTTCGATCCACAGGCAGCAAGGAAGAGACTGTATTCCACACCTGGACAGAGCTTGAACATAGGAGACCTCAAAGCCCACCCCTGTTGTGACACACTTCCTCCAACAAGGACACACCTCCTCCAACAAAGCCACACCTCCTCCAAAAAGGCCACACCTACTCCAACAAAGCCACACCCACTCCAACAAAGCCACGCCTCCTCCAACAAGGCCACGCCTCCTAATAGTCCCACTCCCTATGGCAGCAATCACTCAAACATATGAGTCTATGGGGTCAAACCTATTCAATCCATCCCAGGGTATGTGTTGAGAGGGAGGGAGGGAATGAGGGAGGGAGGGAGGGAGGGATGTAGTTGGCCAGTTGTAATGTTAAGTGGCAAATGGTATAAGAGCTGAAGACAAAAGAGGACAGAATACCTGGGTAAACTGAGTCTGTGAAGCAGAAAGAGCATGAGACTATTCACTCCCCAGTGAACCAGGATGCACACATAGCACAAGGCACCAAGCAGAGAACAGATTTAACTTTGAAAGCCTGACCACAGTAGTGTAATAGGTGCTACCTCCTAGAGTTTCCAGAACCTTCCCAAGGAATGCTACCAGCTGGGGACAAACGGTCCACACAGAAGCCTAGGGAAGGTGCATTTTAGGTTCAAACCTTAGCAGCCTGGTTTTCACCTCTATTCTATTCAACTTATCTGAGCTTAGGGACAGCGTGTGCCCTGGTTCTTTCATTTCTAGGTAGGTTTGGGGGTTAACGGTCCACATGACTTCTTTAGAGATTGTTAAAGCAATGGAAAGATAACGGGACTAATGCCCAGACATCAGTCTGTCATCTCTGACCCCTCCACTCCCCACGTCCCGGGGTGCTGAGTGACAGATGGGTAGGGACTTGGTCCTGTTAAGTAGGATATGATACCCAAGTAGAAAATGGTATAACAATTACATGAAATCATGCACAGAAACATTTGCTATTAAAGTATTTTACAGTATAAGTTTGTTATGGGCCTGCCTCATTTTAAATGCTATGAGCAGAAACCATGGGGTTAAGAGACTCTCTCAGTCTTTCTTACACTTCCTGGTTTCTTGCGGTTGTGATTTTTTTAATTTACTTATTCTTTTATTTATGTTGAGACAGAGTATCATGTAGCCCAGGCTGATCTCAAACTCTCCACGTAGCTGAGGATGGCCTTGAACTTGTACTCTTCTTGCCTCTACCTCCTAAGTACTGAGATTATAGGCATTCACCAACACACTGGATTGTGTTCACTGCTGGGGATGAAGCCTAGGGCCCTGTGCACACTAAGCAAGCACTTTGCTAACTGAGCACCATTCCCAGCTGCCTTTGGGTATTTAAAATAGCCTTACAACATAGCTTAGGCTAACCTGTAACTTGCTATGTAGCTCCCCCTCCCCACTTCAAACTAGATTCTCCTTCCTTAACCTCCACAGTGCTGGGTTTATAGATACGAACCACAATGCTGAAACCCTCCTGCTCTTATAGATGAATGTTAGCAGGAGAAAAAAAATATATGCACATAATATATACATCAAAGCTGTTTCATGTAGCATTACTCATTCTACTGTAATGCTTACTTTAGTTTTCAGGATTTAAAGGTATCCTTTGCCAGGTTAGTTGCAGTGTGGTTTAAACAAAGGACAGAGCACAGCTAGCTACATCTACTTTACGTAGCAAAGTGATATGGCTTGACTCTGCCATTTGATTAAAAGCTACCAAATAAATAAGCTAATAAATAAAGGGGACACCACTTTTGAAATACCTTTGGGCCACTTATATGAGAGGAGAGAGGTGAGACTGAGTCAGGAAATTAAATTAAAAAGTAAATAATAGCAGTCCCTGATCCTGTCGTCATTTCTCACCAGACCCAATATGACTTTGAAAGGAGGACTCTGTGGAATTCATTTCAAGTTTGGGGGGAAACAATATGCAATTTAAATACGCGCACATAAAAATGCTGAGCGGTAGGCGGGCGGGTCAGGAGGTGTCAGGCCGCACTGGGATGGCGGCCTCACTTCCAGACCTTTGTGCACTAAATACAATTATACGTGGTCAGCCATGATAGTGACAGAGCTGTGATTGGCTGTTCCTGGGATCACCTTATTTGGGGGAGACTTTTCTTGTGGAAGTGGCAAACCAGGCTTGTCAGTAGTTTTCAAAATTGATTTACCAATCAGCGGAAATTATATAGGGTTTCAGTCTGACTATGAGTTTAGAGAACTTCAAGTTAAGAATTCTCTTGTTAGAGAATTAGCTCTCTCTTGCTTCTCTCTCTCCCTCCTCTCTTCCCCTCCTCTCTCTCCCTCCCGTGTGTGTGTGTGTGTGTGTGTGTGTGTGTGTGTGTGTGTTCATGCAAATACTCCACTAATTAACCCACCAATAAGGAATAATATGAAAGAAAATAAAAATGCTGAGTCTGTTCTTCCTTCTTTTCTTTTCTTTCTTCCTTTCTTCCTTTCTTTCTTTCTTTCTTTCTTTCTTTCTTTCTTTCTTTCTTTCTTTTTCTCTTCCTCTCTTTCTTTTCTTCTGTCTCTATTTCTCTCTCCCTCCTCTCCTCTCTCCTATAAATATTTATTCAGCTCCTATATTATGGAAGGCACTTTACAAACCCTGTGGGGAAACAGAGCTAAAAATAAGGCTCTTCAAGATGCCTCCAATAAAGATAAGTACATAAGTAAACGATCCGAGGCAGAATGGGATTAGTCCCTTCCCAGTGAGCCAAGTAACTTACTGTAGAGCCTAACAGAAGGAAAGATTGCTGGCCAGTGAGGGGGCAAGGCTTTGAGGAAAGCCTAGAAAGATGGCAGAGTATTAACAGGTATCTAGAACGGGGTGGGAGCTGAGCGGAAGTGTGAAAACCTGTGAGTCTTCCCAGGTCGGCCAAAGAGTAGTGAGGGATGAGGCTTACTGTGGCTGGATCCCTGCCAGGTGAAGATGTTTGCTTCTCAATCAAGTAGCTAATGAGAAGCTGTGGAAACCCTAGAAATAACTGAATGACTTCAGGACTGAATGGCGAAGTGAACAGGATGAGATCGACACAGAGACAGTGAGGAAATGAACTTGGCTACCGGAACTGGACCTGAAAAGAAAATGGCAATAGATGAATGGGTGTGGCGATTAGTTAAGACCATTAGCAGAGACAGACGATTGGACACGTCTGGATGTTCTTGGAGATTACTGTGATTAGAGAGTTCCTGGATACAAGCATTTGTACAGATCTGATTTTTTCTACACTGAGACTTGACAGTTCTGGATGAGACATGGAAAACAGAGAATCTCCATCGGGGAGACAGAAAGTCAGGAAGGATAACAAACCTATGGAAAGATTCCAGAGAGCTGGGCAGGATACTGTGGAAATAAATTAGTTGGGGTACAGACCTGATAGGGATGGGAAAGAACATCGAAGAGCTGAAGGGTAAAAATGGTAGCTAGGGAGTGACATCGGTGGGGAGATTAGACTCAAGGGTTTTCCCTCCTCTAATTTAGAATAGGTCAGTTGGCCCACAGCTGTTGAGTAAACATATCCAGATCCAGTTGGCTATGAAATATGCTAGCCCAAGGTGAGTGGGGTTGGGGGTATCCTGCTGATAGGAGAAAAGACACCCGCCAGGCCTTTATTACAAGCTGCTGGCCTCCTCAGGATAGGGGCGTTTGAGGCAGCCAGCCATCTTGGAGAGGGGGAAGCCACCCCATTTTGGAAGTTTGCCGTCTTTATGACCTAGTTATGGTTCCTCTCCCTGTCTGTGTTCCTATATCACTCTAACTTCTAGTCCCTGTGGTCCTTTTAATAGGGAAGATAGTGGACGTCACGTGTCGAGGCTAGAAATTGTGAAACCAGAGCAGAACTCTTTCTTCTCTCGCCCATGACCCTTTTTTTGCACACAACATGCTGTCTTGGGTTTTTCTGCTTTGGAGAACTTTGTTCTCCTGCCATGCGTTCAGCTGAGCAAACACAGGTAACTGAGTAGCTATGTGATCCAGACCAGGAAGGAGAGCACAGGGACCACTCAGCTGCCACATTCATTGCCGAAGGGAATTCCGATGACCCATTGGTCCTGTTCATTTATTCCAGGCTCTGTCCTAGCAGTCTCAAAAAGATGAAACTGCTTTTTCTTCTTTTCTTTTTTCTTTTCTTTTCCCTTTGTACCTGACACTGGAGGGGTCCCCCAGAAGACTGAGGAAACACAACCCAGAGCTGCTGGCTCGGTACAGCTGTCATCAAGTGGGCCCCAGTCACAGGCTGAAAGCAGAAAGACAAATTACATGAGAAAGAGAAGTTTCTAACAGAGACTTTGGATGGAGGAAAAACGGGAAATATGGCTCTTGACACTTTGCTCTTTCAAGGTTTCTTTCTTTTCTTTCTTTTCTTTCTTTCTTTCTCTTTCTTCCTTCCTTCCTTCCTTCCTTCCTTCCTTCCTTCCTCTCTCTCTCTCTCTCTCTCTCTCTCTCTCTCTCTTTCTTTCTTTCTTTCTTTCTTTCTTGGCATTTCTGTTTTGCCTGTATACGTCTGTATGAGGATGTCAGATCTTGGAGTTACAGACAGTTGTGAACTGGCATGCAGGTACTGGAAATTGAACCCAGGTCCTTCGGAAAAGAGCAGTCAGTGTTCTTGACCACTGAGCCATCTCCCCAGCCCCCTCTTTTAATGTTTCATGATAGGTTTCACAACTAGAACCATCATTCTGAGTGCGAACACACAGTATCAGCTTTGCTTTTTCTCTGTAGCATTCAGCTGTAACTTTTTAGCAGGGAGAGGCGTGTAGAGCGGCCAACCAGCAAACAGCTTCCAAAACCTGCAAAAGCGCTATTATTTTACATTTCTTTGTTGAAATTCTTCAAGCATATTTTCCCTCCACTGAATTCAGGACTGGGGGATTTATTTTGTTTGGGGGCTTCTTGCTAATGACATATTTTTATATTTATCTTTTGTCAGTGTTTCATCACGTATGAGCAGGATTTGCTTTGGTCAGATGGGCTTGTGTAAGTAGCTAAACTTTGAGAGGTGGAGAGAAAGGAAACTTTTAAAAACAAAGTGGGAAATGTCTCTTCACGCACAGGCTACTTTTCTTTCACCTGGGGACCACCAAGATGGTGTGGGTGGCAAAGGGCTGCTCCGTTTTTTGTTTGGATTGGATATTTTTATATTTAATATTTGTCTTCTGAGTCAAAAGTGGTTATCTCTCAAAAGAAAAATTTGATGGCTTGAAAGCTGGGTGTTTGTGTTTTCCCCTCGGAAATGTTAACACTGAAGCAGCCCTCGGTGTGCTTCAAAGTTAGTAACCCCCCAAGATGAATTGGTGACCTGCCCTCTCCCCACCCCCATACTAGCTATTACCTCCGGGTGGCAGACTCCAAGCCCCCGTGGGCTGAAATGAGCAATTCGGGAGGAGACCTGGTCAAGCTGGGTGGTATGAATGACTAGCCAGGACAATGGTGGCTTTTCAAGCAGATTCAGTTATCGGAAGAATGCAGCAGCCTGTCCTTGAGAGGAACCTGCTTCTGTTGATGTGTTTGTGTGGTTTCCGCAAGTGCAGGGGGCAGAGGGCCAAGACTGAGTGTGGGGAGCGATATGTGACTTGCCTAGAAATGTACAAGTCAGTTGGAACCTGATTTATTGAGACTTTATGAAAAGTTTAGGGAAAAAAAAAAATACGAAGAAAAAGTCACCTATCCAGTTTCCTGACACATTAAGTTAAAGATTGATGAAAACAGGCTTTTCTATTGCAAACACTGACCTTGATTAATAAAGACCCTGGTGCTCTCACAGCCTGTGTTTCCTGGTATTTAAAGCATCTTGCAAAACTCTCTCTCCTTTGTTGTGGTAGCTCTCTGACACCCCGACATTAAACATCTTGTCCTTCTGATGTTGGTGGCTTATATGGTCAATTCTAGTGGCGGTGTCAGATGGACCTGGTATGGATGAAGCTGCTCTCTCTATGCCCCAGCATGGGAGGTAGTGCTGTACTTCCATACTACCTCACCAATGTGAGGAGAGAGTGTGCTGGGGTTGTGTGCGCATCTACGCTAGCTGCCTGAGATGACATTTATAGCAGATGAGCCACTACTTACAGCTAACAGCAGTGGTAGCTCTCTTCGTATGTGATAACCCTTGCCAGCAATTCTGGAACAGAAAAACTTGGTATGTCCTTTGCCCTAGCTACCTACCAGCAGGAACAAGTTGTAAGCCCTCCCACAGGACATCTCTGGTGTGTGTGTGAGTGCATGCATTTGTGCATACATGTGTGTACGTGTGTGTCTGTGTATGGAGAGACAGACAGAGACAGAGAGACAGAGAGAGACAGAGAGAGATAGATGTGCCTCATTTCTGCGTTCTTATCCTGGCACTTATCATATTGACACCTTAGTATAAACTGAGGCAGGAAATTTTTCCTTCCCACATAAATCCCTACACTTGCCCTAATTTACTGCCAGGGAAACGCTAACTCATGGCTGTGGTAGAGCAAGATGGCACATTAGCAGGAAGGAAAAGCCCATGTTCCTAGAGCAGAATTTTTGCTATTTCTAAATAACGTTCTCAGGGTAAAAAAATCAAAATTCCAAAGCAAACAAACCTCCTTTTGATGGCAAGAATAAATCTCTGAGTTGGGTAGAAACATGATATTTCAGTTGGACTGCCTCAATCACCTGGCCCAAAGGGAGTCTGGTGGGGTCAGGCAACATTCAATCACACTAAAGAGCTGGGTGGGATACCCAGTCCTTTAATAAGATACTGCACCTCGCCTTCCTGACCTTAGAAAAGTAGCTCACTTGGTGTCAGAGCTGCTGGGATGCAGCCACTCTAGCGTTCCCTTTCTTCTTCCTCTGTTCTAAGCATGCTTTGCTCAATACTTTGGGCTTTCTCTCCCCCTGACCTTTTGGGCTTCCTTACTCTTTCTCTAAAACCTCCTGCCCCGCAGTGTGAGTGGCTTTCTGCCATGTGTCTGACCTCCACTCTTTCCTTGGAGCTACGGAAGTCTTACAGCTTGGGTTTTTCTTTTAAACCCTAGTACAACTGTTCTTGAGCTTCCATCTGAGTCCAGTCTTACATTATTTTATTAATGAGACTGAGAACCCCTAGAGGAAGACCCGACTCCCCTGCATCCACATCAGCATCACAATGATGAAAAGGAGCGTATTTTGGAGCTTCCTTTAATTTATCTAATTTTGCTTTCACACAGACTAGAACATCTCAAATCCTTTTGGGTTCTGAGTGACTGAGAAAGATCTGGGTCTCAGGGACCTTCTTGGGGGACATTGAACTCAGAAAGAAGCTTGGTGTGGGATGACCACACACTCTTCTGTCCATTAGCCCTCATGGGGGTCACCTCTTTCTGTTCTTCAGCCTGGCCACCAACAGGAGAAGTCTGCAGTGAGGGGAAAAGGATGCCGTACTCTAATCAGCCATATCATTGCTGGACCAGAGATGGCTTGCATGCATGCATGCAGCAAGCAAACAAACAGCACTTTCTCTTTTATGCTCTGACTTAGGAAGTACCCTGCACACATCACCTGAGCTCTTGAAGCCTCTGTGTCTTCATCTCTAAATTGGAAAATGTGTGTAGAATGTTACCCAACCACAGAGAGTCTGTGTGATGATGTGTCAGAGTGAGGCATATTGAGAAGCTAGCTCAGTCCCTGGCCTATGGACACAGTGAACCATCAGTAGTTACTATCCCAGGGTACGCTGGTCCGGTACCTAGCCCTTCCCACAGGATATTGGCTTCTGAAACCTTTCTTTGATAACTTTTCCCCAAATGATTCATCTAGTGAAATAGTTTGGAAGTACTGTATACAGTAGCTCTTTTGACTTTCCAAAACTGTCTTTTTCCATAGCACACAATGGTTCTTCGTTAGCTAACTGAGGTACCTGGAGTACAACTGTCTAATGTCAAGCCCTGGCACTATCTGATAATAGTGTGTACCTGGAGAGGTGATTCCCATCCCTGTGCATCTTCTGTTGGCTCATTTGTAAATGAGGATGATGGTTTTGCCCCATAGGATACTGGGAAATCCTCCTGGCATGTGGTAAGTCAACAAATGCTAGCTACTGCTGCATCTCCTTATCTGAGGAAAATTTATACTCTGAGGAGATGCTGTAACTAGTAACAGAAATTTAAATGGTTAAAAAGCCATTATCTTTATAGCTAGTTCTTTCTTCAGTAGCATTTTGGGTTAGTTGCTTTTCTTGTTGTGACAAATCCCCAACAAAAGCCACTTAAGGAAGGAAGGGTGTGTTTTGGCTCATCTGTGAGAGGACATTGTCCATCATCGGTGGCAAGGCATGGCAGTGAGAGAAGGAGGCAGTTGTCCACATGGCGTCTGCAGCCAGAAAGCAGAGGGAGACAACACTGCTGCTCAGCATGCTCTCCGCTAACATTTACTGAGTCCAGGACCCCATCCTATGTCCTAAGGGTTAGGATGGATCTTCTTACCTCAGTCAAGCTCTTCTGGAATCACCCTTCCAGAAATGGTTGATCTCCTAGGTAATTCCAAATCAAGTCAAGTTAACTAACAGAAGCATAAACGACACCTCTGTGAGCAATCCAAAATTTTAGCATTTTAATAACGAAGTGATCAGTTTTAGCTGAGATCAAGTACAGAATTATAGTGGTTGGATTTTGCATAATTAAATGTTAAATGATAACAATCGGAAGGCAGTGTGAAATCACCGTTGAGGAGCTGAAGAGCTGGCCCAGTAGTTAAAAGCACCGGCTACTCTTCCAGAACACCCAAATTCCATTCTCAGCACCCACATGAATGTTCAGAGCCATCTATCTGTAGATATGATACTGTCTTCAGGCCCCTGTGGGCACTTTGCACACATGTGGTACACAGACATACATACATACAGGCAAAACATCCTATGAGCTTGTGCATATGCACACACACAAACACACTTGTACATATATGCACATACCCAATATACCTACTTCAACACAAATACATGCACACATACATGCATACCCATATGCATGCACATATACATAAATAAACACATATACACACATACATGTACACATGCATATACACACTTACTTACAAACACATGCACATACATACACACATACTTATACACATGTACAAGCATACACACACACACACACACACACACATACATGAATCACAGATGAGATAGGAAGCCTGCTCCTTACATCATTCTGGTTCTAAGCTTGTTTTGGCTTTCTGGTTTAAAGCCCTCAGGTCTTCAATAAGAGCTTTTTTCTTCTTTCTTCAAGTCAATGGCACCTAAGGTTCTTCTTTAAACTCTTTCAGCATTTCATTTTACCATTATCTCTAAAGTCATTAATATTTAAATTTGAAGGTGATGAAAAGCGTCAACACACTTTGGTTGTACTGTCCTACAAAAGGATCATAGAGGCCATCAAAGATTTCCATTTTAAAGCAAAATTAAACAGCCTAAAATTCAAATTCTTTCCCTGGTTAGGCTTCTCTATGTCTCCTTAGTTCCACAGAGTTCTAACAGGCCCAGAACCAGGTCAATTAAATTTACAATTAAGTTTGGTGTGAGTATGTAGACTCTACAGCCTGCTTGTGCAATGATGTCATAGCTAAGAGTGGTAACCATGACAGACTGTATCATCTTAAGCTAGTTCATATTCCCATTAGCAGTATAAAGGAATGTACATCCCCTCCCTCTTACCAAGCATTAATATGATTTGGCAGTTTAGTAAGCTCAAATGTACGTTTTTGCACAAGACTGAACATTTTAAATCAAGTCTTCGGCCATTTAAAATTGTTTCTACTATAGGATTTATATATTTGTGGTCTTTGGTCATTTTTACTTTTCAGCTTTTCTTATTGACTTATAAAGCTCTTTACAGATTGAAGAATTGGTGATTCTCAAAGAATTTGGAAATTTTATTCCTAGTTCTTTATCTTTAAGAATTTTTATCTTTACTTATTTCTGTTTATTCCTATCTGACTATGTCTGTGTATGCCACATGAGTGCAGGTATCCTCAGAAGCCAGAAGAGAGCATCAGATCCCACAGCTGGCATTACATTTGACTGTGAGCTGTCTGAACCAGGAGCTGGAACCTGAACCCAGGCCCTCTGTTAGAGCATTGAACGCTCTTAACAGACAAACCATTTCTCCAGCTCCTTCATTTTTTAAAATAGTCTTAACATGTTAAGTATCTTCTGCTGTATTGGTTTTATTTTGGGAAATCTAAAAATTTAGAAATTGTTTTAGCTTTCCTTAATTTTAGAAATTTCCTTTATGGCATTCCTTTATTTTATCATAAGCTTAATGATCTTACATTTTCACAAATATCATTTTAAAAATATTGAGTTCTTTTGTTACACCACTGTTTGCTTTTTCATGTAGTTGAACATTTATCTTGGGGCCATGTGCAAATTGTCCCAAGAAGAGTTCGCATCACACAGGAATTTTAAAATAGTTCATAAGCACATATTTTGTCTGCTATTCTTGTGTGGGGATTATTATGAGTTGAATTATCATTTCCTTATATTTGGGAAAAGACAGACATACTGAAAT
This sequence comes from Arvicanthis niloticus, assembly GCF_011762505.2. Taxonomy (NCBI): domain Eukaryota; kingdom Metazoa; phylum Chordata; class Mammalia; order Rodentia; family Muridae; genus Arvicanthis; species Arvicanthis niloticus. The sequence continues at coordinate 29,880,838 of NC_047676.1, forward strand.
AGTCACACACAGTACAGAAGTCACAGGCTTTGGAGAAATCGGCATTTACAAAGAAGACACATCAAGAGGAGACAATGGACAGCAGAGATCCCTTTTTTTATTGGCCAGCCATTTCTGCATCATCAGCTCTAACACACGCTAAGATGAGCAGGGCAGGTTTTGCAAGGGTGGCAGAGTCCATTGCTTGCCTTCCCCATGGCTACCCCTCACTTTGTCTTTAGGAATAGGAGCTCTGTGTTTACTTAGTTGTGCATCAGCAACTTGCTGAGGAGGTTGTCCCAGACAACAGGACATGCACGTCATTTAACTACATGACGATAAACCTGTTTTTGCCCCCTCTGGTTAGTTTAGAAATGAGCATGTGACTCAATTAAGAGCAACGGGAAGAAGATATCTACCAAAAGCATCTCTCTTCTCTTCCTCCCATCATATAAGGAAGGGACACTTTGGGCTCTGAGTAACTACTATCCCAACATGAGGAGCGGCTCTGTGTTTTAACCATGCTGACTTTTAAGAGTCCATAGTCGATACTTCTTATTTGAGAGGATTAGCATTTATTTTAAAGGGCCACTTTTAGTGATTTTTGAGGGTTGTTGTTGTTGTTGTTGTTGTGTTGCTGTTTTGGCTTGCTTTGGGTTTTGTTTTCTTAGGTATGTTATCCAGCACTGTTCTCCTGGGTGAGTTGCTTAACCTTGTAGGTCGTGAGTGTCTGTGAAACAGTGAACCAGATGCTGTCATGCTCATGCATGGTGCCATCCAGTTCGAAACTATAACTTCAATTAATGGGCACTTACCTCTTAGGGGGTCTTTTGTGCTTTTATTGTAAGCGAAGAAAACCTTAAAACTCCTTGAAACTCAGAATGCTAACATCTGTAGCACAGATCACATACATTATCTCGTAATTCTTTTTAACTACTCTTGAGAAGCAGGTGTGTCCATCTTCCAGACAAGGAAGTCGAGGCTCCAAGGAGCTAGTGACACACCACAGTCCTTTTGGCAAGTTGGCTGAACTAACAGTTAGACTGCTTCTCACCCCATTCCTCCCTCCCCTGTGTATTCGTATTCCAGCCACCAGCACCGTTATCTGTGGTTGCTTTATAGCTGCAGACAAGCCCCCTGTATGGTTAACATCCCCCCTGCTGTCTAAATGATCACCGATCACTCCAAGAACAACTCCAGGAACAGCCAGAATCCAAAAGGAATTTACCACCCACCACTGGGTTGTTTTTTTTAATGAACTTACAGGGTCAGGCGCTGATGTTTATATGGAAGGAGACGAGGCACACCTGTTCTTCTGGGTATATACTTTAAGGAAAGGAGAATATATGACTTATTTTGGATAAGATATTTATAACCTACTAATATATAAACTAAATGATGAATTACTTGAAGCCGGAGGTCTGTAGGTCCTAGACTGTGCAGTCCCGGTACTGAGTGGAAGAAGAGGTCGAGGCTTGGGATCAGGCCTGCCTCTGAGCTCATCATGACCTGTTGCTGACAAGTAACTGCTGTAGAGGCCTGAGGACATTTATCTGCTGTCCTTAACCCCTAGGAAGAAGGTTCACACTATCTGGGCCCCCTATTTACTTTACTGGCAAAGAACTTCCTTCCTTCCATAGTTCCACTCTGAACATCTTGCACAGACTCTGCCCTGTAGCATGCATTTCCTAAGTCTTGTCAGCATCCTTGCTGTTGATTAATGAAGTCAAACACTGAAGAGGTAACGGGACTCACTCCTCCAGAGTAAAATAACCAATAAATGACAGAGCCCAGACTTTGGGTCTCATTAGTCTCATCTGACATTTTTAACTCTGGTAAAACTGGAAGAGTGGCCTTTGTTGGGAGGTCAAAGGTGTCATTTCATGTGGGAAAATCACTTTAAGTTATATTTCCACATACCCAGGCTCCAATATAAATACATGATTAATTTATAAAGAAGTTAAATATGTCTTCCTCTAGTAGGGCTAAAGTAACTAGACTAGCTCTGGAGGGTTCAGTTTTTAAAATGTGCCTGTCCCTAGTGTCACTGAGAATGTGTGTGACAGCCTCTGCAATATCCTTTCTGGGAAGCTGGGATGAACTTGGCCAGTTAGAAGATGCCTGGGTATAACTTCTGTACCAGCCCTTTGGTCTCAACATGTGTGTTGATAGATATAAAATTGTAATATGATGAACCAATGTTAGGAGGAGCAAAGATGTATTCTGGAAACATATGTTCTCAAGAGCTTACATCGGAGGACAAGAAAGAGTTTGGCCACTTCAGTAATGAAGGGAGAATTAAGAAAGAGAAAGGACTATTGTCCCTGTATGAGTAGAGACTGAATTATGTCCACTCTGATGTAGCAGGCAACTCTTTTAGATGAACTAACACTACTATCTTAGGCGTGCACATGTGTATAAATTTGCATGTGTGTGCACATCATTACTCCTCAGAGCAGACTCTACTTTCTGAGGACTAAGTCTGAGTCACTCTACTTTCCACAGTGATATAGGTCCAACCATGAAGCCTTGATCAACTGTTTGGTTCAATTAGCTCAGCTCAGCAGAAAGGCTGGTAGCATGTGTACATAAGATGAATTATTTTTTAGGGACAACTGTTGAAAATGGTTTCTATTTATTTTGTGGATTCCACTCAGAGAGATTCCATCTATCTGGTGGAAAGAGCCGTTTTCTTGGACTGTCGTTTGAGTTGTGTGTGACTCAGTTTATTGAATAGTGTATACTGGAGATCTACATTATGGTGGACTTTCTGGGGAATAGGAGTACAGAAGGTTCTGGTGGCTCTCATACAGCCACAAGGGAAGTCAGCCTTAGGCTTCAACCCAGCGTGTAGACAACAGAAGCAAATCAGACTGGAACTGTATCATCAGTGACATGTTTGGGCTCACGGAACAAACCTTGCCGAAGGTCTCTCATTCATTGCCAGATGGCATGGCATTTCCCCCATTGTCCAAATCCATTGGAAGCAGGTTTTATATTACTTGCAACCAAAAAATTCTGAGCTCGTACACACAGAGCATCAGATGTCTTAGATCAACGCCATTAGTCTTTTCAGTGTAGACTCACAGGTCAGACCACTTGGATCTCAAAGAGACGGTCTGGTCCTAAGTGTCCAATTTCACACCCTATTTATAGTTCTCAGATAATTACCCCATGTCTGTTTCAGCCTGGAATAGACATGAGAGTATCTATACATGTTTAACAATTCTCTTCAATAAACTCTGTCAAAACTTCCTTTATTTCAGTCATTTTGTTAATGGATCAGGGTCATAAAATATAAACGAATTAAAGAGACTCCATGTTGAAAACATGAACAAGATGCCTCCCTCTAGAAATGCAGAGCTACATAAAGAATCTGGGGCTCTAAGGGAAGGCAGAACGAAGGAGGCCAGCAACACTTCCTGGGATATAAAGTCCAATTGTCCAATGTTGAAAGTAAAGGCCGAATAGCTCCCATGGGAAGAAGGAAGTAGTTGCAAGTTAGGGCATCAGTAAAAGGGTGAGTAAATTTGCCTTTGAGCTGAACAGGAAGGGTTCACAGAATTCCCATAGCCAGAAATGGGGTTAAGGGGATTCCAGACCACAAAGACTGACCAAAGGCTAGGAGACAGGAACTTCAGACAAGCAATCCAAAGAGGCCAAAGGTGAGGTGAGGTATCTTGGCCTGAAAGACCTTCTGAAGAAGCTTAGCTTTATTTAGTTATAGAAGAATATCAAGACAAATAATAAATTTTATTTGTTTTATTTATAACATATATGTATGATATATCTTATATAATATATAACATATATAATTTATATATCTTGTATACTTATATATAACATGTGATATAATAATTATATTATCTAATATATTATATATAATTATATAATAAAAACCTTATATAATATATATGAATTATATATATTATATATGTTATATATATTGTATATATAAATTATTTGATTGGAACTGCTCTAAGGTGTTTCTACATATTAAGTAAGCCATCTTTTACTACCACTTGATAAAGTAAGTACCATAATTGTTCCTGTTTTCAGATGAGGCAGTCACGGTGGGTCAAAGCCAGGTTTACTGGTACCATGTCTCTGTACACCAAGTTATAAGTTGTGATGATGTGGCCACTGATGATTTGGCCCAACCATGGGGAGAAAATGATGGGCATCCATGCTGTAACAGTGGCAGAAACAGATACCAAGAAAGACCTTCCATAGAGGGATAAGTGAGAGTCTTGAGCTATGCAGTTTGTTCTGTACTATTTGAAAATTTCAACTCTAAAATAATTTTTACTACATTTCTTTATTGTTTATTATTGTATGCATCTGTGTCTATGCATGTGGGCAAGCACTTTAACCACAGCATCGTGTCAGATGACAACTTGCAGGAAATGCTTCATCCTTCCATCACGTGGAACCTGGGAATCAAACTTGGGTCATCCATCTTGGCAGTCTTTACCCACGGGTCAGTCTCACTGACCCCAATTCAACTTCTGAATGCACTAAATCTCCGAGGTCAAACCCAGAAACCTCTTCATTTCCCTCACAAACCCGCCTTTTGACACCTTGTAGACGTATCACCCCGGTTCCAAAGGCTTTGATCTAAGGGGTGAATAGAATGAGTTATCAGTATTGAGGTCCAGCTGAAATTTAGCACGGGCACAGACTGCTGACATGCAGCAATGCACAGGAAAGGATGAGAGGAAAGAGTCAGATTGATTTGGAGCTGGTATTCAGAAATAGGATGTGAAGCTTAGACTAAACTCGCCGGGAATTATAATGGAGGGGTGGAGTCACAAAGATCTGGGCACGCATGCCTAAAATGGCTGAGTCTTCAACACAGACCGTCATTTTTCATCAGTTTATTCATTCAGTCAAAACCTACCACAGGCAGCAGGCTTCCATCACAGATTTAATCCATGGGAAACCCTAGACTAGTACTCAGGATCTGGGCTGCACATTAAAATCACCCAGGGATCTTTAAAAATGTCCAAATCATGTTTCCCCTCCCCTGCCCTTGAGTTAAATTAGACTCACCTGGGCTTGGCTGTTATTTTAAAGATCCCCGTAGCCTAACTAGAAACCTGACAGGTAAACCGCACCTGGAAAGCTTATCAGTATCTTATAATCATGCCATGGGCAGGGAGAGAAGAAAAGAGATGGAAGAGGTGAACCAAGGTGCCTCTTGGGAAGGGTATGGTACTTTGGTCCAGGCCACAGAGAGTAAGGGGTTTTATAAAGCAGTGCAGAGCACGTTACTAAGGCTTTAAGATGATGTCTGAGATGATGCAAGATCGCAGATTATTGCTCAGATTATTGCTAAATTGAACAAAGCAGAGTTCAGTCCTTTGCTCTGAAGCCAGGACTGGCCTTAGTAGTAGAGCAGGACTGAGCTGGCAGGGTGCAGACGTAAATCCCTTGGGAAAGGAGATGGATTAGGGTGCCTGCAGGGACCTACTGAAACTTTAGCACTTTTTAATGAACATTGCTCAATTCAGCTCATCTTTTACCAAAGGAAAGCCAAATCAGTATCAAGACAAAGCAAATTAACACAGAGACACAAAGATCTAAGTTTCCAGAGGACTTTAATGATAAAGGAAAAAGGGTTGGGGATGGACTTGGGTTGGTTGCTTGCCCGGCATGTACATAGCTCTGGATTTTGTTCCCAGCACCAATGTGGCATAAATTGAGTGTTATGGTACATACCTGGAATCCTAACATCTAGAGGATTGAACCAGAAGGATCAGAAATTTTAGGTCATCCTTGGCTACATAGTTGAATTTGAGACCAGCCTGGGCTATATGAGACCCTCTCTCAAAATAAAACAACTAAAAAAAGAATGTAAAGAAAACAAAAATGCCAATTTCACTATTGTTGGATTTGCTGTGTTCTGGAGTTCTCGTACGTGTATGAAATGTGGTTGAGAACATGACATGCTCATGATTCTTTATGCTTTTCCTTCTCATTTGACGTCTTACAGCCTCTCAGCACTTAAACTTTTATTTTTTTCTATGACAACTGGTGTGGTATTCTTTGAGGCTAAATTTCAGATTAATTCCTAACACTGTATTCCTAAGGTGGAACTATCAGGCCAAAGAGTACGAATACTTTAAAGGTATTTCATACGTCTGGCTAGGTATGTCAAATGGGTTCACTGGGAGGAGCTGGGGGCACACAACAAGAAGGATGTAAGAGACACACACACATGGTCCATGCTCAGCTTTGTCTCCCTGTCCTCCCCAGCCAGGGCAGTGTGCCTGGCTCACGTCAGATCATGGGTTACTCAGCACTAGTTTCACTTACTTGGCTTCTGGGGGATTTATCCTGAGCAAAGACTTCACCTCAGTGTGAGTTCTGCAAATTGAGTTCTCCACGTTAGGGTCCTTTAATACAGCAGTTCTCAAATCCTAATGCTTCCACCCTTTCATTCAGTTCCTCATGCTGTGTTGACCCCCAACCATAAAATTATGTTTGTTACTGCTTAATAACTGTAACTTTGCTACTGCTTTGTATTGTAACATAAATATCTGCGTTTTTCTGTGGTCTTAGGACATCCCTACGAAAGGGATGTCCAACCCCAAAGGCGTTGTGACTCACAGGTTGAGAGCCGTTGCCTTAAATGCACCCTTTCTACTTTGACACACGTGAACCCCACAGGAAGGTATGAACACCCACTTGCTGCAGGGCAAGCATTTGCTTCCTCATGCAACATAAATAGCTTCTGTTTCTACTCCATGTACTTAAGCCTCATCCATGTGTCAAGAATTTGGATCTTATTCCATAAGAATGCTTAGAGGTAAGGGGAAAGAGACCATGAAAACTTATATACTCATCCTACCTGTTCCCATCATCAAATATGCTTTAAAAGACCATGATTCGTGAAGTATTGAAAAGTCTCTTTGGCTTGTGTGGGAGTTGAGACACTATCTTTTACCAGCTGTTGGTTTCTTCGTCCTTGGGGAAAGAGAAACATTTCCATTCTATAGACAAAGAAATAAACCCATCACAGAGAGACTCCCTATCAGAGTGAGGGACCAGGCTGTTTATGGGCAAGTCAAAGAAGATCTCAACCTTGTAGGGTTTTTAATTATTATTAAATAACTCTTGATGTGCCAAGTCATGAAGTCTTTAATTTTATGTTTCTGGGGGGAAAAAATAAACCCAATTTGAGGCAAAGCAGTTTTAGGATCCTGAGAATTTGAGAGGATCAGTTTAATCAGGGGAAGATATATGGATACAGACAGAGCCATTAATAATTATTTCATTACAGTTGCAGGCAGAGTAAAAAGAGAGAGAGAGACAGACAGAGAGAGAGAGAGCGCCTTAAGGTCTGAATGAAACAGGACCAGGATCCCTGACCCCTATTCTACTCTGTCCACCATGCTTAGCTGCTTTGTGTGTTTTCGTAGCCAGATACTTCTAATTCCTGGTGCATATCACAAACTTCTGTTCAGCAACAGGTTTGATAAGTCTAGAACAGGACTTCAGTTTGTTCAGTCTGAGATATGGAAACACTGCCAGTGCTGTAGCATGTTCTTAGAACCTTATACAACAGGTTTGATGGCGAGCTTGTAAAACAGCATCATGGGAGCAGCTTGAAGACAGGCTATGAAGTCATGTATGTGTGTCTAGTCTCACAGTTGGAGCCTCCAGCTTCCCAGGCCAGAGGAGGGAAGAAGGCAGGAGAGGATGCCCCTGGACTTGACTTGCCTTTACTGCCTGACCCACCTGGTCTATTCTAGACGAAGTGGTGGGCATGAAATGAGGGCAGCCTTGTGGATGTTTACAATTAATCGAAATACATATTTTGTCACACCACAGAAAGCTGAAACAGAAAAATAAAGCAAACCAAAACCCAGACAAGTTCAAGGAGTCTGATGTGGGTGGGGGTGGTCTGCCTCCTGCTGGGGGCAAAAGTTGGAAAACAACTTGCAGCAGGTCCAACTTCCCTGAGGTGCTCCGAATGCATCTCTGCAGAGTCCTGCAGCAGCAGAGCCTTGTTAGGAGACATGGCTTCTAACAAAATGTCCTCAGCCTCCTGCTCACCTCCCTCTTCCTTCATGCCACCAGTTTTGGATCCGAATGCATTCCTTGCAGCCCAACACTATACTGTTGTAAGAACTGTCCTGATTTTTCTCTTGAAGCTAAATATTATTTACTGGAATCTTGGCTTGTTTTGGGTTTCCAGACATAGAGAACTTGTTTTTCTGAAAACTTGTCATTTTATAGATTTCTAATTTTACTGTGTGATGATGGGAGAACTTAGTCTAAATACTGTATCTTGAAATATTTTGAAAGATTTTGTATCATTTTGTTTTTCTCTTGCAGTCGAGAAAATGTCTAGGCTTTTTTCTTAAAGGTCTATTTTACTATATGTACTGGGTGTTTTGCTTGTGTGTGTGTGTGTGTGTGTGTGTGTGTGTGTGTGTGCACCATGTGTGTGCTTGGTGCCTTTGGAGTCCAGAAGAAGATGTCAGGTCTTCTGGAACTGGAGTTACAAGTGGTTTTGAGTCACTTCATATGGGAGTTGGTAACAGAACTCTGGTCCTGTGGAAAGGCTGGAAGCACTCTTAATGGATGAGACATCTCTCTAGCCTCAGTTTTTATAAAACTGTCGTATATGGACATAAAAGTATAAACTTCATCAATCCTCACTGTCAGGTTCTCAGAATGGAGAATCGGCAAAGAGACACACACTGAGTGTATCTTTGAAGGCATTTCCAGAGAGGTGGGACTGAATGAGAGTTCTGCTGAAACGGGTGGCACCCCTAGTGGATTAGGATAAAAGAAAGTCAGGGGGACAAACAACAGCCAGCTCAGTCAGTGCTTCTGGGTCATCACCAAGTTAAGCTTTCCCTGCTGCTGTCCCTTCCATGCTATGATGGACTCTGTTCTGAACTGTGACCCAGGATGGACCCTTCATCTCTTACATTGCCTCTTGTTGGATAGTCTGTCATAATAACAAGGAAATTAATATAAAATGATAGCACTTCTTGTGTTATGCTAGTACATATTAACATATTAATAATGTTATTTAGCCCATTTCTTTCCAGGATCTTACTAGAAAGATGTGGACACTCCTATTTCTTTCTTTCATATTCCTTAATTTGTCCTTTTGGCCCCTCCTCCTCCATTTATTCCTCCTACCCATCCCCTATGCCCAAGCTGGTCTTGAACTCTATTATAGTGCACACCAGCCTTGAACTTAAGAGCCTCCTGCCTCAGCCTCCTAAACACTGGGATCACAGCTGTACACTACCATGGTAACTTCCTTCCTCATCTTTTTCAACTCAAACATGCACTCTGAGAACTCAGACTTGTATCTGTTCAGCCCCATTCCATACAAAGATACTTTGTTGTTTCTTGGTCCTCAGTAAAGATGACGTAGGAATCAGGCCAGGAGATGTGAGCAATAGACAATGACCAAACTCTCAGCTCTCCCCTGGAGCCTGGCTCTGGCTTCAGCTGCACCCCAAGCTCTTTATAGTACAAGGTTATCTTTACACTCCCTTCCTACCCACCCCTCCAGCCAGCTGGGTCCCAATCCAGACATCCCTGAAGGTTTCTCACGATGTTTGTGTTACTTGGCGGAACACACTTGATGCATTAACCTCACCGATCTTTCCTATAACATCTACGGCCCGGATTCCATGTGGGAACCAGCAGTCCATGAACAATCATCTCACGTCCCTTCTGGCTTATCTGTGGGGCCCGGTTCTCTGTTTTTATAGCCACTGCTTGTCTTAATTTTATTCTTTTCAAAACAATGCAAGAAGGAGAACACGAAGGAGTTTTATTAACAACAAATGCGTGTCAATATTAATTTGCCCCATATGTGATCTATAAGCAAGACAAACGCCAAAGCATTAAATCCAACCTAAAGAGTGGGAACAGCGGAGAGTGAACTAAAATTCTTGGCTAGTAGAGTAGCTATGTTTTCCCCCAACAGATTTGACCTGCTCAAGTTTAGAGGTCTGGACTGGAAAAAAAAAATAGGTTGAGACTGGATTTAATGGAGATGAAGAGTTTCTCAGGGTAAGTCCCCCAGGGGTTTCATGGAATGGCTTCTTCATGCAGTTGCCAAACCTAGAAAATAAAAAAGGCAGGACACCTACCTAAATTTGAAAAATAGTTTTAACTGCCATAATTTTGCAATTTATTTTAAAAATATTAATTATCATTCATAGTAAATATTTAAAAATAAAGAAATAAAGGGCCAGGAATGTAGACCTCTCTGTGGTATGCTTGCACAAAGCCCTGGGTTCAAATACTTGTACCATACAAATTGTAGACGGTGATGTTCTATACTCATGATCCCAGAACTCATGATCCAGAAGTGAAGATAGGAGGATCAGAACAGAAAGGTTGTTTTGGGCTACAAAAATTTTGGCTGCTTTAAGGCTAGCCCCAGCTATATCATGAAACCGTTTCTAAATAAATACACTTTGTGTGTTAGAGGGGCTTGAAAAGTGCATCCGTGACATGGGACAAAAATAATTAAACCTGGGCCACATCTCACCTACCTGCTGTAATCATGAGTTACCTTCCTGTCAGCTGTATGTCCCTGTTGCGTGACATTGCTAGACATTCTAGAGGCCGGAGGGACTCAGGACCATGGTGAGAAGTGTGAACCTGGCAAATCCAAATTATCATGTAAGTCCTAGACAGTCTCCCCTCTGAAGAAATGATATGATACAGCACAGAGGAAATCTAGTGTGTGTGTTTGTGTGTGTGTATGTGTGTTTGTGTTGTTGTTGGGTATGTGTATGTGCATGCATATGTATGGGGAGGACAGCTAGTACTGTTTTGCCCGTGAGCTAGCCTTTCCCTCCTTGATCTTTAGAAGACCACCCAAGAGCTACTCACAGGCTAACCCAGTTAAGTGTAAATACTGTGAGAAGTCATCCTAACCACTGCCGGATTCCAACATGCTCCAGAGCCATTCTCAGAACACTGCAGAGAAAAAGTCCCTATTCCTGTCCCCGCCCCCATACCCCCTCAGGATGTAGGTGGCTTAGTGAGAAGCACCTGTTGCCTGAAGAAAGGGAGGTCTGCTTCACAATTCAGTTTTGATACCTAACAATGGTGTTGTGATGTCAATCAAAGAAGATGCTAGAGGGGGTCTCTCTTCACTCTGTTCTATTATGCCAGGGATACTGAAAATGCTGTTAGGGAAAGGCCCACTAGAGACGACACAGCCATACTGTGCCCACACGTCCATCAGCCTGCCTCCTGGGAGAGATGCTGTTCCCCTCACAAACGCCGTGACCTTCTCTACAGGATTTACTCCAGACACTTGCTCTGTAGCAAGAAGGCAGCAGAAAGAGACAAAACTGCAGTTCAAAGTGATCTGCAAAGCCACGTATCAGCTACCCAGCTCATGTTTACAAAGAGTGGCATTTACAGCTGAGCCCTTTCCAGGGTAGCATATTTCAATAACACAAAACAAATCATGCCCAAATACCAGCACACACACACCCCTTAAAGAAAGAATTTACTATTAATTTTATGAGAAGTTGACTGAACTGTTGAAAGAATGTTGAAGTGAAAAGCCACTTCTGAAATATCCCCTCAAGCTTTGAGACATTTTGGCAAGTTACTAGAGTATTGTTCTTTCCAATTGGAAGGCTCTTGGCCACCCCACCGGGGTGACTGCATGAGGAAACGTCTTTGATGAGCAGGAATATCGATAGTTAGGACCTCTGTGAGTCTTTGTGGATTCCCACAAAATCAGCATGTGTGACTATTAAAAACTACCTTTTACCTCTTAGGCCCCAAAGGACTCTAGACATGAAGCATCAATTCTGCACAAATCAAACAGTTTCCGAGGCAGGATTCTTATTCATAGTTGAAAAAAAAATCAGTCAACATTTCGTTTTGTTTTTCTTTTCTCTTTCTTCCTTTCTTTCTTTCTTTCTTTCTTTCTTTCTTTCTTTCTTTCTTTCTTTTTTTTTTTCCTAAGACAGCATCTCACTATGGAGTCCAGGCTGGGCTTGAATTCAGGCTTTTCCTATCTCAGCATCCTGATGGCTCAAAGTCAAGTCCATTTTCGAAAAATGCTCCATTTGAACATTGAGGATGTAGCTCAGGGATTGTGACTGCCTAGCACACAAGAGCCTCCGCTTTGATCACTAGTCCTGCATGAACCAGGCAAGACAGTGCACACTGAGAATCCCAGTAACCGGAAGTTAGGCACAAGATGATCAGGAACTCCAGGTCATCTTTAGCTACATACCAGTTTAAGGCCAGCCTGGGCTACATTAAACCTTATCTTCCCATTCTCTTCTCAAAGTAGCAAACAGAGAAGACTATTTTATTTTCAGTTTGGTCACTGTAGCCAGCCCTAGAGTGTGGTCAATAATGACAAAATATATACAGTACACCTTAAATGTATTTCATTCTGTATACATATTCTAGCTGAGAATATAAATTACATGGATGTGTTAAGTACATTGGAAATATATAATTTGCTTATATATGTTTGAACTTGTCTGTGCATGTGACTGTAACAAGAACCCAGAAATGGAGGTGACTCAAGCATAGTTGACAGCAAGAGAAACTATTAAAATGTTAAGTTAAAAAAGAGTATAAAGCAGCAATATAGTATGAACCCATTTGGGAAAATTTGTATGTATATTTTATGTAGACATATGTATATTTTACATATACATGTTAAATACTTGTGGAACGAGGGATATGTAATGATATGTAACCAGCATATGAGTGGTTGGGTCACTAGTCATTTGAGTTTCTTTTATATTTTTCTGAAGTTTTGGCATTTCTTCAATGAACATGAGGAACTCTGGGTTTGATTCTCACTCAGCACTACAAACTAAATAAATGAATAAAAATAAAAGCCCTGAAGTATTAAGATCTGATTCCAATGCTCACAACCAAAGTAAAAATAGCTGGGCATAGTAATGTGCACTTGTAATCCCAGGGCTAGGGAGGTAGAGCTGGGTAGATCCCTGGAGCTCATGGACTAACCAGCCTGACCTGCTCGTTGAACTCTAAGTCCCTGAGAGCTTGGACAGGGCCTGAAGAATGACCTTGAAGAGTCAAGGTTGTCCTCTGGCCTCCACATACAGACAGCAATTGGTTACCATCAAGATATGAGTGCCACTAATGTACCCTTAAGGTTATCATACCATACTGGCCATTGTGCTTCATAGGCATCAAACCTGGGTAGGACCAGTGCTTACTTTAGTCCCTTGAAAGTTTGCACATCATCTTCTGGTGCTATGGAAGCTAGCAGTCAGTGAGAAGGCTTTATGTGGGCCCAGCTCAGATCCTTCAAGTCCTGTGTCTGAAATGCACGATGTCTTCAGCAATAGGGACTTACCTTCAACGTCTGGAAGGGAACCAAGGGCAGTGGCAGCCACTTATATTTGATCAGGAGTCTCTTGGATTCCCTTGACCCACAACTCAAAGGGAAGTTTCTTCTGTTTGTTACTGGGATTTTGTTAGATAGTCTATGGTTCTTGAAGGGAGTACCATCAGTCCAAGTGGGATAACTTTACTTCAACTATATATTTATCTGTAACTACATGGACATATGTATTATGCACAATTTTATATAATAAAAGATATAAAATACTGTACAGTATCATGTATAATTTTAGGTAAACAAAAAATTATTCGGTTCCTTATGGCTTTTCAGGCATCTTGGTGTTATCTTTCTTTTTCTGCCCCCTCCCATATTTTCCCTTCTGATCCTTATCTTTGGTAGAGCTTGCCTTGATTCCATGAAGAGGCTTGGTTCATCTCAATCTCCTTCAATTTTGTCACAGGAACGGCTTCCATTATTACACAGTATCGTCCCAGCACACCTGTTGAAATCTGGTCAGTTCACACCTGCTTCAGTGATTCCTGGGCTCCTTGTGTTTTTGATGAGCACCTTTCTTCATAAAATCACCCTGTCACTACTTATCCCCAGACTTGTCAGCAGCCTTGGGAGGAGGCCGTCATTCTGAGAGCCTCTACTCCCATTGAGATGACCAACTATTGATTTTCCTTCTATGTGAACACTTGAAAGGATGTCCTGAACAAATGAGGTTTGCAGCTTGACACAGGCCCGTCCTGTTGTTCTCCCCTGGGCCAGCCAGTGAATTCAGAGCAGGTCTTATGTAAAACTGAAAATCTTCCTTACATTAAAGAAAGTAAAAGCCTTGCTTACCTGCTTCCCAACTGGCCATATGTTGGTTTTCTTTTTGTAAAATCAGCACCTAAATCCCACAATTCTCCTGCTAAGGAGATTTCAACACTACAAATTGATGAAAATACCAAAATGCTAGGTGCTCCAGGACGCCTGGTAAGGACAGCTCACACCCAGAGAGACTTTGGGTTCATAGGGAAACCTGAGCCCTTGAGGGTCACCAGCCCACACAGAGAGTTTCAGTGTCTGAACCTTCCCCAACCCAGGAGGATCACACTGGCCTCCTGCCTTTGTCTCTTGCTGAAAACACCATCTCCCTGAAGGTCTGCTTCAGAGTTAGGGAAGCACTGGGCCTGTATGGGGTCTAATGTAACTGATTGTGTGTGCATGCATTTATCTGTCTGTCTGTATGTATGTACATATGTATGTCCCACATGTACTGAGAGTTTAAGAGTAAGAATCTCTGACATCAAAAACTCCCCCTCTTTACACCTGTCCCTCTCACAGGATTCAGAAGGTAAATAATAACACAGTCCCACCTCTCTAAAGCTACCAGAATGCCCTTCTGGTACCTTTTAAAGCTTCTTTAAAGAGACCAAACAAGTACTGGATGCCTCTTTGTGTATAGTATAATATAATATACCAAGCCTGGGAAATTTCAGTCCAGACCATCTGCCTGTCTTCTCAACAAGGCATGTCCTGGGTACTTGATTTGCCAGCCCAGACTGTCAAACACACACACACACACACACACACACACACACACAGACAGACACACACACACACAGACATACTACACAGACACACACAGACACATATACACATACACACACAGACATACTACACAGACACACACAGACACATACACACATACACACACAGACATACTACACAGACACACACAGACACATACACACATACACACACAGACATACTACACAGACACACACAGACACATACACACATACACACACAGACATACTACACAGACACACACAGACACATACACACATACACACACAGACATACTACACAGACACACACAGACACATACACACATACACACACAGACATACTACACAGACACACACAGACACATACACACACAGACACACACAGGCACACACACACATACACACACACACATACACACACACACACACACACACACATTGAGAATATTTCTCAAGTATATTTGGCATTGTCTGACTGGGGGTATATAGAATGGGCACTTTGGAAACCCCAAATGGGGGGCAGAGAGAAGTATAATCATCATCCACATTTGATGAAACTATGTGGATGAACAATTAGGAGAGAGGTAAGATGCCATAGACTAAGTGGACCAGGGCACGCATTGGCTAAGGATGTAAAGAAAGTGGAACTGTGTTACCTCTGATGAGTAATATAGTATTTAGATGTGGTGGAAACAATTTGATGAGTTCTGAAAATAATAATCAGAATCCCCATGTGACGCTAAGCTGCTGGTCCTACTCTTAGCCACTAATCCAAGAAAATGAAAGGAGGGTATTGGTAAGGCCTGTGGATATTCTTAGCAGCGTGATTCACAGTAGTCCCAAAGTAGAAGCAACCTAAATGTTCTTCAACCAATGAATGGAGAAACAGCATGTGCTGTATTCTCACCGTGGAACATTAGTTGACCATAAAAAGGAATGGAGTATGATACACACTGTAACATGGGTGAGCCTTGAAAACATTGCGCTAATTAAAGCAACCATTCACAAAAGACCTTACTTATGTTGTCTGATCTCATTGCTGTGAAATGTCCAGATCAGGCAAGTGTATGAAGACAGAAAGACCAGTGGTTGCTTAGGGCAAGGGTTGGGGTGGGTGGAGGGAGCAGGGAGGGTGGTGGTATTAGGGAAGGGTTTCCTTTTTGCCTGCCCTCTCCCTCTCCTCTTCTCCTCCTCCCCCCCTACCTTTCCCCTCCCCTTTCTCTCCCTCTCCCCCTTTCCCTTCCTCCCTCTTTTTCTCCCTCTCCCTCTCCCCCTTTCTCCCCCCTTCCTCCCTTCTCTCTCTCTCTTTCTTTCAGAGTATGTTGCTGGTTTTTTATCTTAGTCTTGCACATTCTAAGCAAGCACTTCCACTACTGAACTACACACTCAGCCCAGCAGCATGTTTCTCCTGGAGGTGATAAAGCTGTCCTGCCATTAGCTCACAGCGATTGTTGTACAACTTTGGACACATCAGAGCTGTTTGAATTTTATATCTTGAATGGACACATCTTAGAGTAAGGAAATGGTAGGACAGTGAGGCTATTTTTGTTGTCATTAAGGCGTTGGAGGCTGAGTGTTGTGTGGTTCTATAAATTCCACCACTAGGGAGGCTGAAGCTTAAAGGTTGTAAGTTTGAGGCTGGCCTAAGCTTCATAGAGAGTTTCAGGCCAGCTTAAGCTAAGTGGTGAGGGTGAGACCTTGTCTCAAAAAACAAGAACAAAAACAAACAAACAAGAAAAAAAACACAAGACAAAGCATGGCAAACTTTGTGTAGAAACACAGCTTAACCATCTTCAGTCTGTAGCTATAAAGGTCTTTAGTTTGCCAAGTATAGACCTGAGGCAGGGATGCTTCAGGCCAGCTCTGGGGAGTTTAGTCTGCGTTTTTCATTTTAAGGTGATTAAGGATCTGACCAAGCAATGCCAAGTTCACAGCTGGTCCAGGGGAATAAGTTATCTAATGAATGACAGGCACCATTGTCCCTGAGTGCTTGGCCAGGGCTGCAGCTCAGGCAGACGCTGCAGTGTGTGCCTCTGGCACAGACTGCAAGCCACGATCCAAAGAGGCTCTCTGTGAAAAACACATCTCTAGTAAAAGCCTTTCCATTTTGAAAAAAAAAAAAAACTGTCCCGGCACCACCTGCAGCTGTAATTCTATTTGGGTCCCTTGGCTGGGAAACGGATGGAATTTCTCAACATGACCATTTTACAGCTTGAAAGATAAACTTTCTTTTTTCTGTTGTTCTGCTTCAAATATTCCACGTGTTGCTAAGATCCCGCCAATAGAAGTTGAGTTTCACCTTCAGAGTATTTACATTGCCTTTCGAGACTCACTCTGGAGACTGTCACGACCTGAGAAGTGGAAGCTCTATCTAACTCAGCAGCTTCGGGCTTTCTGGCTTTGTAACATCCTAGTTTTGTTTCTATGTCATGATGGGTCCACTGCCCCATCAACAAATCTGGAGAAGCTGCCTGGGGTTCTTGGCCTCAGCCTAATCAGTACGCTTTGCCTTCTGTTAAGAAAATACCATTAGTTAAACTAACTCCATTAATTAAAAAGTGGAACATCAGCGCTGGGTGGGGTGTCTGGGAACTCATGTATTGATTATAATTATAGTATTTTTATTACTCCTTCTCTCGTAGAATTGTTGCAAGGAAAAAGGAAGAGTATGTTGAGATATATATATTACATACAAATACCAGTCTAGCCAAAGAAGTCACATTTTCTTTCAATATCGTACCTGCTCACTAAGTAATCATCGAATGAAGATTTCTGTAACATATACTTACTAAGCACAACTTCAGTATTAAAATAAGAAACATACAAAGCCTGTATTTCCTAAATTAATGATTAATGTTCTTGGAAGATTATTGTTCTTTTCATCAAACCATAAATTAAACATTTTTATGGATTTACAAAACACATGGCCCACATATGCCACGCTGTTATATCCGTATTATTTCCATATAAGAGATTTATTGCCTTATAATAGCAATTAGGAGAGGAAAGATTGGTGTCGGGTCTTTGAAGACATAGTTTATGGAAAGAGACAATGGTTGAGTTTCCTTCATGTGAAAATTTTACTGTAGAATATGTTCATTTTCTCTGTTGCAATGATCCGTAGACATGTCTGTGTCAGGCAGAAATCCTGCTGCTTCATTTAGTCAGACCTGGAATCAAACTTCTTCAGAGTCTGGGGAAAATTTAATGCTCCTTGAAATTTCATGACATGTTCTCAGACTTGCCTTGGAGTTATCTGTGAGCTTTGCTAGGAAGGGTGGCCTTATATGTCCACAAAGAAAAGAGGAGGAAGAAGGAGAAGAGGAGGAGAAGAAAGAGGAGGAAGAAAATGATGATGAGGAGGAAGAGGGGTGAAGAAGGAAGAGGAAGAAGAAGAGGAGGAGGTTGATCTCTACCAGGTGATAGATGAACCTGGTAATAAAGAGTTCATGTGAGGTTGAGTTATAAGGGTGGGGCTTCGTCAGTCTCGGCAGACCATTCTGACCGCTATACATAAATTATTTAAAGAACTAAGTGGAATATGGATCTTTGCCACAACAGCTATGTACAGCCTTTGGGCTTTTCTAACTCTTTATGAAAGTTAATTTGGCAAGAAATATTTCTTGAAATAATCAACTTCAGCAGCCCAATTGAAATCCTAAATAGACAAGAAAATAGTCCCTATTCTATGTATAATATATAATAATATAAACCCCTATATATGTATACATATATATGTATATACATACATACATATATACATACATACATAAACATAATATGTATGGATACATGTTTGTGTTTTCTAAAGAATAAGTTATTTCTTTTTATGTCAGGATTTATATAAGAAATTGGGTAATTTTTTTAAATGAACAATTTTATTTCTGGCAACAAATGTTTTAAATAAGCAAAATAACACCAGAAGGACTTTAAATCACTTTATGGACCTAAAGGAACATCACGAAGACAGTTTATTTTGCTTTTTCTCCAACATGCAAGCCAACTTCTCATATGATCCAGCCAATTCCTAGGGAAATTCATCTGTATTTTATTGCTGTCCATGGCACCAAAGATGTTTATGGGAAAACATAGCAAACTTTCTTGAAAACCATATCAGGATATATTTTGGCAACCAGGAACAAACTCAAGTGGCTGCTTTAGTGGCAACTGGTCCAGGTCCCTCCGGTCTTTTACTACCCACCAAGGAAAGTTCTGCTCATATCTCATAGGACAGATTGTGTCTATGGGAAGTGTCGATGCTGTAGACTTTCAACTGGGCATGCTGAACTTCCTCACAATATTAAGATTGTTAAAACACCTGGCCCAGGTGACCAGCAAGTCTATGTCACCTAAAGGTGAAGACTGTGTCCTCTGTGGCCCTCATGATGGAGGTTGTGTTACTCTAAGCATATTCAAAATCTCTTTGAATCCATTCCCACTTTCAGTTAGCTTGCTTTTTGAAAGAACCGTTGACAATGTCAGAAACAGACACAGTAACTGTTTCTAACTTAGCTTTTTCTATGAGATAAGGAAGAGTACAGCTGTTGATATTAAACATTGCCAATTATGAGAAGCAAGCTTCCATGAAGCTGTCCTGTGCAGCAGCAGATTGTAGGAGAGGTGAGGATTGAAGTGTAACTGGATTTGGTGAATGCATGCATGGGTACATCAGTGAGACGCATTTGTATAATTAGTGTGGGTTAATAATTAGAGTGGTGACTTTAAAAGAGGATCCGTTTTGGCTAGGAAGAGGTCAATGCCCTCCAGGTAGTTAAGTTTTGGCACTAACAAAGGACCACACAGGCACTTGCCTCTGTTACACAACATGCATAATCTATACCATTTTCAGATATCCTTTCTGGTCAGCTCATCCATGGAGATAAACCTCCCCTGCCTTAACCATCCCAGGGCCCATTACCAGATGCCTCCTGAACAGCCCAGCGGCCTCCTGAAGATCTCAGAGGCTGACTGACATCTTGGCCTTCTGCTCAGTCTTGTTTTCTACATTATGACCATCCTGGTATCTTCCTATGTGGTTTTGCCTGGTTTGTTGTGGCCTTTGTACCTAGGACCATGAGTGTAGTAGTCTTGTTTTCTAAGCTCCTCCTGAGTCTCAACTGGTATTACATGAAGAACAAGAATCTGGTTTTGTTTTGTTTTGTTTTGTTTTGTTTTTTGCCTGTTGGTGTCACATTAGAAAACTCCCTGTTTGAAACTTCTCCAAAGTATTAAATGACCAATAAATTGTGATAAAATTTACATCCCACATCTGCAGGTATGAATTCTTTTCCAGTATTTATCAAAGGCCGGTTCCCTCAGAGTGTGTGATGTTTAATTTTCATTATCAACTGGATTAGATATATCTTCACCTAGGAGACAAGCCTCTCTGTAAGTCATTGAGATTTAGCTGAGGAAAGAAGAGCCGTCCTGAATGGGGACAGCACCATCTCAAAGCTAAGGTCCCACACTAAATAAAGGGGGCGGAGGGGTGGGGTGAAAAAGTGAGCCAAGCACCATCTCTCTAGTCTTCCTGCTGCACATACAGTGTGAACACCCACCTCATGGTTTTATGGAAATTGCCAAGGTAATGATTATCCCAAGAGGGCAGATATTCTGTTCTCTCCCCACTGTTGTCTTCTTTTCTATTCACCATGTGCCGTGCAGCTAGCACTGGACAATATCTGTTAAATTCATATGAATAGTTGCAGAACTCCCTGCATATTAGGCACAGTCCTAAGGACTTTTCATGTGTGAACTCATTGCATTCACATAACAATACGAGATGAGCAGAGTTTTTCTCTCTACCTGGATGAGGAACTTGAAGTACAGAGAAATTAAAGTGGTCTTTTTAAGTTGTCAATCTCCTATGCATGGCTGTGACAAAATACTGGGGGGGGGGGCACTGAGTAACTTGCTAAGATGCTAATCTGGATCAAAAATATGGTGGTCAGTGAGTCCAAAGAGCTTGGAGCCAGTGTCTTTTTTTCCCACTTATTCACTTTACATCCTGCTCACTGCCCCCCTTCTCTGTCACTCCCTCTCACAACCCTTCCCCATCCCTCCTCTCCTTCTTTGAACAAATGGGGCCCACCCTGGGTATTCCCTCACCCTGGCACATCACGTCTCTTCAAGGCTAGGCACATCCTTTCCCACTGAGGCCAGACAAGGCAGCCCAGCTAGAAGCACATATCCCACGTACGGGCAACAGCTTTTGGGATAGCATCCCACTACAGTTGTTCAGGAACCATATGATGACCAAACTGCACATCTGTTACATATGTGCAGGGAGGCCTAGGTCCAGCCCATGTATGTTCTTTTGTTGGTGGTTTAGTCTCTGAGAGACCTAAGGGTCTAGGTTAGTTGACTCTTTTGGTCTTTTTACAGAGTTCCTATCTCCTCCAGGGTCCAAAATCCTTTCTCCTATTCTTCCTTAAGAGTCTCCCCAAGCTCCATCCATTGTTAAACTATATGGGTGTCTGCATCTGTTTGAGTCAGTGCTGGGTGGAGCGTCTCAGAGGACAACCATGCTAGACCCCTAGCTGCAAGCATAACAGTATCATTGGTAGTGTCAGAAATTGGTGCTTGTCCATGGAATGGGTCTCAAGTTGGTCTGGTTATTGGTTGACCACTTTTTTCAGCCTCTGTGGAGCCAATGTCTTGATGAGGGGCTATACATGTCTAAAAATAGAGAGATCAAGAATGAAGTAGCATGGTGAGAAAGTGAACAAGAGATTGGAGAGGAAGCAAGCTCACGCTTTTAAATTAACCTGTTCTCTTGGGCACTAATGTACTCCTGCCAGACTGGAACTACCACTATGCAACACTAACTTAATAAATGAGTGTGGGGCCTGTGACTTAATTCTCTTCCTCAGTACTCCATTCCTAAAGGCTCCACTCTCCGAACAGACAATACTCACACAATCGCACCTGTAGGAGACAAGCCATATCTAAACCATGACACAAAGTCTCGGGTTGGAGGTGGCATTAATATGATTTATACCAAGGTAGTCTCAATCAAATTAATGATTAACACTAAACCTGGAAATAGGACCTGAGAGGAGATATGTGTTGCTAAATGACCTAGAGATAAGTGTTAGTCTCAAGGTGCATCTTTCAAGACTGTTGAAGATGAGCTAGACAGTATGACAAAGGGGTGGAGGAGAGAGAGAAAGAGAGAGAGAGAGACAGAGAGAGAGAGACAGAGAGACAGAGAGACAGAGAGAGAGAGACAGAGAGAGAGAGAGAGACAGACAGACAGACAGACAGACAGACAGACACAGACACAGAGGGGGAGAAGGAGAAGGAGAAGCTGAAAGGATGATTGCAGATGCAGGGACGTTTGCCTAGCACAGTGTCCTGAGACTCTGTGGGAGCCGAAGAAAGGTTAGGCAGGAAGCTGGAACGAATTCCTGGAGAAAGTAGAAGCTGAAAACTAGTGGTCTAATGATGGAGTGGCTTGCCCTGACTAACACGGATATCGAGCACTGGAGCACAGCTAGCATTCTTAGCACTTCTAAAAGGTGTGAAAATGAATTCAGAAGACGAAGTCACATGATCACAGTGTGTAATAGGGGCCAGCAATCGAGACTGGCTGAATCATCTCACTATCCCTATTATACTAGTCTCCTATTCTCCTGTTCTAGCCCTTCTTTCTAATTCAAAAGTTCTATTCACTAGTCCAGACTCTTAACATTGCAACACAATATCATTTGCAAAGATAACCCTTGATAAAAGATAAAATTACAGAATATAGTGAACTTTAAATGACTTCAGTAAGACACAAATAGGTATAAATCTGATAAGAAATTACCAGAAGCAAGTTGGAAATTAATAATATAGAAATTACTAAATTGAGGGATGTCTGTAGGAATGACCCTTGTCTGTAGACTTCATGTAGAACTCTGCCCACATGTATCAATTATCATTAGAATTAAGTTGAATAAAAATGGATTTGGTGGCGTGTGCTTCTAGTCCTAGCACTGGAGAGCCCAGGTAGGAGAGTTTCAAGTTTAAGGCCAGCCTAGCCTATGCAGTAAAATCTTGTATGAAAAACAAAACCCATGATGAAAACAGCAACAACAAAAATGAGGTGGATTCTTTATAAGGAAAATTCAAATGGCAGTGGCTAATGCCAGAGGAGTTTTCTCTTTGGGAGAAGAAAGAGAACATGGGGAGTCCAGGCTTGTTATGGATGGATGTCTGTAGCGGGATACTGATTCTGCTACCTTGTATTTGCAGTGGAGCTAAGTGATTAGGCAGTAGAAGAGGAGGTGGAGCTGGGAGAGAAAGAGAGGAAGGGGAGGGGAGAAGGAGAGGAAGGGGAGGGGAGAAAGAGAGGAAGGAGAGGGAAGAAAGAGAGGAAGGGGAGGAGAAGAAGGAGTCTATCAGCCATGGAGAACCATGGATGGGTTGAAAGCTGTCCTGGGTAGCAACTTCTATCAAAAGATTAGATATTAGGTAACAACTCTAATTGTGTGGGCATCTTGTTGACTGAGCATTTCTAAATATATAAATCCTTTAGATAATCATTAAGCTTCAAGGGTCTCATTTATACCGGGTACTGCAAGGGTGGCAGATATTGTCTGGGGTCCAGCCGAGCTTTGTGGATCCAACGTGGGGGATTGGCAGAGCCATCCCCCATGCTGGCGTCTTATGGCTGCCAGGTCCTGTGCATCTAGCTAGCCAGAGGCCCAGTGAGAGCCCAGGAGCAGCGGGAACAAGCCAGGCCAGGCTCCATTTTCTAACTATCACTCCTACAGATGTCTACAAGACCATCAACATTTTTAGCTCCTTCTTTCTTTATTCTTGTTCATCCTTAGTACCGCCTTCCATTTTCAGGTTCCCCACTCCCACTACTGGCCATAGCTCAAGATATTCCAGAACTCTATACACCACTTCTAGGTTGAGACAAAATAAAGGAAGAAACATGGAGAAACAGGTACGTTTCAGCTTCCTGTCCCTTTATAAAGAGCTTCCCTTGAAGCTTGATTTTGATTTATATGTTGTTATTTTATGTGTATTGGCATATTACCTGCATGTCTGTGTGTGTGTACCTTGTGTATGACTTTGAGTTTTTACAAAAAAGACAATCTCCCCCAGGTCACTGGACTAAAAGTGGGTAGCCACCAGTCTAACACTGAAAGACCCTTCCAACATGGAGCACATTGTGCTTGTGTGCGCCATGAAAAGCTAGTTCAAAGGTCCCATTGGCCTTAATGCTGACATCAACTGAGACTCACCTGTCAGAGGTGACACCCAAGAGAGGTGATGTGGTAAGTGATGATAAGAGAAAGCAATTTTGTGTGGATAAGAGAAGGCAAATTTGTGTAATCTATAAACTTCCCAGGAACATCTATGAGATATGAGTTGTTCCACATGGCCTTGCTGAGGGTTATCACAGATGTGGCAAGTCTGTGATTTGAGACAGGTGTGTTAAGCTGCAGAGCAGACTGTGGGTCATGTGTGCTCTTGACTGAGTGGCTGGGCTATGGATGAGAGGAGAGTCACTTTGCCCAAGGCTCCCCCTACACCAGTGAGGGAGCACCATGCTGAGTGAAGGCACTCAGTACCTGAAGAGCTGGAGGCTTACATCGTTTCCAAAGTACATCACTTGTGGCTACACATGGGACACACAACTTCTTCAATAGCTGTGATTTGACTCACACACTCACATCCACAGACCCAGACCTATTGGTCTCGGTTGTGACTGGCCACTCCCACCATGGACAGTCCCTTCTTGAATGCCTTGGCACAAAAGAGACTTTATGTAGATAGTATATACAGAATACATTGTGATCATTAATGGGGATTACCTGCCTCCTCCTCAAGGTCTTCCCTGAGGCATCTGCTTTACTGCTTCTAATACCTTCTCTTTTCTCTCTCTTGAAACCATCCCTTAGTTATTCTGATCTTCACTTCATTGCCCAAGATACATAGCTACCTAAGCACTGATGCAGCTGCTATTTCCTCTGATGGATCTTGTCCTCTGACTTAGAAATGACTTTCATGGCTTGCCCAAAATAATGCTGAACATTCTTACAATTAAGAGAAGAAGCCTGTTTTTGAAAATGTATCTGCAAGGAACAATACTTTGATAAGGGATTGCATGGGAGAGAGTACTCCCATGATGGTAGAGCCCTCAGTGCTGGAGTGGAGAGACAGAAGAAAGGGCTGGGCTGAGGAGCCTGGGTGATCCCTCAGTTAGAAGCTCTGACAGGTTGGGTGGGGGACTGCCCTTCTTGATGGTTTCTGTAGGGCCGCCTGGATTCCCAGCAGTCCAAGCTGCATCCAAAAGGACCCACAGGAACTGCCACTGATGTTGGGAGGTCCGGGCTGATGCTGAGACTTGAGTGTCGAGCCTGAAGTTAGGGGGTTGTGAGAGGTACAAACAGCAGAGGGAATAAAACGTAGCCTCACGGCTTCTCACAGAGATGGAGAGCTGTGTAACAGGAATAACATGTGACCCACATCCATTGTTTTAATTTCTCTTGGACCCATCCTAAGGAAGACACAGGTGTAATTAATTTTTATAATGAATTTTATTTAATCTTACATAGCCAAGATATTATCAGTTCAACATGTAATTAATAGAAAACTATGAAAGAGACACTTTACATTTTTTTTTTCTGGTACAACATCTGCCATGTATTGTACTTACCTCATGCCCAGGTTCAGCCTGGTACCTTCCAAGTATCCATAACCACATGTGACCAGTGGCTGCTATACTCATCAGCATTGCCCCGGGAAGTTCTCTTGTTTCCGTCAGCACAGTTGCGTGCCTTTGTCTTCTCTGATCGTCTGCCATCTTCCTGTTCCCTTCTTCTTTCTACTTCCTTTACCTCTCTGACTCCTTTTCTCCCTGGGTTTTCTTCCTCTAGCAATGTCTTTCTCATTGGAAGTGATAATGGAAGATGCTAAACCAAAAGGCAGAAAGCAGAGCATTGTGGTAGATAGAAGGGGACATAAAGACAAATGGTGTGCAATTCTTGCCCAAACCAAGTCAAACTCCAGGCAGAAATAAAAGTGGAAACAATTGGGAATTAGACAAAAATGTGAATTTTGTATGGAAAAGAGGCTATTACATTAATTTCATTCATAATAAGAAAAGGACTCCTAGCCCTCTATGATTTAATTACTCTCTGCCCATGTGCGTCAGATTTCTCAACAGTAACCACGTTTCTTTCAGTGGATAGAATCTGTCTAATTGCTCCATCTTCATGAATTAGCATCCAAGCTCATGCCCGTGTGTGGGAAGCATTTCTCAGAGACTATGCACTCCTTGGCCACCCTAACTCACCAACACTCATAGGCTTGTGTTTAAAGAAACTGAATATCCAATTGTTTCTTTCTGACTCCTTTCTCTCTCCTCTTTGATGCTTAAGAGCAGCTGGCCAGAATCTGGAGGTCATGTAAGGGAGTGGTTGACTCAGACCCTAAGCTGTGGCTTCTGTGGGACTGGCAGCTCATCTTCTTGGTCTTCAACACATAGTAATCCAGGTTGCTCCCAAGCAGCTTTGTGGTTTTTATCCCCCTAACTTTCTCATTTCCCTCAGCTTCCATCACATTTGGTGTTTTATTGCTTGGTTTTGGTGGATGTTGACATCCAGGTTATGCTAGCTTGTCTGTCTGATAGGAATGAAATACAGATAAGTAGAATGTTTATGTTTCTGAAGTCTAACTTTGGTACTCTGCAGTTACACTACCTGAAATAGACAACACATTGTGTTACAAAAAGCCAAGTCCCAGTCCACCTTCTGAAATGGAAATCACCAAGTTGGTTAAGTAGCTTGACGACTCATTCCCACAATTTGCAGTGGCTTTGATTAGTGTGCCTTTTCCTACCATGGACTAGTTCCATGTTAACATACTTCATTCGTTAGCTTTAGTCTTGCTGGCTAAGCTGAGCCAAAGTTTCTGTTGTTTTCCGTTTGGAATACCCACCACCCACTTTACCTGACCTTATAAACATGTTTAAATAGATTTCCCGGATAATGACCATTTTAGCTGGCAACTTCCCGTTTAGATATTACAGGAGGCACGGTGCAAATTAGAGGGGAGAGCAAAAGCACTAAGAATCATGAGACCCCAGATAAATATAGTAGAACCGCCTGCTCCCGTGAGGACAAGGCTGAGTTCTAATCCTGGTTCATCCTCTGAGTCAGTAGATCAGTCTGGGAAACACAGAGTCAAACAATGATTGACTTCATCCACTGGTGACTCAGGCAGTTGATTTTGATAAATGGGGCCCAAAGAAAGAGTCTGCAGTCACAGAGACACCTCATTTCCATCCCGGGTGTTTCACTGTTCCGTGGGCTTGTGCTGAGTTCACTGGGAGGGAAACAAAGATGTCCTTTATGTATGACAGAAGGAAAAAAATGGTACTCACAGGGCAACTGGCCTTATCAGCAATGAGAAGAATCTAAAGGTTAGCAGATGGCAAACAGAAAGAACTGTCTAACCTGATGTCAGAAGGTAGCCTTTCAAAGATGGCTTTGTTCAGTTGAATGCCATTCTGGCTTAATGTATTTTATGCTCTGTGATGTCAGTAGCAGTGCAGTCTACCAATGATGGGGCATGCAGCAGGAGCTGGGGACAGCCCTTGGTACATTTCAGTGAGTGCTGAGTGGGTGAAAACATTGTCAATATCGTATTCACCTTTATTGGCAACATGATTTGTTTAGTTGATTTCCTGAGGATTAAAACCGTCAAATAGTCAAGACTATTTTCCTGGCTTTTGGAGTCAGGTTTGATTTAGTGAGCAGTTAGTCTGGCAGTCTGATATATCTTTTTACAACCAGCATTTTGTAGGGCAGCACACTTTTTTAACCGAGAGGGGAAGTGTTTCAGAAAACTGTTTTCTAGTCTTTATTAAATAAGCTGAACCCATGCCTCCTCCTTATCCCATAGAAGTATATCTCCATATTTGCAAAGCCTAATATGGAAACTGCATAATATATAAAGCTGTACAGCAATTTGCTGTACAAGGTTGATTGTCTCTTCAAAGTTCAGAAGACAAGCCTGTATACTACAGGGGGAAAAAAAAACATTTGACAACCTGAAAAAGAAAAAGATAACAAATTTATATAATTCCTTTGGAAGATGAAGAAGCAACTTCAAATATATGATTGTTGTTATTACTGAGTAGTCAATAAAACAGTAAAGCACTATACAATACCATAGGTAACATACCATAAATACCATACCATACCAGAGCATACTATACCATTTCATATCATACTATGCAAGACTATACCATGCCATAGTATACTATATTATATAGTGCATGTCCTCCTTATCCTTTATTAATTTTTGAGACACAGTTTCATGTAGCCAGGATGAATTTCAACTCACTATGTGGTTGAGAATGACTTTGGATTTCTGAATGTTTTATGACTGCTTCCTGGGGTGAAGTTTCCACCATGCCTGGTCACCGTGCCTAGTTCTGTATAGGGTTGGAGATAGAAACCAGTGTTTTATGCATGCTAGTTGAGTGCTCTGTGAACTAAACTGCATCCCTACCCTGTCATGTACATAATTCTTGCCCCTGATATATTAATGTCTCCATAAATGTTAGAAGAAGGACAGAGTCGCAATACTCTTTGAGCAGAGCAGAGGTGACAGCTTTACAGGTTGGCTGTGTCATCTCTGGTCATACAGTTTATAACTGAGTCAAAACTAGAAATCCTGAATGCTGCCTCAGAGTATGACGCTTTTTCTTGGGAAGCAACAGCAATGAAAAAACAAGCTGGATTCTCGGAATATGGGTGGGGAAAAAAATCTGATAATATGGAGACATTTAGAGTAGGGTCTACTTCCATGAAAATCAAAATTATTTCCAGTGTAATCAGCTGACACCAGTGATGCTGAGAAAGGGAATCTCTGACCTCTGCAAAAGCAAGGACTCTGATTCTCCAGATGTCCCTCCCAGTTCCTCGCATGTAGTAGCTTCCTCAGTGAACGAATGGGCCATTTTCCATGGCATCTCTGTCACTATCTCTCCCTTTTTCTGTTAATAATTCTTCCATACATTTTCTTCTTCCTCTGGGAAAGGCATAAGACAAATTGGAGTTGCATGTAAGAAATGACATAGTGTGGATATCTGCTGACTGAGCAAAAGCCCAGGTTCCATTCGTCTTCTGGATTCTACTCCTTCATGAGAGATGAGAACAACTAGTAGAACCTTTGGAGTCGGTGGGACTTTACAGATCGTAAACCTGTCATGGCAGGGTGGGGACAGACCTGATATGGAGATTGGCATCTCTTGACTTCCTCCCGAGTTCTTCCCATCTCTTGTGTGCCTGGTGTATATGTATGTATAAATGCACTGTTTATGTATTATGAATATATATCATATATACACACATATATACATATATACATATATATACATATACACACACATATATATACATACACACACACACACACACACACATATATATATATATATATATATATATATATATATATAGAGAGAGAGAGAGAGAGAGAGAGAGAGAGACAGAAATATCCAAGTCTAAAGGCACATCCAAACCTCTGCTCATATGGGCTTGTCATTCTCATGAAACTTTAGTAACATCAAGGTCACCTAAAACTCAACAAGAAGGGGTGACACCATTTTCAATTGTCTTTGATCCATGAAATGAGTTTCTGGTTAGATATGATCAAGACATATCACAGGTAGCATAAGAAAAATAATTACGAATATTATTAAGTGGTAGCGAGACATTCAGTTTGGCCATACACCAATCAGTAAGTGTCTGCGAATGCCCTCCAGTTGATTATAATGCTCTTTACTGAATGCCAGAGTTGGGGGGCTTTCAGAATATGACCCAAATCTCTGCCTTCAGGATTTTGAACTTGAACTAAAAATGAATTGTACAGGACAGAGCTGAGTTCCTGTTACTGGGTGTTGCCACCACACGGCATCAAGGAAGTCTGTATCAGAGTGAGTGCTGGAACATTTAAAGGCTAGGTGGGGATTTTAAAAAGTGGTATGCTGACCTTAATGTCCAAGAGATACAGAGAAAGAAAGAAAATCAGGTGCTAGCAATCTTAGTGGTCTTAAGATCAGATTTCAAGTCCACAATACAAATTGCCCTGTGCATGGATTGATTCCATGGCGTTTCTGTATGATGCCCACAGACCCATACTCGTAAAGCTTCCAGAGACAGGCACTAACCGCTGCAGAGCAGCACTCTGAGTGAAGGAACAGCAGCCTCTCTGCCCAAGAGTGCAGCATTCACTGTGCTGCTCGGATCCCTGTGGTTCCAGGTGACCATGTTGGTGTGCCATCCCCTCGCTTTTCTGTGATTTCCATTCAGGGTTCACCATGGAGAGTCTTTTTGCCTAGAGGCCTGAAGATCGGATGTGGTTAAGGGTCTATGTATCCCTAGGGGTGAAAAGAGAATGAAAGTTCAGATCCACATCTTCAGTGACTCATAGGTGGAACTCAGAGTTCTACAGGATCAGGCTTAAGGAGCCTTTGGGAAACAGTCCCTGTGGCTCATTGCCCCTTGTCATTTCTCTTGCTCTACCCATCATCCATTTCTCCTACTTCGTTATGCAACCAACCTTCATTTCATAATCTGTATTTGGGAGAACTGTCTCCTAGCCTAAGACAGTACATCTATCTTCTCATTTGAGCTGAAGTCTATAAAGGAAAGGCAGGAGAGAAAAGGTGAGGATGTAGCTGGGCCAGAATCCAATCTCAATTTTCCAGTCATAGAAGGCTCCAGTACACATCTTTTTCCTTCTCTAGTTTCCAAGATAAAACAGTAGAGGTCCCCAGGTTGGTAAGGCCAGATAAGCAATTCCCCAAATAGAAAATAATCAGCGTCCCCAATACAATGTGCAATTTGAGACTGTGATGAGCAAACGCCCAATCATAATCATAGCCCTATATCAGTTCTTTGTACCCACACATCCTCTTGCTCATCCCAGGGATGTTTACCAGAGGCAGCTGGCCAGAAAGGAAGTCAGCCGTGGGGGCTGCGCAGTGCCAGGAGCCAGCCCATCAAGAAGGCATTTGTGACTTTTCAGGGCGTGGGGGTGAAATGGAACAAAAGTAGTGTCTGTCTGTTTGCGTCATGGGAGCAGATTGGGAGAAATTGCTCCCGACCAATGAATGCCAGTTGGTGGAACCCAGATTTTTAAAACAAACTAGCTGTTGGCCAGAGGGCTATCTGAGGATTCAGCCCATCAGTGGCTCTTGCTCCAGGAGTTCTGGTCTGTGATAGGCTCTGCTCATGTGATGATTACTGTACCATGCATCTGCTGACTAACGATATGCAGACTTTCCAAAGCTCAACTGTTTTATAATGTTCCAAATGAACACCAAGAGCATTTCTGGGAAGAGGGAGTGAACTACTGTGACATATGGACCAAATCTGAAGATTTGTCTGAAACTGATCAGTTGACTATGTGCCTCCTGCATATCCTCTAACCCCTTAGGAAATAAAAATCAACCATTGTCACATGGTCTAGTCACTTAACTCTGCTCATACCATAAGATGAGTTTATATTTCATGAATTTTGACTTTTTGAAGAGAAAGTAAATCTCAATTCTTGTGAATTAACAGCAACTGAATGGCTTATACATAAATCATATTGAAAGGAATGTTCTCCTAAAGTACAGGTCAAATACATTAAGATTAAAATACACCATGTAGCTCTGTCCTCATCCTCCATTCCAAGTAAAAATATATTGAGCAGTTATTTTGACATGATTTATACTTACTGTTCCTCATCCTCATGATCCCTTGAAGCCACGTGGCTAGGCCTTTGTGATTACAGCTGAGGGGAGCATCAGTCTATAACTAAATGAAAGAATGAACAGGACCTAAGCTGTCTATTTGTCACCAAATTTAGAGCCTCTGTTTCAAACAATGCTCATGAAAGCATTACTAACACTGTGAATTTGTTTTACTACATTCCTTTAAAGCAAAGATGAAATTCAGTTTGTTCACTATTCATCTGTTCATCTGTCCATCCGTCCATCCATCTGTCCATCCATCCACCCATCCATCAGTCTGTTTGTCCATGTATTTTATACCTATCTGTTTGAAAACATGAAGGCTTTAACTCAAACCCCTTCTTGTGGATAATATCCAGTGCTAGCTGTGTTCCTTCATGGGGATTTTATATAGAGACTCATATAAAGACTAAAAAATACCAAAAACTAAGTGATATATTTTTGCCTTTTGAATCATTCTTTTCAACAAAACCCACTTGGGACAAGTAGGTAAGTACAATTAGAAATAAATGTAACATCCAGGTGGCACAACAAAATCCCACAAATTCTATGGCTTTAAACCAAACTCATCAGCCTTCAACCCTGCAGATCAGAAGTCTGAGATGGGACAAAGGCAAGCCGTATTTCTTCTAGAGATTCTAATGTAGAATCTGTTTACCTCTCTTCTCTGTTCTTAGAATTTGCTTGTATTTCTGATCTCATGTCCCAATTCAATATTTCAAACCAGGAGTGCTCAATCAAGTTGTTGTCACATGACATCATTCTGACACTACCTCGTGTCTCTGTCTTCCACACTTAAAAATGAAAAGCACACTTGTGTTTGGGAGCAGGATAAGCCATGAGTGAGTAAAGTCTTGAGTGAATATGTGCTGTAGACATGGCCATGTCAAGGACCCCAGAGCCACAGACCTTGGCTGTATCAACAAGAAAGTGTTTAAGTTAAAGTCTTCATGTTTTCAAATAGATAGGTGGGATACACGGACAAACAGACAAATAGATAGATGGATGGACAGATAGTGAACAAATTGAAGTTCATCTTTGAATGAGAAAAAGGCTAAGAGGGAAACAGCAAAGCCTTCCTTTGGTCTATGGGTAGCTATTGATAGTGTGTCCAGAAATGACCCCCTCAGCTTCCTCTATGTAATATGTACTGTTGGAAGACTATTCCTGCTTTTACTGAGATGAGGTACACCTACAGGCTTGTTCAGCTGCATACCATGAGGCCACCTTCTTGTTGCTCTGTCTGTAATAACCCTGCCTCACTGTTCAGCTGCCACAACGAGCATGCTTCTCTTTCTGTCTTTATATAATAAGCATGTTGAGCTTCTGGGGTGCTGCAGTTTCCAGCAGAGAGCCCCAACCACCTGTCGCTGCTATCTGCCCATATGACTGTTCTTTATTTCCTCAACACCCCAGTCAAGTCCGAGTCTCTGGAGCTGTGCCCTGGCATGGCCCTTGTGATTACATTGGGATCACCTAAGCAGATAGTGCTCCCATCTCATAAGCAATCCCAGGTGGTGCTCCTATCTCATAAACAATCCCAGCTAGTGCTCCCATCTCAAGGCCTTTAACTTAAACACTTGTATAATTTTCTTCTTGAAGTATTAGATAATACATTCCTGGGCTCTGGAAATTAAGAATATGAAACTTAAAGGGTTGTATTCTGACTCCTACCAAAGGGTTCTAAATGTCACCACAATCATACTTTGTGTTCGATCCTAGACCACCCCATTTCGTCTCAAACTTTGCCTTCTCTGTGTTGTTTGTGACTAAAAGACTAGTTTGTTTTGTTGACAGGAAGGTAGAAGATTTGGAAATAAGTTGGAAGATCACAAATATGAAAAGTTAGAACAATGGAAGAATGGAAAGAAGAAAAATATGGGAGAAGGAACGAAAGAGTGCAAACGAAAGAGAAAAAGTTGTGCAGGCCCAGAATAAAAACATTTTTTCCTGGTCGTGGGGTTCAAACCCAGGATCTTAGACATGCTTAGATACTGCTCTGCCACTTGGCTGCATCCCCTACTCATCAAGAAATAGTCTTCAAGTGTGCTTTAAGTTAAGGTTTACGGGCAATAAAACTTGAGGCGAACACAAGGCTTACTAGACCTAGGGAGCTTCTTAGAGGCAAAACACATGTACAGATGATAGAAGCTTGCGACTCACCCACCATTCACCTGGAGAAATGGACTCTCTCATGCCCCTCAGATAAACTGCTTTACTGATAGACTAGTCTAGAGCACATCTTGACATCTTTTTTGAGCTTTGTTTGCAATGTTCCCTAAAGTCACAGGCGTGCCCCAGTAACAATGAGTAAGCCAGTTTGGTTGAAGCCCAGAAAGCATACCTTCCTTAAAATGAGACTGTTGGGGCCTCAAATGTTTGTTGTTATCAGGATCAGCTGGCATAGTGATGATTTAGTTAGAAATCTCTTGAGGTGAAGCACTCAGGAGCTGTGTCTGCTAAGTATCATTGTGACATTTCATGGCTACCATGTAACAATATCCTGGTTTTATAAGTGGCCATGAAGGCCAGTATTTTATCATATAGGTGGAAGAATTTCATTACAGGAAGAGGCTTAAGCTGCAGGTGTCTTCCCAATGCCAACTTCTTGGATATGATTCCATCTGGAGAAGTTTCAGCTCCAGCCTGCTGACTCTCTTGGAGATGTTCCAGTCTCATTGATCGTATCCTTATTGCCCTTTGATGTCAGAAAAAGGCTGAGTTATTCCAGTTTCCTGTCATCAGCCTTCAGGCAAGCCCTTCATGTGTGCCATTTAGAGCAAGATACGTATAAGCCTCAGCAAAACAACACAAAGCTGGGGGGTTGTTGTAAGATGCAAATGACATGGTCCATGATCCATAAGATCATGATCAGTGAGTAGTCATGGCTAGGAGCCTGCTGCCTGTGTGTGCCTGAGCACTTGCCATCTCCCTGGTAACGGTGGTTTAAGACTAGACAGTTACTTCAGATCTCTTCATTCCAGCCCAAATGCAAACACACGGCTGTTTGGACTAGCCTTGCTCACTCTATGAATAAGAGAGCTCATCTTGGGCCGAGCACAAACTGTAGACAAAATAAAAATACAAGTACTCTGAGCACTAGAAATGCAGATTCTGAACTGACATTTAGAAGAAGGAAAGAGTGCGGGGTGAGCTCCCTTCCTTACTGTTCTGAGAGCAAATTTTGTTCTATCCCATATAGGGTAGCAAAAGCTCTGAGGGAAAGTGTAGAGTGCATTGGTTACAGAACAGGAGAATTCAGGGCAGCCAGACATGAGAAAATAAGGAGCTCTTTGAGAGACTCAGTAATCTCATATATAAACTCTCCTCAGTTCTCTGGCTGACCCCTGAACTATGCATACAAAGAAAAAACTTAAGAGTATCCTATCTAAAGCTTGAAGAATGGATCTGAGATTTGAGATGCTCCCAATGGATAGAATTTGCAGTTGGGTAAGTGAAAATAGTTGCAAAACCAAACACATTAACAGTCTTTGAGATTATCTAGTGGGGTGCAGAGTATCCATAGGACTTAACTCTGCATTCAGTACATAACCAAAATTACTTGAGCATTTATTGAAACAGGCAAACGTGACCTGCTACTAAAAGGAAGAGGGATTCTCAGTTATTGGAAACAGCAGACAAACTTTAGAGTACTAACTATTAATATGTCTATGGTATAAAAATTTTAAATTAAAGCAAATAGAGTGCATCTTGATAGAGAAGCAAACACCATTAGCATTTAAAACCACAATGTTTCAAATTTAAGAAGAACACAGATTCTGTGGAATTCAGAATTAAATGCTGACAAAAAAAAAAAAGAGCAAAGAACCAGTAAATTTGAAGGCAGGTAAGTAAAAATGATACAATATTAAAAGTAAAAAGAAAAATTACAGAAGAAAAAAAAATGTCAAGAATCTGTTGGGAAAATGTTAAATAGTTAATTGATTTTTATTTCAGAAACATAGTACGTAGAGGATAGGTCTCCCAAAAAACTATTTGGGGAAATGCTGCCTATAGTTTTCCCAGATTTGTTAAAAGAAAGTCCACAATTAGAAAAAACAACAAACAAACAAACAAACAAACCCCTCTTGGATAATACCATGTAGACTAAGTGCAGATGAAAATCATGCCGAGATCCAGCAAGTTACTAAAACCCAGAGATCAAGAGAACAGCTAAAGGAAAATGACACGTTACAGATAGGGGGTTATGTTTTCAATGATGTCCATCATCACTCCTGAAGTCATGGAGGTAAGAAGCCAATGACATCACATTTATAAAATGTTGAGTGAGCAACAGCAAGCCTGTTGGGTCAAAAACCTATATCCAGTGAACAGAGCAGATGAGAATGAAGGATGGGTTTAAAATTAAGACAGAAGAAAACTAGGGTAATTTGTCATTAGCCAGTCTGTGCTTCAGAAGTGAATTGAGAAGTGTGTTAGAAAATGACGTACTCAATGAATCTGGAAGTTCAAGAATGAATGAATACGATACATCAGAAGGGATGCATGAAAACATTTTTTGAATCTAATTTCTGTAAAAGATGTGGCTACCCAAGCAAAATTTACATCCTAGTTTCATATTTTGGGCTGCATAAATATGTGGATAAAATAGCTCTTAAATACACAATAAGTATAGAGAGAAGAAAAACTGACCTGGACAGTTGCAATGTTACAACATCAGCTCTAAGAAGACTGAAATGTTAACAATATGTATCTTACTTCATTGAAATACCATTTCAATGCTGTTGTGATTCTGGGAGTTATAGCTAGCTACAAGTCCACAAACACAGTGACAGAGAATTCCAGGAAGATACAAAGTATTTAAAACAACTCAAGACTATATCAAAACTTGGATAGAAAGTTTACTTCAAGGACATAAGAAACTGAATACATTTTCCATTGAAATGCTACCAGAACTAAGTGGTTGCAGAGATTTCTAACAAGCCTTTGAAAAAAAGGAGGAGAGGCCCGAGTTGTTTCCATTCTTAGACCCCTACAAACAAAGATCCCACCCAACTGCCTTCGAAAGCCAGGAAAACTCCCACACCACTGATATACAGGCATGGCCAAGCATGCACACATCTTTCTAGACACCTTGTAATGGTCCCAGCCTTTTCCTTCCATTATTTTGAGGGCCTACATATTCACCTAACCTCTCCCTAATAGTTCCATTGTAGCTAACTTTTGAAACCCAGAAGTTACTAGCCAATGTTTTTACTTTTGAAAACTTGTTGATTTCTAGAGGAAAAAAACACAGTTGCAAGGAAAGACAGCAGATATGCCAGCCATTGTCTACTCTGCGGTGTCAAATTCTCTTGTATTTTTTAGCTCTTCTTAGAGAGTGATACTGTCATGCCTACTTTCATAGCAGTGAAACTGAACGTCATGGAGGCCTTATGTAAAGTATGGAAAAGGATCCCACTACTTATGTCACCTTACAGTTAATGAACTGGGGAGTGAGATTGGAGCCCAGAGCTTCAAACCAGTTTCAGAGCATATAAACTGGGATTTTCAAAGCTGACTGACAGAAAGATTTTATATATATATATATATATATATATATATATATATATATATATTTGAGACTTTTATTCTTTGCATTGAATTGAACTGAATAAGCATTTCCTCCACCCTGGTATAGCCTCTCCTGCCTTCTAAGAGATCCACCCATCTTTGCAGAAACAGTAGTCACAGGCACTGGGATATTCCAAGAAAAAGAACTTGTTTGCTCTTCTTTCCCTCCCTCTGAACCTCTTGGCTGCTGGCCCCTTCTGTTACCTTACCTCATATCTTTGTCACTGACCTCTCTTCTCACCTCAGCTCTGAGCTCTGACCCCTCACCTCACCTTACTTCTCCTCTGGCTCTAGCTAACACAGAATTTACACCATATTTTCCTTTCAATAACAGCAGCAGCAACTAGTTTGTAGGTTAAGTATTATTGTCCCAAAATCAGTGGTGGGCATGCATGGGACCTCCATGTTTTTTTCTTGACCTCCTAATATTTAGCATTATACCACTATTATTATTATCATTATTATTATTTGTAGAGTAAGATACACTAGTGTGGGAGATCTCAGTCAAAACTGCCCTTAGTGTCTGGGCTCCTCTTGTAGAGTCTAAATTGTTGGCTCTCTGGTGACATTCCCAAGAATATCTGGCAATCCCTGAACCCATGTGATGTGTGTCCCCTTGTGAGAGCCAGTCTTGACTGTTAACCTGATGGGTTTGAGAATCACCTAGGGGACACAATTCTGGGCTTGTCTAACTGAGGAGGCAAGAATGTAGTTGACATCTTGCCATGGGTTGGAGTCTTCTCTCTGCTTCCTGACTGTGAATGTAATGGGACCAGCTGCCTCGGGCTCCTGCTACCATGACATTCCCCGCATCTTAGACTCTACCCTCAAACTGTAGTCAGTATAAACCTCTCCTCCTTCAAATATCTTCTGTCAGGCCTCTCATCACGACCGTGAGGAAAACCATTACTATATCTATAAGAGAAGTAAGAAGAGGATGCTGGAGTGGCTAATGCAGAAGTACATCTTCAACACAAAAGATGAGACAGTGGAGCTTTGGGGTAGAGGGAGTCTTAGGAGTTTAGTCTTAGGGGTTCAAAGTATGAACCCCTCGGTTCATACTGTGGAGCAGCAGAAGGCTCACTGATGGCCTAGAGCCTCCAGATCAAAAGTCTTGTGGCAGCAGGCTACATGGAAGCATTGGCTGTCATTTACATGTGCCACCTGCACATTGTCCTATGTAATTCCTTCAAAGGCTTAGTCAGTTTGATAAGGTCAGCTGCTCTTATATCGTGAACTGTGCTGGACAAATGAAGGATACGTCCTTCTCCTTCTCTTTGACTTCTCATAGGGCCCAGCAACAATTGCATTCTTCTCTGTCCTTTCAGAAATCACACACACACACACACACACACACACACACACACACACTACCTTATTGGCTGTAAGACTGCTCGAAATACTCAGAGGCCTGGACAAAATTGAAGAGTGACTGACACTTGTCCTTGCTGTCGATCCTCTGACCCCTTTGAGCTCACTCTTCTCCTTTGCAATATACAGATCTTTAAATCAAAAATCTGGGAAGGCCAGCATAAAACTGTACTACTACAGTGGGAACGCCTGATTGAATTTCCTATGCTACTTTTCTCAGGAAAGTCACATCCTAACATCGGAAAAGGAGTTCAGTTCGAGAGTCCAACCCACATAGATTTGAATCTTAGGCTGCCCACTTCTTATGCAACAGTTGGCAAGTAACCCAACCTCTCTTAGCTTCAATTTCCTCGTCTCTAAAAAGAGAATAATACCTCAGAGGGTTGTGACAAGGATTAAAAGAATGATGACCATGTTGAGCACAGCTCTGGGCACATGTAGGTGCCTGTTTAAACTTCATCACTTTTCCTCTCTCTCTCCATCACTGAATCCACCAATGACACTGCTTTGAGACAACAGTATGTTGGAAATCTATCAACACTCTTGTTTACTCTTTCCTGCATTACATAGATACTGAGCAACACACTGAAAATTTCCCACATGAGAATTGTTAACACACACACACACAAACACACACAAACACATACACACATGCACACAGGCACTCACACATCCCATAGTGCTTCATGTAGGAATGCCCTCTACACCCCCTCTCTCTCCCTCTCTCCCTCCTTCTCTCTCCCCTCCCCCTCCCCTCCCCGTCCCTCTCCCTCTCCCTCTCTGGATCTCATATAGCCCAGGCTGGTTTAAACCATTATCTACTGGAGGATGACATTAAACATCCTATCCTCTTGCCTCTACCTCACTAAGCACTAAGATTACAGACCTAAGCCACATTTAGCTTTAGGCAGTGCTGGGGCTTGAACCCAGGACCTCATGAACGCTAGGCAAGCAGTCTACCAACTGAGACACATCTCTGTCTTTTGTAAGTACATCTTTATACTTAGCCTCCTTGTCCACGTTTCCTTACCAAAGCCACCTCTGAAACACAAATGTGAGGGTTAACATCTCCTCTCTGATGATGTGAACAGCAGCTGTCTTTGGACTTGCTTGCCTCTTGCTTGCTAAAGAGGAGCAAACGCTGTTCCCCTGAGTGGAGAACTTGGGGCTGTGTTCACACAAAGCTTGGCTGGAATGCAATTATATTTCAGAGTTTGTGCCTTTCTTTTAGTGCATTAAAAAGGTGACTGTTATTAGAAGAACAATGCCAAACCATTAATTATGAAGCTTTCAAGGAAGCTTTGTGCACAAGTTTGACTTTCATTATCTGTCTTTGTCATCCTTGTAAAACATCCCATTAGATTTCCTAGTAAAAGCAGGGAAATGGGGCTGACAATGGAAACCAAGTTGTTTAATTGCTATTACCTTTGAAAGTTTGAAGTGCTTTTTTTTCCATAATTGTGCAAGGAAAAAAAAAAAAAAAAAAACCCTTGGATTCAAGCAGTAGGGAGGGACAGACTGATTGAGACAGTCTGTCCCTGTATCAGATATTCTGATACCGTAGCTCCTACCCAGTGATGGCAACATTTGGACATGACCTTGACTGGGTCTTTAGGCCCAAGGGTAAAGCCACAGGGATTTCTATTCATCTAGCCAGGCCACTTACTAGATGGCAGTCCTTGAAAAATCCTTGTAATCTCTCCATTTCTGAATTGTCCTATCAGTAAAGTCAGGAGAATGA
The DNA here is from genome assembly GCF_011762505.2 of Arvicanthis niloticus. Classification (NCBI taxonomy): domain Eukaryota; kingdom Metazoa; phylum Chordata; class Mammalia; order Rodentia; family Muridae; genus Arvicanthis; species Arvicanthis niloticus. Next base: position 29,921,160 of record NC_047676.1, read on the forward strand.
TAGCCGCTGAAAGGGCCTCTAAGTAAGCAAACAACTGTAACTCCCAGTCACGTTAACCAAAGAAGAACAACGTGGACAATCTCTCTTTCTTTCTTCCTTTTCAGACAACCAAATGTAGCTAGTACACAGAAACAACAGTTGGTAATGTAACATTAAATGGATGATAGGGGTAATGCAGAAGGGAAAGAGAAACCACAGAGGAAAACAAATTCCGTGTGTGTGTGTGTGTGTGTGTGTGTGTGTGTGTGTGTGTGTGTGTGTTTGAAACCCCAGTTTAAAAAAGTAACAGCCTAGACAGGAAGCCATGGAAGAGAACTCTTAAAAATTATGATAAGGCTGCTGACTGTAGCTTTCTAAAATTGATGGCTTCTGGTGGGGGTGTTTGTGGGGAAGGATTCATTTTTCTGTAAAGGTCTGGCCACTGGGAGTTTGACTATATACTCCAGTGGGTATACGGCTAACACAAATTGAACTTGTTTCTTTTTTTCTTCCTCTTCCTCTTCTTCCTCCTCCTCCTCCTCTTCCTCTTTTTCTTCTGGAGAGGACACAAACATGAGGAGGTAGACCTGGGAGGACTGGGAAGTGGATGTGGTCCAGGTGCATGATGTGAAATTCCCAATCAATAAAATACTATTTTGGAAAAAAAAAAAGAAATTCACTTTTAAAGTATAAAAATTCTGCTAAATTTGAAAACAGACCTTTATGGTGAAGGGTAGAAATGTGAGTCCCAGCAGCAGCAAATAAAATGGTGCAATGGTGCTTTTGACCTGTGCTGATGCTCTTGGCTACCATCAAAGTCCACACTCAAGAGCACAGGATCCTCTGAGTTCATTCAAACCTAGTCAAGGCATTAAATATCTTGTGGAATAAATAACAATGGGTCATGGGTTTCGAGACATGCCTTTTTTTTTTTTAACTAGTCTTTCCTGGCTCCTGAACACAAGCTATCCTCGTCTATTTCCTAAGATAATCCATTATAAATTATGACAGGCTCCCTGGCCTGGCGGGCGGCGCAGCCCAATGACTCGTCCTGTCTCACTTTTCTGTCCCGCTCACCTCCGACGGGTTCAATGCGTGACCAGTCAGGAGACGGCTAATTCCAGTCCACACACTTTTCACATGAGATTGGTTTTATTTTTAATTTCTCCACAAACGCATGCCAGGCACAGAGCTCGTCAGTTGCAGACACAGCTCCCTCCTGTCTGTACCGCCCTTCCGTAGCTCGAACTTCCAGATGAAGGGAGGTCCAGTTACACATAAAAGTGATTATGATCAGCGAGATGTCTGACCGGTGTGTTCTCCCAAAACAGGGCAAAGATTCAAAGATTTGAGGCTCTGGCACTCTCCTTCGGTTACCCTAGAGCCATCGACTGCACAAAGAACAAAACAATGACCCATGAGAACTTTCTAGAACACCTATTTCCCTCAGTGTCACTATACGTACAGAACCCTATGCCATCCATCATACAGTAGAGAAATAAATGCCTTTCTCAATTTTCGGCAAATGATTTGTTTTTTGTTTCCACTCGACAAGATTTCTTTTTGAAGGACCTGACTTCATGCTTTGAAAATGTCCTATGTCACCTCTACAGTCATCTTGGCTTTCGCGCAGAGGCACATGACTTCTATGTCCTGACATCTGAGGGACAGAACACCATCTTTCGGAGTTGTGTTAGGCTCATCCAGGCATCTTCTTAGGACAGCTCAACTCTATACAGACTGTGTTTGCCCTCAGGTTGACAGTGTCCAGAAGTGCATGGGGTAGGCACTGTACAGAGACTCGGAAAGTTAAATCAGGTCAGAGAGTACAGGAAGTAAGGGCCTGTCTCCTCTGCTGACAAGGGAGTTCATAATCTAGCTCAGGCTGGAAGAAATATTCCCCAGGATACTCTTTACTGTAAACCGTTGTCTCCATAAAACAATCGGGTGTAGACAAGTGGGAGAGAACAAGGAATACTGTACAGAAGGAACAGTAGAGAACGAGAATCCATTCTTTGCCCTCAAAGAAGTGTGTGATCCTCTGCACTTGACTACTTCTGTCTAGGCCTTAGATTCCCGCAAGCATCTACAATCTAGAACATTCTGGACTTCTCTGACAAACAACAAAAGAAGTATGGGAATCAGGAAACTATTTCTTCTGAGTTGGGGTTTGTAGAACACAGTTCCTGAGCAGTCTGTCCCAGCAGCCTTTGGACAGACCTCTGAATATTAGTGAGTGCTTTGCTAACTTCCTGGGAAGTCCCAATGCAGACCAGTCAAATGATGCCCAACTCCTCTGATACTGTTTTCTTTGGAGAGGACATAGCTTCACACAAACCCAACAAACTTTCCCAGCTTTGGGTTTGGAGCAGAGACCAAGGCGGTGGCAAAGGCAGGGAGATGCTGCCCCCACTGGTGGGAGCCGGCCCGGTGCCTGCTCCTTCACCACCACCAGGCTGAGGCCCAACTGCCCTCTGGGACAAGCCAACCTTGGTAGTCACCCAACTTGAGAATCTCTTGAGCTCTTCCTGTCGCCATGCCCCACCCCTTCCCATTCCACACCCTCCTCTTCTTTCTCCTCCCTGGCAGCCTCTCTGTTTTCAGATGTTTACCCAGAAGGGAACAGCCACACAGAAGGCTGGGGGGAGGGAGAGTACCGTGAAGGAGACATTCTTCTAGAGCTTTCGAGGGCACGTGGAATGTGTGCCCACCCTTCTCCTGTGTGAGCTCACACCACTGCATGTGCATGTGCATGTGCATGTGTGTGTGTTTCTGCTGGTTGACTGTGGTCTCTGTCTCTGGCTCGCAAAGTCATTAATCCCAGATTAACCCAAGTCCAGTGCCATTTTTGGGAACAGGAATATCATCTGCGCTCTAAATGCTCCATCTCAGTGGTCTCAATTTGATCAGCACATCCGGATTTTGTAACATCATTTTATAACTGTTCCCCAGACCCCGAGTCCATCCTTCAGAGCTCTGAGGACATGTAACTGGAAGCCACTCCAGTTACTCTCCCCCTCTGCCGTGGACCCATGTCACCTGCCGTCCTGGCATCATCACCCAGGCATGCACTGTCACACTCCCAACCGGAATGTCAGCTTGCTGTTTGAGATTCACACCGACACTTGGTCCTCAGAGGGCTCCTCCGGGAGCCAGGGCAGCCTGTGCTTGGGAACACATGAAAGCGCAGGAGTCCCCTCACATCTTGGCAGCACTTCAAGCGCCAGCCCAATGAAGAGATCTTGACAGCATACTTGTAAACTCCACAGGCCCCAAGGGCTCAAACACCACGATATTTATGCTAGCCGGTACAGAGCCAAAACATTTGGGTTGTTATGTAGATAGAGGTCAGGACCGGCACTCTGACACCTGTTAATTGGCATTTGAAAGAACTGAGCCCAGGAAGGTGGGGGGCTTTGGAGCTGCTGCCAACCTGTACCTGAACAGCAGAGAGTCCAGCAAGGTTCTGGCCCTCCCTGCTGGCCAGAGATTTCCAGGGGAGATAAGAAAGTGGGGGGAGGTCTAAGTATTTGCAAGAAAGGATCCCCAAAAAGGAAGAACATGGGGTGTAGGGAGAGAAAAAAGAGTAAGAGATCAGGAGGTAAAGTAAAAAATAGAGAGAGGTGGGTATTTTTAGACTTGCTAGCGCAGCTGTGTGTATGTGGCACCCTGGCCAGTTTCTGCCAGCCCAGCACGACTGTTACAGGTTGGAATGGCTAGCTACTCTGTCCACTTCCCTCCTGGGACTATGAGCCTCACCTGTCTTTAAAGGCCAGCTTCAGGACCCACCTCTTCTAAGGAGTTTTCACTCTGAACGCCCTAACCCATTGGTCTGGCTCCTGTGCCCTCACCCACAAATTTTAGCTTCTTGGGATTCTATTAGAGATGTTTTGTGAACCTGGTCCTCAGGTGTCCACAATCCGGTTGGTTTTTCTCCCCTCTTCCTGTGTCTTTCCTCATCTCAACTCATGCTCAGCAAAGCTTCCCATCAGTCTTCACGTAGCCTCAAATAGTCTCAAGTGCTCTGGTCAGCACTCTGCATCCACCTCAAGCCTCAGATCTCTCCCCTTGCAACACTCATATCCATTTGATCTTAGGTAACACTATGTTCTAATAGCCTACGAAAAGTGGTTTCTGTATTTCAAGTTTAGCATTCTACATTCAGAAAGCCCATCATTAAGTACTAACCTGTGTTCCAAAAGCTACTTGCATACTGCTTGAATCTGGGGGGCTCTAGAAATGCTATAAATGAATATATCTTTCCTATATTCATCAATCTCTCTTGAGCATTACAAGGCAAGCACCATTTTCTGGAGAATCTAAAGTATATAAAATATACAGATGCCTTAGAAGCATAAGGACCTGACTCCCATCCCAGAACCCAATCAAAAATGCTGGGTGTGGATTGCAAGCTGGCACAACCACTCTGTAAATCAGTCTGGTGGTTCCTCAGAAAATTGAACATAGCATTACCTGAGGACCCAGCTATACCACTCCTGGGCATATACCCAGAAGATGCTCAAACATATAACAAGGACTTATGCTCCACTATATTCACAACAGCCTTATTTATAATAGCCAGAAGCTGGAAAGACCCCAGATGTCCTTCAACAGAGGAATTGATACAGAAAATGTGGTACATTTACACAAAGAAGTGTTACTCAGCTATTAAAAACAATGAATTCATGAAATTCTTGGGCAAATGGATTAAATTAGAAAATACCATACTGAGTGAGGTAACCCAATCACAAAAAAAGAAAAAGAAAAAAGAAAGAAAAGAAACACACACACATGGTATGCACTCACTGATAAGTGGATATTAGCCCAAAAGCTCACAATACCCAAGATAACAACTCACAGACCACATGAAGCTCATGAAGAAGAAAGACCAAAGTGTGGGTGCTTCGGTCCTTCTTAGAAGGAGTAACAAAATACTCATGGGAGCAAATATGGAGACAAAGTGTGGGACAGAAACTGAAGGAGGGCCCATCCAGAGACTGTTCCACCTGGGTATCCATCCCATGTGCAGTCACCAAAGGCAGATGCTGATATGGATGTCAGGAAGTGCATGCTGACAGGAGCCTGATATAGCTGTCTCCTTAGAGGTCTGCCAGAGCCTGACATATACAGAGGCAAATGTTCACAGCTAACCATTGAACTGATCATTGGGTTCCCACTGGAGGAGTTAGAGAGAAGATTGAAGGAGCTGAAAGGGTTTGTGGCCCCATGGGGAGAGCAACAATTCCAACCAATCATAGCTCCCAGGGTCTAAACCACCAGCCTGGGAGCACATAGGGAGGGACCCATGGCTCCAGCTGTATATGTAGGGGAGGATGGCCTTGTCAGGCATAGGTGGAAGAGGAGGTCCATGGTCCCATGAAGGCTGGGTGACCCAGTGTGGGGGAATTTGAGGGCAGGGAGGTGGGTGGGGGCACATTCTCATAGAAGCAGGAAGAGGGGGAATGGGATAAGGGGTTTCTGGATGGGGCAGGGAATGGGAAAAGGGGATAACATCTAAAATGTAAATAAAATATCCAATAAAAAAGAAAAAATGTCGGAGAGGCAGGAATTACTGGCAGTGTCACTGGGCCCTGCTGGCTGGCCAATCTAGCATAACTGGTTAACTGCCAATGAGAGACACTATGTCAAAGTATGTAGGTGGCACTCCTAAGGATGATACCTGAAGTTGTCTTCCAGCCTCTGTGCCCACATATATATGTGCACGTGCTTGCACATATAAATACATAGAGAGAGAGAGAGAGAGGTGGGGGTGCACAGAAAATCTAGATCTCTTATAGAGACAGACAGCTCACAAATAAGAAAGTGAAATATCTGATGTTCAGAGGCTCCTAAGAGCCATCAAAAGGAATAAAGTGAGGATTATCAGTGGAGTCTGGGGAGGGCTAGGATTTGGAATGGAACCATCTAGCCAGAGGTCAATTAGAGACTTGAAGGAGTAAAAGAGTAGAGAGACAACTCTCATCTCATGTTAAGATGTAACTTGGACCAGTAAGGATAGCAAGGTCAGAGAAGCCTCCGCAGGGGGAGGAGCAGGCAGTTAGAAGTATGGAGGAGCTGCTTTCTCCCTGCAGCCCACTAGTCATCAGGTTAGCCCGTACGAAGTCAAGACTGTAATTCTTGTTTGGCAGTCAACATGTGTTTTCTGGTTAATCAATGCCAGTGATCAATGCTAGGTGCTTATCCTTCACCTGCCTTTAGTATTAGTTCCAAGGAACAGCCCGTTGAGTGTTATCTGGGGGATTCTGAAGATACCCAGTGTCCCCTCAGAGTGGCACAGAAGCTTAGGCAGGTGAAATGCAGTGCCCAGTAGATGGAAACCTTACTAGAGGTGACTTGGAATGCTAGACCTGGCTCTCGTGTTGGAGCCTCCGGCACTTGATTTGAGTATATTTCTATCCTTGGACAACTTGTGTAAACATGATCCTTGATCTCTTGAACATCATAACTATTTCAGGTTTTTTGAAAACATTAGAAAAATGTGGTTTATATGAAAGCTGTGTGAAACCTGAAGTGTTCTGCCAATCTAGGCTTCGAGTTTGTGTGAACCACTCTGCCCTCTACATCAGGGAAGTTAAGTGTCAGGGCTCAGAGATTCATGTCTGTAACTTTAATTTTTTTCAAAGCCTACTTTTAATGATGGTTCTTAAATGTTTTAACCTCTCTTTTAGCCCACTACCCACTAGAGAGAGTGGGAAAAAAAGGATATGAGGGAAGTGGACCTGTTTAGAAAGATTTTAGGAGCAAATTCTATCTGCATTTTCAGGAAATGGGCACTTCAGTTCACAGGAGTCAGCAGTGGCAGCTAGATCCACTCACAAACACTTTACAGATATACCAGCAGTTCAGTTTGGTAGAGTTGGGATAGAAAACACAAATCAGCAACAGTGGCACTACCTAGCAGAGAGAGCCAGGCCTTAGCCTGGCATGAGTCAGCAGGAGGGACCAGCAGGAAAGCCAGGAGTTCTCAGCTGTGCCTCTCTCATCAAAGCGAATATCAGTAAAGGTGGGAGACCAACAAGCATTGCACAGCTAGCTCTATAAGCAAGCCTAGCTCAGCCTCTGTCACTGTCCATCAAGTCCTTTTTATACTTCCTCCAAACATCACATGTCCTCCATGGACCTTGCCTCAGTCTGTCTCAGCTGACATCACTCTACCAATCAGCCTGAGTCCTCAGAAGCAGCAGGAAACTGCAGCACACCACTAGAAGTTTTTGGTGCGTTTCTTTCTATGGAGTCCCAACAAATGGAACTCAACTATGCAATATAAAGTGGACCAATACATGTGTGTCACTAGCAAAGGATCCTTCATTACACGTCCTTCCACATGCTTGTTTTAGCAGAACATCCGTTCACCTGTGTCTGTTCCTTCATGAGTCTGCCTTAGAGCCTTTCACCTGTGTCTGATTCAGGAAAACACTCCTTCACGAGTTTGCCCCAGCAAACATCATCCAACACTTTCCAAAGAACCCTTATGTTTCCACTTCACATGTCTCCAAGGAATCCTTCAGGTATGGATGCTCCTGGTAGATGTTCATTCTCTTTTGGAAGAAGTTGAGTAGTTTGTTGAACAGTGAACTGCTCAACTGAAAGATCTAGATAGTAAAAAAGACAGGCAGATGAAGGGGAAAACCTGCCAACTCCAGGGATGTTGTGGAATAGAAACAGGAGAAAGGCTCATTTTAAAAGTGGCAAGCACAGGACAGAGCTAAACAAGTCACTACAGGTGAGAATCACATTTCCTTCTTTAAAATTCTTCTCTTCTTTGCATTTCTCTGGACTACTCAGAGCCCATTTTCCAATATCTGATCTTCCCAAATATCCCATGTCATCCCTATGACCTAACTTTAAGGTCCTTTAGCATTTCTAGTTACAGATAATGAGGCAAACTGTCCACTCTGAAGATCTCTTGATGCTGGAAAGTCCTTAAAAATCACCTGAAATGTGTGACCTCCACTCCCAAGCCATTGTTCACCCTTGAGGTAGAGTTGTTTTGATTTACTGCAGCTTTTTGTATGTTTTAGGCTGGTGTCTGCCCTAAGACCCTAATGCCAACCCAATCTGCTTGAAGGATTTATCATCTATGCTCTTCAATTTCATCCTGAAACGTGTAGGCTTTTGTGGTCTAAATCCTATTCTGAATACAATATATTCTTTCTTTTCAAATTCAGGGTGCAGGACCTTCTTTAGATGTTAAAGTTTCCATTTTGGTTGAACCGAGTAGATAAACATGGGTTGGAAGCTTTCCACTTGCCTTCCCTGTCCCTTGCAGCACTTTCCTCTCTGCCTTTGATTTGCTTTCTGAATGAATTTATCATAACCGCATCCCAAGTCAAAAATTCTCTCTTTAGCTATAACTGAGGTCATCTTTACACAATAGCATTTAGTCTACTCTATTTATGTTATTTTTCTGTTATTTACTTCACACGGCCTATACTCACTTATGTCTTTCTGTCCTAGTATTCAGCTTCCAGAATATATTATTTTTACCTTCCTATTACATTCCTATTGGGTAGATATATCATTCTTGGTTTACAGTATAGCATGTTTGTTTCATTTTTTTTCTATATGTTACACTTACCACAGCTAAGTTCTTGGGCTTCCAAGAGCCTCTACATGGAAGGTTCCCCATCTTGGTGCTTACTTCTCTGTGGTTCCTGAACTGATCCCATCCACTATTCTGAGCTTCCTTCATGGGTTCTACATTCTCAGAATTCACTGCGTGATTCCCAGCAATGAATGTAGTGTTTTCTACTGGTCAGTCCCAGAGACACAGAACCCTAAACAAACAGGACTTTTAACATATATGCTTCTCTCCATAGGGCTTGGGTTGTCTGTATGGTAGTAGGCCAGTAGTAAATGGTACCTTGATCCAACTAGGAAGACAGATTAGTGGAGAAAAGAAGTCAACCAAGACCAGGCTGGTGTGTGTGTGTGTGTGTGTGTGTGTGTGTGTGTGCAGAAATAGGATGCTACCCAGGCTTTAAGGTTGATCATGTTCAAGATAATCAAACGAAGCCAATCTGAAGGGCATTGGCTGCTGACATTATAAAGATCACCTCGGTTGTGTCTCCTTTTACTCCATCAAGGACTCACTAGAGGTGAAGTTTGGTGGACAGCAGCTAGATAGCAAGGGAAGCTTGCCATGCACAGGACAAGCATTCCTCCCCACCTCCACCTCCACCCCCCATTTATAGCAGGATGGCCTGGATAGAAAAATGTTGTTACAATACAGGTCACAGCGATTGCCTTTCTGTTTATCTCAAGGGATGCATCTGGAATGCTGGAAGGGATGCTGGAAACAGCAGGAAAGAACCAACAGTTAACACCTTCTTTCCTGCCTGAGTGTGAAGTTGTTTCTGGAAAAGAACGTGTGTTCTTATCTCCAAGTGTTCGAATCTTAATTTTGTCAGTTACTAGCTAGCTGTCTTTGGTCATCCTTCACTTGATGAATATCTGAAATAACTGTTGGGTGTGGGTGGAACTCTTACTTTCTCCCTCAAGACTTGGTTATTTGGTCCTAGCAGCAGTGAAGAAGTCTCAGGACCTGCTCTACTCATTTCATCTGACAATGGCTAGCAGTCTGGCCTCTGAACAATACGAATGGTCCTGTAAGCTCAAGGCATCTCTATCCTGATCAGCAAAAGTGCTCTAACAGTCTATTACAAGAAAGATTTACTCAGAACCATATACACGAGATATTCCAACAATAAAATCAGTATCTACATCCTTTAGCAAGGCTGGGATACAAGCCATAATACATGTTCAGGCCTACAGCACTTTCTAACGGTGGCATGCTCCTAGGTCCTTCAAATGCCTATGTCACTTTCATGATGGGCAGACATACTCTACAGATTCCTAGCTGCTGCTAAAGATGATCACTGATGATCTTAAATACTGTTTATTTCACCAAAAGAAATACTCCTTTACTTTATGTGTGTTATATATTTCTAAGTAAGTGTCTCCCAAAGTCCACTAATGTATGTTTCATATGCACACTGCACTACCTACACTGAAATGTTTTAAGAGAGGCCACAGACACAACCGAAAGACTAGGAAACCTATATTACTCAAGTAAAATCCCCATCTGAATAGGCAACAGCTGTGACTGTTTAAACAGAAAGACAAACAGTGTTCTTTCTTGTATCCGAATGATTTCTGTATCACAATTTGTTTATGGTAATCCTGTGTTGGGTCAGAAAATGACTAAGCTCTCTTTTGAGTTGTTTTTCATTCTACTGACATTCTGCTCAGCTTCAAGAAGACATCTCTGATGTGAAGAACTCCCATCCAGACTTGAAGCTTCTCAAGTCAGGAAGGCAAGAATTGATAAAAAATGATGGAGTGGTCCTTGAGTTCCTTTCAAATTCTAGTTGGGTCTCTGCACTTGGACAGCTAATATCTCATGTTTGGCATTTCCTTCTCTGGCTCCTAAGTTGTCCCTAGCTTTTCCTATAAGTTTGGCAGAAATATGCCTGGTTTCACCTGCTGCCCTATTTTTTAACCAAAGCCAGGTAAGGGTGAGTTTCAGGTGCACTCATATGGGACCTATTGGTGACAGTAGCAAGTTTGTGTGCCAAATCTTCTTATGACCAAATGTCCTATGATATCATATTTATTTGGTTGCTTCATGTGAGGAAACCTAGGCTAGGAGCTGAATGTTGAATATGAGTTTCTGTTTCATTTCCATATGGAGTGTCTGAATCACCTCTAGCCCAAATCATGACCCTGTAAGTGGACCTCATGAGCCCACCCTGAACCACTCATGGGGCAGTTGCAGGATCCAATGGTTGATGGAGCAGACTTTGCTCTGTAAATTGATAAAATGTTCTGTGGATACAGAAAAGTATTAGTATCAATCATGCATACACAGGCGACTGTCCTTGTGAACAAACCTTATCTTCCCAAGTAGATTTGGGAGTCTAGAATTAGGAGGTACAGAAGGTACATGCTGTAAGTCTTTGTGATGTCTAACGATACCACTGAGGATGACTGTGAATGACAGAAGGAGAGTCTTTACTAGGAGTCGGGGAGGGAGCTTAGAAACTGGCTTGATGCTACAGCATATGTCTTGAAAGCGGTCAACATCACTTGGTCAACAAAAAGTATTGAAGACCGCCAATGTTAAACACTTTGTGTTTGAGTGAACAGTTGTCTATAGCTTCAAGAAATTAAATGAGTTAAGGAATAAAGGTGCTTGAGGAAAAATTGAAACATGAAGTAAGGGTTGCCATTTCTGTCCGGTGGGGCATCAAGCAAATATATAAGGAGAAAGAGAACATTTTGTGAAGAATGGGACCGGGGTCCCCATGAACAGACTTAGTGACTGTCTTAGTTTTTTTTTTTTTTTCCTGTTGCTATGACAAAATATTCTGCCAAAAACTACTTAAGGGAGGAAGGGTTTTTTTTTTTTTTTTTTTTTTAACCTTACAATTCCAGGTTATAGGTCAATGTTACAGATAAATCAAGGCACAGGGAATGTGACTTAGCTAGCTACAGTCCATCTATAGTTAAGCTCAAAGAACAATGAATTGATTAAAGCATGCTAGCGCTCAACTTGCCTTCTCTTTCTCATTCAGTCCATGGCCCATGAAATGGTACCCCCACTCCCGTATTCAGGGTGGGTCTTCCCACCTTGGTTAACACAATTAACACATTCTCTCACGGGCATGCCTGCCAGCCAACCTGATCTAGACAATTCCTCATTGAAAGCCCGTGCCAGATGATTCTCCATTGTGTCAAATTGTCTGCCGAAACTAACCATCTCAGTGCCCTAATTGAAAGGCTCAATGGGTAAAGTGCTTGATGACGATGGGCATGAGTTTCGATTGCCAGAATTTATGTGAAAATTCAGATATGGTTGCATGCTCCTGTTATCCCAGAGCTGGGAGATAGAGACAGAAGGAACGCAGACACTCATTACTATCAGATCTAGCTAATCAGTGGGTTCGCCATTCAGTGAGAGACTCTGTCTCAAGAAGGGGAAAAGGAGGAGGATATGAAGAAGGATGAGGAGGAGGAAGAAGAAGAAAAGGAGGAGGAAGAGAAGAAAGGAGGAGGAGAAGGGGAAGAGAAGAGAGAGGATGAGAAGGGGAGGAGGAAGAGGAGGACAAAGATGAGGAGGAGGAGAAAAAGGAGGAGGAAGAGGAGAAGAGAGGATGAGAAGGGGAGGAGGAAGAGGAGGAGGAAGAGGAGGACAAAGAAGAGGAGGAGGAGAAAAAGGAGGAGGAAGAGGAGGAGAAGGAGGAGGAGGAGGAAGAGGAGAAAGAGAAGAAGAGGAAGAGGAAGACAGAAGACAGCTGACTTCAACCTTTGGCTTTTGCATCTGCCCTTAGACACATTTCCTATGCAATTTTTTTAATTAAAGGAAATTTTAAAATAGGTAAAGGTCTGAGGGGCCCGATCAAGTGTAAGGATCAAGTAGGAGGGTGCTCTCTCTTAAAAGCTGTGTCTGTACCAGACAACTATCACTTGTGGTTTGATCTCACATTAAGTGAAACTGGGAAATAAAACCTTCTCCCACTCTTGGCTTCTATAAAAGGAGATTTCCACATCTCCAACTCCTCATCCTGGCAGAGGTGCGGTGATGTCTCCCGACAGGCAACTAGAATAGCGTATCAGACTGTTCCTATATCTGTTCTCCTTGCTTTTAGGGTCATAAATAAGTTTCCTCACCAGAGGGAAATGTGAGCATCAAGACACACAAAGCTTTGTGCATAGTGTGGATTCTTGGAACAGCACCTGCTTCAGTATCAAATTGACAAGAGCAACTTAATTTGTGCACACCAGGAACTCTCTTAGAGGAGTATACGATTCTCATCCTCGCCCCAACCTATGACATAAAAATTATCATCCCTGTTTACAAAGAGATGGACACTCTGTTCAGTTATTCTCTTTTTGCTCTGATAAAATATGTGACAGAAGCAACTCGCGGGTAATTTGGGCTTGACTGTTTCAGAGAATGCAGCCGACCACAGGGAAAAAAGGGCTTAAGGATCAGCTAGCTCAGCTGGTGGGAGTGGGAACTTGCTCTGTAGCTTGTTCACATCTTAGTGGCTCAGGATGCAGAGAGCTTGACCCAAACCAGAGGCAGATGTCATCTTCAAGGCCCACCTATTTACGACTCACTTCTAGCTAGGCCACTTGTCCCGAAAGTTCCACAACCTCTGAAAATAGCACCCCAAGTTGAGGACCAATGGTGTGAGGGGGCATTTGACAGTCAAACCATAACAGGCTCATGGAGTTTAATAACTTGTTAGTGAGCCTATGAATAGTTTTGTTAGCACTGGGCTTTGAATTGGCCAATTGGGCGCCACAGTTGCATTTCTCCAGAACTACACTGTGTCATTTATGTGCTGAGGGGCAGCCCTGGATCCTTTTCCAAGAGCCCAAGGTGATGCATTGTCTCTGGAGAGACCCAGTTCGCAGCTCCTCAGACATGCAAAAGTCAGGTGCTTGGCTAGTGTAAGAAACCAGTTGTTTTTGGCTCTTGGCACTGCACCCAAGAGTAGGTTTTGAAATTCAGGGAGTGAGAAGCATTTGGGGTGGGGTGGGGGACAATGCATGGTATACTACTTTGTAATATCTCTTGTACTGGTGTCAGCACTGTTCAGTTTGAGGTGTCTATTACTTTCCTCCATTCTGAATATTGATTGTGTAGTGAGCATAACTCAGGCAATGTTTTACAGGTTTTAAATATGTTGTTTCTCTTAGTACTCATTTCAGCCCTTCAAGTCAGGTAGTATTGTTATTTCCAGTTTACAGTTGTGAAAATTGGAGTGGGGAGTTGAAGACCCTGCAGTACATCTCAGAGCATACAGCATTGGAGGCAGGACTAAGTCCTCAGTGAATAGTCACATGTGGATGATGGAAATGATGGAGTCCAGTCTCCTTAATTACGAAAGTTCTTCTTTGCTCAGCAACTCCCACAGTTCTCCATTTATTCTATGATGTCTTCTATTCACATTTATTTTGTAGCCAGTGGCTTAAGATGTTGGCCGACAAATAAAAACATGGGTAATTCCCATACAGCTGCCCTGAAGGCCCTGGGGAAGCCACAGGAGCTCCTCAGTCCAGGATATACATGCCACTGTGCACTCACTGACTGCACGCCCACTGACCAAAGTGTTCATATGTACTGGTTGCCTTCAAATGTTCTATCCCAGTTGCTTTTTCTTTTCGTGAATTTCAGACCTGATGGAATAGAATTTTTCAACCCTCAAGCTTGTTTTTTTCTACTATCTAGAATAAGAAACAGGAAAACCTATATCTAGAGAATGAGGGTGGCATGTTGTAGATATTCTTTTCTGAACCACAGATGCATATGTGTACATGTGTGTCGATGCACACACACACACATGCACATTTTTGAGGTGGCTTGAAAAATCAGTAAAGGAAACAAAGCTTTCTTCTACCTCTAAATCATAGGTCAACTCTATTATCCTTGGCTTTGGCAATGAGAGTTTCACTTCTGCAGGGATTCACCTACGTTAGCCATGCCAGTCAGTGCCAACCCAACCTGGCGGTATCTGTGACATCCTGTAATGACAACCTGTAGTAATTTGCACTAGTCAGCATAGCAGGTTTGCACAGAGAGGTATTTGTTTATCCCAGACACACTGACTCTGGTGGGCTGACTTAGTTGCCAATAAATAGTAGGTTCTTTGTTTCTTCATTGTGGAGACTCTTGTAGCAAACAGGAGTGACATGCTCCAAGCCACAGTTAGAGAAATCAAGACATCTCAGATTCACCCTTGCTCACGTTTCCTTCCACTTTACTTGGGACATATATCTAAGTTAATGTTAGAACCTTGCAACTCTTAAATATACCAGGGATTCATGCTTCTTTGCAAAGCCCAGGACATTCTAAGAACTAGAAAATGAACCCCAACTCTCTGATCCATATTTGGAAGATGGATGTGCATGACTTCCATCCAGGGCCGATCTGGGTCTCTTCCCCATCAGGTGGTACAAATGGTCCTCTGGATAGAAAAATCTACTTTCATCAACTGCTTTGAGCACGCTGGGTTTCAAGTTTCTAAGAATGGGGACTCACATTGTCCTCAAACTGTACATTAGCCTACAATACACAGTTGTGTCACCCACGCTGGCTCATGGGAAGACAATTAGAACAGGAAAGGACTTTTCCGAATGGGATCCCATGACACAATTATTAAGACCAATAATTAATAAATAGGACTGCATAAAACTAAAAGGCTTCAGTACAGCAAAGGGCAGTGTCAAGAAGCAATCTATAGGATGAGAAGCATACCAGCTATACGTCTGACAGAGGGTCAGGATCTAGGATGTACAAAGAGCCCAAAAGACTGGAAACATCAAGAAAACAAACAATGCTATCAAGCGAAGAGAGATGTAACTAAATAGAGAGTTCTCACAAGATGACACACAAATAGCTGGGAAACACTTTTTTAAATATTTGCCATCCTTAACCATCAGGGAAATGCAAATTAAAAGTACACTGGGATTTCATCTTACCCAATCAGAATGACCAAGATAAAAAACACATAAATGTAGATGTTAGTGAGAATGTGGGGAAACCACTCATTCACTGCTGGTGGCAGTGCAAACTGGTAATCACTTTGGAAGCCAGTGCTGAGTTTCATCAAAAAGCTGGAAATAGATCTACCACACGAACAAGGTATATCACCCTGAGGTGGACTCTATACCTTACTAAAGAGGTCTTTTGGCCAATGGAGTTCTATAGACTCCCCCCTTCCCCAAACACTATAGATGATTGCCACTGCTGTTGTTTAACCTCTGGAACTTAATGGTAAGAGCCTATTGCGGAAGATACTACATACTTGAGTCATACAACATGGAGGAATTGAGGGCTGGAAAGATGGATCCATGTGTAAGAGCATTTGATGCTCTTACAGAGGACCAGGTTCGGTTTCCTGCACCAATGTGGAGGTTCACAACCATTTGTATCTCCAATCACAGGGGATCTGACAACATCTACTGACCCCCACAGGTACTATAACTATGTGGTTTATATATACATATATGTAAATATATGTATATATATAGCTATCATATACATACAATAAAATAATATAAAAAATTAAATGACTTTTCAAAAAAAAGAACAAGAAGAAATGGAGTTGGTACTTAGTTGGAAGCTTCATCACTACTGACTGGCTTTCAGAATGCTAGAAGGTTCTATGCATTTTATGAGGAGACAAAAGTATCCATCAGTCTCACCCAGCTGTGAACCCTGAAAGCTACAGAAATGACCTGCCTGGCAAGATATGCTCCGAGTTTCAATAGTGACATTAATGTCATGGGCATAACAAACTACTCTTAGCTTGGAGGTAAGGCCCATCCCATGGGATGGAAACCACATCTGACACTGTCCACGAGGCCTGAAACCTGTATGTAGATAGATCAGAAGCCTTAGCAGGAGAACCCAATATTATTATTATCCTAAATGGACATTCCATTAAGCCGACTCCTAATGATGTATTCTTCTAATACCTATAGATCAATGCATCTCTCAGCCCTCATCAGAGATGCTTCTTTTTGTAGTACATGGCAGTTAACACAGAGCACCTCACATTAGTAAGTAGGCAGAAAAGAGACTGTGGGGTACTTAGCCCTAAAAAGGACATCTATTTCACAACCTTCCCCTCGAGGCTCAAGGGCCTTCTCCGAAGACCAGGTACAAAGACTGTGAGACTCAGAGGTGGTAGATAGCACCAAGTAACTGGTGTCTTCCTGACATAACAGGGCATGTGAGCTTACAATTGCAGCAGCATGAACAAGACCTACAAAACAAGGTCCCGCTCCTAGGCTGAGAATCTATAAGCATTTGATAGCCACTGTGAAAGGGAAAGTCAGTTTTCTTTAATGGTGTGCCATCTAGTATACTGACCATACTCCAGGTGGGGCTCCATAGGCCAACACAAACTGAACTCAAAGGTGTGTGGGGGGGGGGGGGAGAGGAGAGAGAGAGGAAAGAGGAGGACGGTGGCAGCTGGGTAGGTAATGAGCAGAAGACAGAAATGAGTATAATAAAAAAAAAATGTATGAAAGTCCCAAAGAACTAATAAAAACATTATTTTTAAAAGAAAAAAAAGCACTCACATTGGAACAGGATAAGTGAAGTTGAAGTTATCTCCACTCACATAAAACAAGATGATCTCATGTGTAAAGAACCCTAAAGATTATGTGTAATCACAACTATCTAAACAAACACAAATTCAGCCAAAGTCAGTGAACACAAGATCAACACTATAAAAAATTACTTGGTTTTTATATACCCACTACCAACAAACAATCCCAGGTGAAAATGAATAAAAAGAATACAGTTTACTGTGGTACCAATAGGAATCAGATGCAGAATATTTTCAATCAAATGGGAATAAACTTAGCCAAACACAAGAAAAGATTTATTTGTACATTGAAAATCACAGAACACTGATAGGGAAAAAAAAAAAAGATACAAATAGAACCAGTGAGATGTCTCATCAGGTAAAGGTGTTTACTACTAAGCCTGGAAACCTGAGTTTCATATCTAGACCCAAGTGGCAGAAGAGAGAACTGACTCTCCAAACTTTTGTTCTGACTTCCGCTTGCATGCATGCCTCCCCAACCACAAATACTTTCAAATATTTTCATATTCTCTCTCTCTCTCTCTCTCTCTCTCTCTCTCTCTCTCTCTCTCTCATTTCTCTGCCTTTCTCCAAATAAAAATTGTAAATATATAAATAAACACATAAACAAACACAGCATGCATCTCATCCCATGTTTATGGACTAGGGGATTTAATATAATTAAAATCTCTGTAGGAGTTAAAAAATAATCTACAGAATCAGTGCAATTTCTGCTAAAATTCCAATGCCATTTTTTTTTACAAAAGTAGAAAAAAATAAGCTTCATATGGATCTTAACGAACCTTAGTACCTAAAGCAGTTTTGAGGAAGTAGCAAAGCTGTAGCCCCCACACTAGCTGTTTTAGAAATATATCACAAAGTTCCAGTAATTAAAACAGTATGGCACAGACATAAAGACAGACATGGATCAATAGAGATGAACAGAGATCTCAGTGGTAAACCCTTGGGCTTTCAGTCCAAAAAAAAAAAAAAAAAAGTGTTTAATTAAAGGAAAGAAAACCTTAACACTGAGAGGAAAGAAAGCTTCTTCAACAAATGTTGTTAGGAATACTGGATAGCTTCATGGAAAAAAAAATGAAGATAGACTTTTCTCATCCCATAGACAAAAACTAACTACAACCAAAATCAAGGCTTGAGCATGAGACTTGAATTTATGAAACTCCTAGAAAAGAAGCTTTGATGAAACTGAGGCAGGCAATGGTCACCTGGATGTGATGTCAAAAGCATATGTAACAAAAGATATATACATGATATATAAATATCATATATCATATCACTTCATATCTTATATATCAATCATATATATTATATACCACATACATATATACATATATATATATATATATATATATATATATATATATATTCAGCTTTTAAAAAGAAGGCACTCATAACATACATATGCTATAACGTCAATAAATCTTGAGGACGTACTGTTAAGTAAAAGAAGCCAACACAAAAATGACAAGTATTGCCTTATTTAGCTGAGAAGAAGTGTGTGATATAAATAAATTCATAGAAACGGGAAGGTGGTTGGGGGCTAAGTGGAAGGGCAAGTGAATATTTGCCACTTATCAGTCTGCAGATTGGTCATGGAAGATGAAACCATCTTAACGCTCTGTTATACAATGTACCTAAATGCAGCATTAACAATGTCATACACTTATAAGTGTTGAGCGGACATTAATGTTATGAAGGGTTTTTGTTTGTTTTTGTTTTCCCGGATCTTAAACAAGAATGTAATGAAAGTGAGAGCTAAGGGGCCGATGCCTTCCCCAAGGCCATGGGATTAATATGGATGGGCTGACCCAAAGCAGGTAATGCGTCCTCCTCCACTTGGCTCTGACTCCTTTCATTGATCTCAGCATTTCAGAATGCTCCGAGGGCCCTAAAAGATGGCTGATGCGGAAGATAATGGAGTCTTTGTTGGCCAAGGATGGCCCTCCTCTGTTTACCTACATTTGCAGCCATCAAACTTTCCCAGGCCTTTGAACTGGGTCTGCAATTGTGTTGTGAGGGTTTACACATTAACAATGTGCTCCAGTCTCTGCTGCCTTTCGGATAGCCCCTCGCCCTCCCCCCAGTCCCTCCAACCCTCCCTTCTAACCCCCACCCTACCAACTCCAGGTTCTTCAAAAGCAATCAAATTCCTGACTTGCTTATTGGATGAAATAACAACTGTGTGGGGTGAGGGGGATGAGGACTCCAAGGTCTGGAAAGGTTAAAGGACTTGCCTAAGGTTACACCATGGGACTGAGCAAACTTGGAGCACAGGTTATTTAAAACTTTTCCAGCCTCTCCCCTCTTCACTGGACAACTATTTATCTTGCTGAGAACAATAACAAGTGATTCAAGTGCAGGAAAATATAAGACTAGTGATACCCCTTCTCCACTGCCCACCTGCTTCCTGACTGTTTGGATACATAGGGGTTATTAGTAAGGGAAGAATAAAACATGTTCTTTCTGCATTTCCCCTTTAGGCCACCCTGGGGACTGACCCCAGAGACTTTCATGTGCTCTACCTCTGAGTAATATCCCCAGGTACTTTGTGTTTTGAGACAGGGTTTCACTAAGTTACAAGGCCAGTTGAGAACTCTCTGTAGCTCGAACCTATAATCCTCCTGCCTCGGTATCCCGAGTAGGTGCACTTACAGGCACCAGGTTCAGGATACTTTCTATGTATTTTTCTCAATTTAGGTGAATGGTGTGAAGAAGTCTAGGAAAGGTTACTCACCACACCAAAATGAGAAGCCCCCCCCCCCCCATGGTAGCAGGAGGGGTCCTAAGCTGTATTTCAGGGTGGCTGGGGAGTCATAATTCATGACTTCTTGTGTATTTGGTGGGTTCCTGGGGGATGATTATAGCTGTCGCCTCAAAAACTGCTTGCACAATATGGAGCACAGGTGGACAACCACAGGTCCCACCAGGCATCCTGTGTCCATCCTGTCTCCACCAGCCACCGGCTCTTTGAACTATCTTCTCTGCTGATCAGTCATCTTTTGAGGTGAACTTTTCTAAGATGGTTTCCAGGAAGAATGGCATTTTGCAGGAGCCAGAAAGGCAAACAACTGGCCCAGAATCCTGGTCTGAATGCTCCTCCAGCCCCCTGTGTGTGGGTGACATAAAACACCCTAGCCTCAGACTCTGAAAATCACCCTAGCCCCAGGCTCTGAAAATCCGCTGTGTGGATATTGGCTCCCAGGCCTGACAGTGAGAGAAGCTGATGGCCAGGGACCTGTGTCTTGCATTTCCTTGGATGTGCTGATTCCCCTCTGGCCTCTGGCCTGACCTCTAGGTCCTGGGTGCTGGCCCAGATTTATGGCCCTGGGCTTCTTTTTATCTCTTCGGGAAGTCAACGTTTTGGTTGGGAAGTTTTTCAATTTCCTCCTGGCCTAGACTAAACCGCTCAGATTTCCAAGGACGCAAAAGTCCCTTCTCCTCCCATCTCCTCTGGGCACTGAAACCTCAGGAGGAGCTCCACTCAACCTGCAGACTGCAGACAGGCCTCAGGGTATGCGCCACAGAATCAGCAGAAGAGCAGGACCTCCTGATGCTATACAAACAGGCTGCTACTCCTAGGGTCATACCGTGGATTCTTCCTAAGAAAAGACCTTTCTATAGTGTGCTTGGACACAGGCACAGAGATTCTTGACCCTGGATGGCCACTGACCACCTCTCCTGGGTGGGCCCTACACAGCAATCATTAACTGTCCTGAGCCCCAGCCTCTCAGGATAAGGCTTGGGAACCATTGCTTTCACCAAGTAATTCTGTGTACCCCAGAGTTTCTGATCCACAGTCATAGGAGCTAAGCAATTGACTGAGTGGGAGGAAGAGAATCTTTGTCCTCTGGTCTGCAAGTGCTGCTAGAATTCTACAGCCTCATTCTTCAGGAAAGAATCTCAACCTAGGTCACCAATATCATACCTCAGGGCCCATACCACTAATACTGTCACCCTCTGCTCTGTTTCTTAACCAAGGTTTTATCCAATGGCAAGTGCATCTTGACTCTTCTTTCTTTCTTTCTTTCTTTCTTTCTTTCTTTCTTTCTTTCTTTCTTTCTTTTTCTCTTTCTTCCTTCCCTTCTTTTCCTCCACATTCCCTCTCATCTCTCATACTCACCTTCCTAAGCCGTTTTCCCTCTTAGTCTCGTCCCGTCATGATGTCATTTGCAAGTCAGGAAAAGCAGTAAAGTCAAGCCATCTCTTTTATACCTTCCGTGTTGATGGCCCCTTTATCCTGAAAGGCTTCGTCCACTTTCTATCCCAGCATAACTTCACCCACCACTGAAGTACAGCCAGCCGGCTCAGGAGGGCAAGTGGCAGCTGTTGCTCTGTTTCGGGCAGGAAGTGAAGAAGAACCTGATATTCAATTAATACTGCAGGGGGAGTCCAGCGGGACAGCGGGGTCTAATGGAGGCCGATGGCTTGGGAAGGCAGCCGCCTCGGTTCCATTCCCATCGCTGACACCAGCCGGTGGGGGTGACCTTGGGTCTGTCTCTAAAAGTGTCTGGGCCTTCGTTTCATCTGAAAAATGGCAGTGATGATACCTGTGTCCTCGCTGGAATAGTGACGAGGATTAGGGAGATTAGAAAAACACACGGGGCTCTTTGATCCCTTCAAAGTGGTCAGTGGAGGATGGGTGGATGCAAAAAGCCATCCTTGGCTGGTGAAACTGGCTGCCAGTTGTAGGGTATCATGGGAAGTGTAACAAAGTTGTCAGCACCGAGATCCCTGTCCTCCAGCCTGTGAGTCCCTCTGAAGTCCCCCTGTCCCATAGAGCCTGTAGAAAGCCAGGTCAAAGTACCAGGCATGATATACACAATCAATCGCAGACTCCAGCCTTGCCAGGGCCTAGCCGGACCCTTCCGCTGAATTCCCAAGAGGAAACCACAGCGCTGAGTGATTGAGCCTTGGGGCCAGGAAAATTTGACAGGAGGAGAGTGTAGGTGCAAAGATGGAGAGAACTCAAGGTCAGGATGCTTGAGGTTGGATTGTGGCAGACAGGGCATGATGGAGAAGTGAACTAGGGCCATGGGGGCTTCAGTTATGTATCACTGAATAAACCATGACATGCCAGTGTTTGTTTCTGAACTGTAGAGAGCCTCCAAGGCAATGGTGGGCCCTGAGACACCAAGTGCAGCATCCTTTCACTGACCTTGGTTGTCTTTACCCACAGGCCCGCCATTTCAAGGACATACGTGGTACTACTAATGGCCACTGATGGTTATGTCAGCTCCAGGACTATCGTTTTAGTGTGGATGGGTGTTGGATTTCGTGCCAGGCTAGGGAGGGGAATTGGGAAGAATGACGTAGTCCTGGGGCCAGAGGTTGAGTCCCCAGCCTTGTCACTTTGATTTGGGACCTTGAACAGTTAAGCCCAGTTTCACCATCTGGAACCTGAGATGGCGTATCCCTGCCATAGTAACTGCCAGAGTATGAAGTGAGGGGTTGAAAGAAGTGACAGGGGACAGTGAGTGTACCAAAGGGCTGCATAGGAATGAGACAGTGCAGGCTAAGTTATGCTGCAGTAACGACACAGCCCTGATACTGTGTTAATGCAGTGTTTCTTCCCTTAGCTACCTGTCGACTACAGGCCAGACTGGGCAGGAGAGGGTGGGCATCACTGAGCTATTTATAACCACATAGGAGCACAGGAATGTGGGGAGCCATCAGCTACCGGGTCATAGGAGAAAAACAACATGAAGTGTACATTCAGTTGAATCTCCCCAGCCAGACAGAGTAATTTGGAAGTCAGGTATGCAAGGATGTGCCAGGCTACCATGGAAGGTTAGATAAGATGCGGTTCCTGACCATACACAGCTTACTGGCGCTTACCTCAGACTCCTAGCCGGAGGTCTCTGAGGCATCTCTAAAAGAAAGATGCTTTCCCTCCTGCTGTGGACCCCACCCTACCTCACTTGCTGGATACCACTACCTACTACCAGCATTCATGGCTTTGCTCAGGAGCCAGAATAGTAACTGCTGCCTCAGCCATTGCCATGCTGGCTATACGGTAGGTAACCAAGATTTCATGTCCTTTCTCTTTCACTCAGAGGAGAGAAGCCCAGGATCCCCCCCTCCCCCAAACTGCAGCTGTTTGCAACATGCTTGAACACAATTGAGAAGACTAGCTCTCTGCTCACCTGGGGGTCTTTTTGTACAAGGCATCTGCTGACCCTTTCTGTGGGCCAAGCTCAGGTCTCTCTGACTACTTCAGGGAAGAAATGAACTAACTCAAGGCAGATTCTGCTTCTTCCTCCCTCCTCAGAGACACTTCCCTGTCCTCCTTCCTCCTGACCACATCCATCCCCATCTGAGTGGTTTCTGGCCTGGCCTGAGTCCCATCCAGGCCTTAACTTCTTCCTTCTTGAGTCATGACATTTCCTTCTTGGATACTTTATCTGGGATTCTGAAACATAAACAAAGAAGACTGATGTAACACTCTAGCAATAAGAACACATATAATACATCACAGTATGCTGGGCTCTGTTCTGAATGTACAATGTATACTAATTTGTTACACATTCGCAATAAGCCTACATATAAAGTGGATGTTATTAATATCTCCGTTTGAGGTTAACTAAGTACAGCCAGACTACAGCTAGAACACAGAAGAGCTGGGCTTCAATCTAAGTCGTTCAATATCAGAGCACCAACTGAGCTATCGCCACTGTGCGGTGACTTACCCAGTGGTTGGGAGAAACTGTTACAGATGCAAGACTGAGTTTGTTCTCTGATGCTTTATTTCATGGATGACAGGAAGAGCCTTCCTAGTGTATTAGGAGGCCGTGGCTGCCCTCTGCTGGTCATTAGTGAGCATTGCCATGCAGGGTAGATTGAACTGAACTCCGTCTAGGCAAAGACAATTCAGAGAAACTGACCTTACATGGGATGGCATATTAACTATTTCCTGCCCCAGTTTGGTGCAGTTTACATTTGGTTGCTTCCAACTCACCGCCTGTGGGTGAGATGGGAATTCAAAAGCAGATAGGCAGCTCTTCACCACCAAGGGCAAGCAGAAGAAAAGGCACAGTTACGAAACTATCAAATAGCAAGTCTATGTGTCTTACTGTCATGGAAATTACCACACAGTGCTACATGCCCAAGAAATGTCATCCCAAACAGATGCAAAAGCACATTTTGGTCACTTATAGCTAAATTAGTGTCAAATGCCTTCTAAATTAATCTGGGTATGTTCTTCTTCTGTTGGATATTGTGTGCAAAAGGGATACTTAAAATTCAGCCGTTTTGAATTATCTATAAATGCTGTGCCATTTTTCTTCTTTCTCTTTGATGCAGAAAGATGGAGGTAGCAGTCTCTGACTTTGTTATCACACAGCTTGGCCTAAGAAATGGCACTTCAGGAGCCTGGGGTGCTTGGGCATAGAATAGTTAGCACTGGAGAAGAGGTTCCTCTTCTCCTGAGACACGTTGGATACTGCCTACTACCTTTTCCTGTGGAGAGAGGCAGGGAGTGAGAAGGGAACATAGCTCCAGGTGTAACTCTGGAAGTTGCTCCCACAGGGTTCCCCAGCCAGAGCCTCATGTAGCAAGTCGATGACCTGAGATTTGGGTCCCGGAGTTTGGTGGGCTTTCGTCTCCCTTTCGACTTTACTCTCCTTTGTAGATCCTAACTTATCTAGAGCACTCTTCTGAAGTAGAGGAAGCTGTGTGCCTACAGGATATAAATTACACCGCCAGCACATCATTTACTATCAGAGCATGTGTGTAATGTTTCACACCCTGCCAGCATGTTCTACTTATACAAATGTGGAAATTTTAAGAATTGTTGATGTGAGGACTTAGAAATGCAGACCCACTTCCAGGGCCGCCTGATGATCTATCGTTCTGTGTCCAGCTGTCTGACACGTCTACGTGTTTATTGTCACGGAAATCGCTGTGTGATGCTAGAGACACAAGAAGTATCATCTCAAACAGATGCAGAAGCACATTTGGGGTCATTTATAACTGAGGACGAAATGCTTTCTAAATTAATCCGGGTATGCTCACATCCAGCACTAGAGGAATGAATGTTCTCTTGTTTGGTCCCTGTTCCAGCGT